>NW_027192530.1:109847-195865 GCF_041956765.1 Thermoascus crustaceus | reverse complement strand
GAATAGCTGGAGATGCTAGTTAGTTACCTAATCATTCTAAACCTGTGAGGAAGTTGGCACCTACGACCATAGGGTGTGGAAAACAGGGCTTCCCGTCCGCTCAGCCGTACTTAAGCCACACGCCGGGCGGTTAGTAGTTGGGTGGGTGACCACCAGCGAATCCCGTCTGTTGTAGGTTTTTAACCTCTTGATTTTTTATCGTCCCTTTATTATTTTTATTCTTTTCTTTTCGTTTTTGTTTTGTTTCGGGTAGTTGTTTAGGTATAGCTAGCAGAGAACGAAGCGAAGACACCAGGCGGATTTAAAAAGAACTCAAGGTATTACAGACTACTAGTACTGTACTTAAGCTATATGTTCTGCTCAGCCAATTCTCACTCATAGAAGCCCTTTTTGAACTACTGCTTCAATAAAGAGTGATGGTTGTGTTGTTAGGTGAGTGCAGGTGAGTTCGGTGAGCCCTCTATAATCAACTTCAAGGCGAGCCAGGCCAATCGGCAAAGCAAATTAGACAAGGTCGACAATAAATAGGAGATGTGCCCTGTAGCTCAGCTCAATTCTTCGACGTCCCATGTTTACCTTCGGGATGATCTCCGTCTGTATGACAAAGCAAGGTTTCCTGCCTGAGCCAAATCAAATGACTATCTAGGTATGTTGGGAGAAGAAGAAAGGCTGGGTATGCAAACTGTTGGAGGAATGACAGTCAACTTGCTGCTTCTTATGGCTTCATCATATGTCAGCCGAATATTACCACTATAACCTAGTGGTATGCCAAGAGACCTATCAGCCTAGTCAGCACACGCCGATTCGGATCTGCAAAAGGTCATGATCCCTGCAATAAAGGAATCGTACTGTCTATACCCGAGGCTGCCTATTTTCCTTTATTATATCCTTTCATGTTTCATGAAAGGTCTCGGGATCATTAAACAAAGAAGTATTCGGAAGGTCTTAACCCCTAAGTCCATGAGAATAAATAGTGGTCAGTTAGTGAGGTAGATTCGAATAATGAGAGCTTTCATCATCATACCTTCGGATTACTAGGTTCGCGCAGTCTGACATCATAGAATTAGGCATCAGTGCAAATCAAGAAAAGCAGGAGAAACGTTGTGTGTGTGTGTCACCCAGAGCTGGCACCAGCCAACTACCTAGAGAAAAGTATGATGGATAAAGCAGTGGAGAAATTGAACACTGTATGTAGGTGAGGATCCTGCATTGTCTATGCATTGATGATACCCATGATTATGTACGTGAGCGGGCAAGAGCTCAGACTGGAGCTGCGCTTTCTGTCCCCTCTTCGCTGGGCTATTGTTAAGCAGGCTCTTGTCAAGGCACCAACCAGTGCCTATCTTATGTTCCATCAACTCACAGAATTATCTATAGAACCAAGAACTAATTCAATGGACATCCTGTCCTGGGAAATCAGCTTTGTGTGTTCTGGGTAATTGTTCTAGGTATTGCAGATCAGGCATTCAAAGAAATTGTAACGGCGGACCTAAGACTTCCTAGGCGGAGGCTCGTTGGGTTTATCCTGAGGACAGAAAGCAAGAGAAAGAGATAGATGAATAGGCCGTTACTAGCAATCTTGCTATCAAGATTGCTATTTGAGTTGACCACGGGGTCCTAATCCCCATGGTTAAGGAGCGTCTTATATACATGCTGAGTTCTATCCGGAAATACCTGTCCGGTGGATCGTAGACCTGGATCGTGAGAATGGATCGTAGACGATCCAGCATGGCCACATGACTAGTCCTCCCTTCGTCAGCCTTATCAGTGATCTCTAGGCTGTACCGTAACAGAGAGAGAGAGAGTCCTGGACTCTCCAATGGAATGAGATAGCGCGAAGGACCGTCCCTGGTTATCCGGATCGGTCACCCCTGACGGGGGCCTACTGCCAACCATGTGTTGACTTTTTCATCGCTTCGAGACAACTTTGTGAGTTTGACTCAACGAGATGGTTTCTCTGAGACCCATTACAAATCCATGGTATTCTGGGGAGGTGTTTGGCAAACAAATATCAGCTGTAAGTGATGCTTTTACGCTACTACCTGTCTTAAAAATTCACTAATCACTATCTAGAGCGGCCTGTAGCCGAGGGCTTGATCACCAGAATCTGGACACCCTTCTTCAAGTACCAAATAAAGCTTAAGGCTTTGGGATATTTAAGTTCTGTACAGTATATTATGATCTATCGGAGGCAAGGATGGGCCCGGCCATCTAGGGCATAGGGCGTAGGGCGTAGGGCTAGGGCTCGCCTTTGTTGATGGCGGCTTTGTCTTCCACGCCTATCTATAATCTCACCTGGAACTCTCCCTCCTGCATATCGCTACTAGTAATCTTCTACTACTACTACTACTAGAGAATCTATTACTACTACTTTGACCCCCTAATATCAACAGGTCATGGATTTGATAACTTGTGTAGAGCTTCATCACGAGTTGCTAAGAATTGACTTTATACTACCAAGGTAAGAGAGGTAAGCCGCCGAGGCATTCGTGTATCTCGAAGAAGTTGATATGGGGGCAGATAGTCTAGCTACTGGGGAAGTATCCATCAACAAGTACGGCTGCTGTACTGTCGGGACGTCGCCCATTGAACGGCGCTGTTGCTATCGGTTTTCATGCCTTTTCGCGCAGCTTCAACATGTCGATCAGCCTCGACACGCCATCATCGTTCTCACAGGCATCCGCGATGTCGATCGGGGTTCTCCCCTCCTGATCCCGCACCGTGGGATCCAGCCCCTTTGAGAGGAGGAGCTCAAAGCGGTCGGGGGCTCTGAGGCACTCGTGCCCGGCCACCAGGTGCAGGAGTGTCTGCCCGGCCTGGTTCCTCTCCGTCAGGCGCGCCCCGGCCTGCTCGAACCAACCGAGGACGTCCGCGTCGATTTCCTCATAGCTGCCGCCCCCGGGGGGCGAGCCGTAACAGCCGTTGCGTGAGTAAGACAGCTCATCGTCGTGGCTCGTCAGGAAAAGCTCGAGCGCCGAGCGGCCGTCGCGGTTGCGCGCGTTGGGATCGACGCCGCGGCCCAGGAACACCCGGCATAGGCGCCGCTGCTCGTCGCCCATCCGGCCCACCTCGCCCAGCTGGTCGTCCGCCAGGTAGTGTAGGGCTGTATTCCCGCGGCCGTCGCGGGCGAGCGGGTCCGCGCCCGCCGCCAGCAGGTCGTCGACGGCCGTCTCGATCCGGGCAGCAGCAGTGAAGTCGCGCTCCAGCCAGTGGCAGCGCATGCGCTGGAGCGCGGCATGCAGCGGGTAGGTCCCCGCGATGTCGGGCTGGTTGACGAGTGTACCGTAGTGGGTGGCTACATACTGCAGCGACGCGCGGATGATGGGGGGCCGGTCCTCGCTGTCGATATTGATCGCTTCCAGGAGCTGATGGAGAGCGTTCTTGCCGTAGTTATCGACCGCCAGCAGGTCTGCGCCGCGGTCCACGAAGTAGCTGAGAAGGCTCGGGGCCGTGCTAGGGGTGGTCGTGGTGACGCCGGCGGCCTCGAAGCGCCTCATGGGATTATCTGGCTGAGGGAAGGGGTTGTGGAAGATGCCCCGGTTCATCCGGTCCCAGTGGACGTCTCCGAGCGCGCCGTCGATGGCAGCATCGGCGCCCAGGGCGCTTCGGCAGGCCGAGAGGACGAGCGTTCGGCCCTGCGGGTCTCGGTGCTCCAGATCCAGGTCGCTGAAGTCGAGAAGCGGCTTGACAAACGCGCCGTCTTCCAGGATGGCGTGGACGACGCTGCGCAGACCGTACTTGCGGGGGAATTGCGGCTGCCAGGGCTCATCCCCGATGTCTCTCCCCGCTGGGTGGCTCCGGCGCTCGTTCTGACGCTCCGTCTGCGCGCGCTGGAGGTCGACCATCTCGTCGGGATATTCATCGTCCCCATCTCCGCCGGGGAAGAGGGAGATGTCGCGGTAGATCCGGAGCGGCTGGCGAAACACCGCATACGGGTCGGCCCCGTGCCGGAGCAGCGCCGTCTGCATGCGAGTCCTCTTGTCCTTCTGGACTTTGGCGGACGCCGCGATGCGAAGGACGTGCCACTCGTCGCGATCCTCGAAGAAGAGCGGCGGCCGCGAGCCATCGCCGCTTGCCCAGTCCTCGTCCACCCCCGACAGGCTGCTGTCTGCCCCATCCGGCCGCGCGTTTGGGTCGATGCCCGCGGCCAGGAGCAGCTCGAGGCTCTCCGCTGCGCCCTTAACTGCCGCCTCACGCAGGCTGGCGGCGTCTACCTGATGCCCTTGCGACAGGAGCTCGCGGACGCGGTCGGGGTCGGTGACGGCCTTGGCCAGCTCGGGCATGTACCGCACCATGTATCGGTCGTCCCAGCCATCGGACACGACGCTGCGGTGGCTTTTGCGTATCTCCCGCTCTTTTTCATCCATGGTGGTGGCCGTCTCCTTCAGTGCTCAGCCCGTTTTGTTGCAGGAAATACGTCAAGGATAAGAGACGCTTGCCCTTGCAAGAGACACTCAACGGGAATTCTGAGAAATCAGGTGGA
Organism: Thermoascus crustaceus; assembly: GCF_041956765.1. Taxonomy (NCBI): domain Eukaryota; kingdom Fungi; phylum Ascomycota; class Eurotiomycetes; order Eurotiales; family Thermoascaceae; genus Thermoascus; species Thermoascus crustaceus. The sequence continues at coordinate 191,382 of NW_027192530.1, read as the reverse complement.
TGAGACGAGAAAAAAAAAAGGACACAGATGGATGGGGGCCGGCGGGCGGGGTTGCACTCGGGGGTGGCCTGACTCTCCCTGTCGTCTTATGCCTACACTGACCATCATTGATCACAGAGCTATTCTCGCGTCGTCATACCAAAATGGTGTTCTCTTAACTTGGTAACTCTCGCAAAACAATCGTCTGTCAGAAAATACGTGTGTCATGGCACCTTTTTGGTCTGACATCCACTCAACATTCCCCTTGAAATCTCCGATTATTTACACGACATTCTCACATTTACAATCCATCTATCTCTGGGACCTTGCAGTCACAACCTTTCAGTGCCTCCCCGGCGGCCGCGAGGGCTTTGAAGTGCTGATAATCATCATTGCGGTACTTCCTGCAGGCCTCTTCAAATTTGGTGTTGAAGTCCGGGTCAGACGAGTACTCCTCGAGGGTCGCCTGGGCGTCAAGCGCCAGAAATTCTTTCGGATTACTGAGACCCGTCTCGACCTTCCTGGTCTTGGGGACCACCCCGAGATACTTGGCCTTGGCCAATTCGCCATTCTTGATGCGGTAGGACTCCATATCCTGGAATCTCAGGTAATAGACCGTCTTTGCGGCTTCTTTGCCCAGGGCGACGAGCCTCGTGGTCTTGTCGTACGCCTTGAGCGCGGTGCGATACTGCTTCATCGCCGCCTTGTAGTCGTCGTCGTTTGGATACGATGACCGGTCCGGCTCCGTTGGCTTCGTCAGGCCCCCTTCGACTGTGGCAATGGGGGTGCCGACCTTGCTGAGCGCCTCGTAGTAGTCCGACTCGCCGATCAGCCTCTCCGGATCGACGTACTCGGTGTACGGAGTATTGACGATCTTGTTGTACACCTGATTCACGGTCATGCGGTCCCAGGGGCCGTCCTTTTTGTTCGCCGGGATAGCGGTCGTGGGTCTGTCGGCCTCGGTCTGGGACGAGTCTGGTTCTGGCGCCCAGAGGTACTGCAGGAACTGGGTCAGAGAGCATCGGTTGCCCGAGGCCGGGTTCATGGCGGCTGCGCAGCCCGGAGCAACCGTGTACGTCCCGCCCACGGCTTCTTCACACAGGTAGGCGTACCAGTAGAGGACGCTGCCGTGTGTCTCAGCAGCGAACGCCTCAGCGCAGACGGGGTGTACTCTTACCGCTCGGCCGCACCTCGTGGGCCAAAGCCGTTCACGACGCTCAGGAGAGCCCCGAAAAGGACGACGCTGTGAAGCTTCATGGTGGATGAACGATGTCGAGAGGAAGTGGGAACAGAGCGACCGGGAGAAGAGCAGCCCAGACTCCCTCGCGAAGACGGCAGGGGTCAAGATATGTGTGTGTGTTCCTGCATCCGAGTTGCTGACACCGTTGAGACGTTTTCAAACTGCGTCCTTGTTAAGGCCCGCCCCCCCCCCCCCCCCCTTTTCTACATCCTGGTAGTGATACCTGTCGCTGCAACGTGGGGGCTGAATCGATGCCAGGGATGGGGGTTTTTCATAGCGGGATCAGTCGGACTGTGACATCGCCGTTCCCTCGTTCATCTTATATTTCGTTCCCTCGTGTTGCTCCCGTCCTTTCATTCCTCCCCATGGCGCATCGTCCTTGAGTACTTTCTCTGTTTCCTTTCGCTCTTTCTAGACGGTCTCTCCTCTTTTCTTGTCGTTCCCTTTTACCTGCCTAGCGGGATGCGGTCCCGTTGGATGGCCTGGGCGATTCTGTCCCTCGGTGTGACTGTGAGCGGCTTCGACTCTGCTTTCCACCCTTGCCCGGCCGCCTGCGATGGCAAGCCTACCAACTGGACGGTCTACACATCTCTGGACCGTCTCCATGTCTGCCGCCAACCCATGTTGTTGGACTTTGCCATCCACAATGCGCTCGATGACCCCAGCACCACCGTCAAGCTGCTGACTTGCACTGCGGGAGATGCGAATGACAGGCGCAACGCTCTCGTCACGCCCGACCATTCGTACACTAGGCGCTCGGCCTCCGCTCATGGCCGGACCGAGCGCGGTTCCCCCCCGACTTGTGTCTCAGGGAAGGAGAGCAAGGTCTCCCTGGAACTGGACGTGAGTGCCGACGACGGCTCCGCCGAGGCCAGCGCTCTTGATGCTGCCCTGGAGAAAGTCCAGCGCTACATCGGGGACACGTCCAATTGTGACACCACCAGCGCATTCGGTTACGTGCGAGGTGCCGTTGTTGGTGTTTACAGTGGTGCTGCCATTGACAATTCCGCCACTGCCCCGTCTCTCATCCAGCGGGCCAGGGATCAGATCGGGAACGGCCAGAGCCCCAAGAGCATTGTCATGCAGCTCTGCGGCGATGGCCGCAATGCGGACCACACATTCGGCATGGCGGTGGACACGACGGGAGACCTGGCGGCTGTGCAGAAGTCGGTCCGCTCGTGGAGCCACGCTCGGTGTGTGAACGGCACCGGAGCCAGCACCCATCTCAGCGGTGTCACCATCCTCGAGAAGTCGCTGGTGCCCTCCAACAGCACGATGCAGGTCCGCAGTCCTCTCCGGAAGCGTGGCGACTGCAGGACCATCACCGTCGTTTCGGGAGACTCCTGCGGCTCGCTGGCGTCCAAGTGTGGTATCTCCGGGGCCGACTTTACCAAGTACAACCCGGCCCCGGATCTCTGCTCGACCCTGGCGGTAGGGGAGCGCGTGTGTTGTACCAGCGGAACACTGCCCGATATCACTCCCAAGGAGAACCCGGACGGCTCCTGTGCCAGCTACACGGTCCAGTCGGGGGACACTTGTTCGGCGATTGCCGCCGCAAATGGCCTGAAGGCGTCGGATATCAGTGACTTCAACGACAAGACCACGTGGGGGTGGTTTGGCTGTGATGATCTCCTGCTTGGCCTCAACATCTGCCTGAGCAAGGGGACGCCACCGATGCCCGCCCCGGTGAGCAACGCCGTATGCGGCCCTACAGTGCCGGGAACACGTAAGCCCAAAGATGGCGAGCGCCTGGCCGATCTCAACCCGTGTTTTCTCAACGCGTGCTGCGATATCTGGGGCCAGTGTGGCATCACCCCGGACTACTGTACCGCGGACGAGGGCCCAACCGGCAACCCAGGGACGGCGCCGACAGGCAAGAATGGATGCATCTCCCACTGCGGCACCAACATCACCAACAACGATGATGCTCCGTCGAGCTTCATGAGCGTTGGCTACTATGAGTCCTGGAACTTTGACCGGCCGTGCCTCAACCTCCGCGCTGCAAGCATTGGCGTGATCGGGTACACGCACGTCCACTGGGCGTTTGCCACCATCAATCCCGACTTCGGTGTGGTGATCAATGACACTTACAACCAGTTCAACGATTTCATGGCTTTGGATGGCGTCCGGAAGATCGTCTCCTTCGGCGGCTGGGGCTACTCCACCGACCCTGCCACCTACGAGATGCTGCGGAGTGCCATGGACCCCGCCAACGTTGACACCTTTGTCTCCAACATCGTGGACTTTGTCGAAAAGACAGGGCTGGATGGTGTCGACATCGACTGGGAATACCCGGGGGTAAGCATTGCGGTCTTCTCTCCCTGCCAACACCGCTGACGCTCATGGTCACCAGGCTCCTGACATCCCCGGCATTCCTCCTGGTCTGGCGTCTGACGGTCCAAACTACCTCGCCTTCCTCAGAGCCCTCAGGGCCAAACTGCCGTCAGAGAGGACGCTTTCGATGGCTGCGCCGGCATCCTACTGGTATCTGAAGGCGTTCCCCATCCACAACATGTCGTCCTATGTGGATTACATTGTTTACATGACCTACGATCTCCACGGTGAGCGCCACTGAGGCCACCGACGGAGCCCAGTCCCTAACGCAGAGTGTCTAGGGCAATGGGACTACGGCAACCAATGGTCCCAAAGCGGTTGTCCGTCAGGCAACTGTCTCCTGAGCCACGGTATGACACCTAGCCTTCCATGCTGTGATCCTGACTGACTGGATGTGCGCAGTGAACCTGACCGAGACGGAATATGCCCTCGCAATGCGTACGTGGACGGAGACCCCTGAAACATTGACCTTGGACTGACAGCTATCACAGTTACCAAAGCAGGCGTGAAGGCAAACATGATTGCAGTGGGCGTGTCCAGCTACGGCCGTTCCTTCGGCATGACAGAGGCGGGCTGCGACGGTCCATCGTGCACCTTCACGGGGCCTGATTCTGGTGCCCAACCGGGGACATGCACCGGAACCGCTGGTATTCTCGGAAATGCAGAGATCGACAACATCATCGGGCTCAACGAAACAACGTCGTGGTACTACGACTCCCGTTCCGACTCGAACATTCTCGTGTACAACGACACCCAATGGGTCGCTTACATGGACGGCGACGTCAAGGCCAGCCGCGTCAAACGCTACAAGGACCTCAACTTTGCCGGGTCTGTTGACTGGGCCATCGATCTTGCGGAGTGGACTGGTGACGATGGCAATCCAAACGGCACGAGCGAGCTTCCACCCACCACCCCGCTGTCGGAGTGTAGCGCCACGTTTGACAGCCTGGAGGACCTGGGAAATTCTGCGGACAGCATCCCCCTGCACTGCGCCACGCAGTACACGATGGCAACACTATCCAACCTGCTGACTGTGGCGATGAACAACTACACCGACATGGTGAACAACGGATACGACAGCAAGTTCAGAACCTACGCCAAGGCGGTCGCCGGCAGCGCGGGCAGCACCGTCCACAATTTCGTGTACGAGAATGGCAACAAGTACTTCTCATGCATCGTTGCCGAGACCACAACATGCTGCGATTACTGCAGTGGCTCGAACTATAACGGCAATCAATGCCTCTACTGCTTCGACGGGGATTGCTACAAGATGTGCAGCGTAGCGGTGTGCGGGCACGGTATCTCGACACTCCCGAACACCAAGACGGCGAACGAGTCAGAGCCTTGCCCGCCCGACTACTCGAAGCGCGGTTACGGCCCTGACAACCCGTATGAGCAGAGCGTGTACTGGACCCTCGAGGACGACAAGGCCGACAACTTCTGGAGTGATCTCCTCGACAATACGGGCATCCCCAAGGACAAGATCACCTTTGGGTCGTACGACAGAGGCAACGACTGCGCTCCCAGCAACTCGGAGGGCGACGGCGACCCTTGCTGGGCAACCGGCATGGATTTCAACATCCCCAAGCCCAACGGATACAGCGAATCTGACGTCGCCAACCCCAAGGACGTGGTGGAGAAGGGCCTGAGCAACTCGGCCGACCTGGGACCGCAGATCAAGAACACCCTGTTCAGCATGTCGGTGGATGCCTGGATCGGTGACGGCTTCGAGCTCATCGACTCGGTGTCCCTGCCCATCCTCATGATCGCCGACGCGGTCGAGAACATGGCCAAGGTGGTGGAGATCGCCGACAAGATCACCGAGGAAGAGAGGAAGGAAATCATCCTGGCCTTTATCGGCGCGATCCTCTTCTTCGTCCCCATCGCCGGCGAGGTCCTGGGGTCCGTCGCGGAGCTGTCCGACATCGCCAGCATCATCACCATCGCGGGCGGGGCCGGAAATGCCGCCATGGACGTCTACACCATCGTCGACGACCCGGCGAACGCGCCCCTGGCCATCATGAGCCTGATCTTTGCGCCGGCGGCCTTGGCGGACGTCGCGACGATCGCCAAGGCGGCGAAGATCCGCAGGGCAATGACCGACGAGGACATCGTCAAGCTGGGTGGGAAGGTGGCCGATCGAATGGGCTTCATCAAGAAAATTACGGGACCATGCAATAAGTGAGCGGGAACGCGCATGTGTCGGCGTCGTGAATGAAAGAGAAAACTTTGAAGATTAGGGTTCTATACCGGACTGAACTAAGCCGGTTGAGGAGAGACTGATTGGGGTGTCCCTAGCTATTATTGACTTCTCCACCCGTCTCAACCCTAATTCGGGAAGACACGGCACTCTTGTGGGAGCTGTATATATATATGTATATATATACATATCGATAATCTAATCTAGAATGCCACTGTAACTCTACCCATTCAGCCAGGTAGGTAAACAGTGCATCGCCGGGCAATGAAATACGCAGGTACCTACTTTGTGGGTACCGCGTCACAAACACCCACACCACCGATCCGTCCTCGATAAATACCTAGATTCCGATGAACCGCCCCCCCCCCCTTTCCAAACCTCGGTGTTACGATGGCGGATAGGTACTCAATCGATAACTCGGTGCCGGCTCTGGCTAGCCGGCTAACTATATAAAACGACTACCTAACCGCCAACTTTCGCCCGGAATTGAACCACGCAGGTTGAGTCCGGATGAACTTATTGCTCTAGGTGCACTAAGACCTGTTATACATATAATCTGCTATACGTAGTAGGGCGGTTTTTGACAAGGGTCAATCTCGCCACTAGACTCCTTCGGAAAGCATTTCGACGCCAAGTGGAGCGTCATGACAGGGATTCATATATCCTCTCGTCTAGGAATGGATTTCGACGCTAGGATCGAATGCGTTGAAGGTGGTGTGGTTTGTGAATGGTGGCATTCACGGAGATAGCGATCCTATATCCATTGACGACACAGATATATATAAGATGGTAGATTTCAGTCTTTTAGGTGCTAAAAGAGTGTGTCAGCGTATATCACTAGTTACATGGGTGTTCCTCTCTGTGATCTCTTGACTCCTTGAGAAAGAAGAAAATCTGAAGCGACTCAGAGCTATATCTGATTTCCATCTCTCAACGTGGCATTCCCTTACAAACATGTCCTGATGGTCGGAGCCACGGCGGGCATTGGACGGGCCATGGCGGACCGTCTGGTCGAAGCCGGTGCCAAAGTCACGGCCGTTGGTCGTCGAAAGGAACGTCTGGATGAATTCGTCCGCAAACATGGCGAGAGCAAGGCCAGCGCAGTGCCGTTTGACATTGCAGCCACGGAGGAAATCTCCAACTTTGCCCAAAAGTAACAAAAACCGCATAGCAGGTGGTGATGCGTCCTTTCCCGATGTGAACTGCATCTTCCTCAACGCGGGCATTCAAAGCCCCTACGACCTCACCGACCCGGCCAAGTTCAACCTGGAAAATTTCCTCGAAGAGGTCAATGTCAACTTCTCCAGATTTGTTGCGCTCACCAACGCCTTCCTACCGTTCATGACCCAGAAGCAGACCCCTACCAGTTTTATCTTGTGAGTACGGTTCGGGAAGAAGCCATAGAACCAAAAGAAAAACTGCCAAGTCACAGCACCGGCTCCAATCTCGCCATTGTCCCTGCCGCGACCTTGCCCGCATACTCTGCCTCCAAAGCGGCATTGAACGCTTTTGTCCTCTGTTTGCGAGAGCAACTACGGAACTCGAACGTGAAAGTGATCGAGATCTCCCCTCCGCCTGTGCAGAGTAGGTCTCAATGCGGTTGAGAGTTCATATCTGACAAAAAAAAAAAAGAAACAGAACAGAAATTGCTGACCTCGATGACCACTCGCAGCCGAACTCCACGACTACATGGGCGAAGAGGCAGGACGCAAGCTGGTTATGCCGCTGAACGCCTTCGCCGAGGAGGCATACAAGGGACTGGTGTCGAGCCAAGATCAGATCGTCATTGGGGCCATCGGACCGGCCGACACCTTCAATGAGATTATTGACAAGCGGCGGATCCCCGTGCGGGTGGGTTCGCAGTCGGAAGCTCTGGCCAGTGCAGGAGAACAGAGAGCCTGAGCCCCAACCTTGACAGCCCACACGGTCCAGCGGCATTTACCAATTTGGTCAAGATTATGCGCGGAGGGAAATAAGCCCAACGTATGCGTACAGTCAGAAGCTGATCCTCCGTAGTTACCCACTTTATATAGCTGATTTTGGCCTCAATTTTATGATGGAATCAGCTTTCACAGCAAAAAAAAGCTGCCTAAAAAGCTACCGTAAGGTATGTATTTCTGCATCGTCTACTCAATATGTCAAGGCAGAACGGTGTATTCCCCTTGAGTGTAAAAAGAACGAACAATTGACGCGACACGCTCGCTGTCGATTGGCTGAGCCGCGGCCTTCATATATCTGGAGAGATCTTGGCAAAATTACGAATGATTACGACTCGAATACGAATAATGAATTGCAAAACATTTCGAATACGAATAAGCAAAGTCATTATTCATGTGCGGCCCTATTTCTAAATCACATTGCAACAGGAGTCTCAACTGCTTGGTCCCAACAGCTAACTGTATATGATGATGATACGGGGAAGGGCAAGACCACTACCTCGGTTGACTGGCATGATTATAATATCTAGGTCTAAGCCGAGCTTTCTTTCGCGGCACAGCTCGACATGACTAAACATTTATTCTCCGACATCGAATACACGATCTACCCATCAATTATAAATAAGGTGTCAGACTAATGTTTCAAACGGAGTCCTTCATTGCTTCTCGAACCCGTTCCCAGTCAGTTCACCATGAATATGACAGGCTTAACAGGCAAATATGAGCAACTTTCCATTGCTGCAGTGGCGCTTGGACTGTATGCGCTGATTGTTAGATATTTCCGTTTTCAAAGATGCCTCAGAATCCAGTCAAGGTTCAAACTCTCCGGACGCCCTCTGTCCAGCATGACCGCCAAGGAGGCTCATCAGATCGTGCGGGAATTGCGAGAACTGGAGTTTCCGTATACGCTTCACAATGCGATGAAATTGTCGCTTTTAAAAGTGCGTTTTGTATATATATATGTGTCTTGACTGACAGAGACTCATTCCTGGCTTAGACTGGTGCAATCCCCACCATGACCAAATTATTCGTCGCCACCGGTCAACTGAATGAGAGAAATATGTCCAAACGCGCAGCCGACACCGAAGTGGTCCTGAACGAAGTCCACGACCGGGAACCCGGCTCCGACTCCCACCTCCTGGGGATCGCCCGGATGAACTACCTGCACGCCAGATACAGAAAGGCGGGCAAGATTCTGGACGAAGACATGCTGCACACCCTCGGCTCTGCCGTCGTCGATATTTTCCGGTCCGTGGACCGGTACGAATGGCGACAGTTGACGGACGTGGAGAAATGTGCCATTGGCGTGTTCCACAAGGCCTTGGGAGACGCGATGGAGATCCCGTTCACGGTACTGCCGTCCAGTAAGACTGGCTGGAGAGACGGGGCTCATTTCGCCCAGGAACTCTTTGAGTGGACCCTGGAATATGAAAAGGCCGCGGCCAAACCGACAGAATCAACCCGGACCATCAGCAGACGTCTGATGGATCTGGCAGCGTTCAATCTCCCTGCACCACTTAAGCCGATCGCTGAGGGCGTCATCACCACGAAGCTAGACGAACATATGCAAGTAAGCATGGGGTAAGTAGCGGAATTCCATGTTTATTCCGGGATCCCATATCCACCTGGCCGGTGGATGCTAACACGAAAATCAAGTTTTCAAAAACCGGGGATTATCATTTCTTCGATAGCAAAGGGTGTCGTAGCTGTACGCAAGTTTATCCTGCGCTACCTCAGCTTGCCCAGGCCAGATTGCATGGCTGTCAAACTCCTCAACGATTCCCGAGACCCATCCACCGGTCTGTACACGGTCAACTTCTGGATAGCTCACCCTTGGTACGTCAAGCCAACCTTCAGACACCGATGGGGCCTCAAGGCCTTGTCTGTGCGGCTTTTTGGGAGTGGCGTCGTCCCTACACCCAATGGCCCTTATCGAGATTCGGGGTATGATCTGAGGACCATCGGACCGGCTGCGCAGGAGAAAAGGGGACAGGATGAAATGGAGGCCATCTTTGCGAGTCTGAAGGAGACGAATTTTGCTTCTGGATGTCCCTTTCACGCGTGAAAGTTTGATCTCAATTTAGAACTTTTCCCCCCAGATTGACGATGCGATGCTTGCTCAATTCGGAGCTTATAGAGGAAGGGCAGGGCGGAGTATGCCGGCCAACTCATTCTTTTTCAACTTCATAATATATTAGGCAGTTATAGTGAGCACTATCGATCAATATGTGGCCAGGAGGCAGAAGCTCCTGTGATGAGAACAGTCTGGGGAGGCCCATTGTAAAACTCAGATAAATTGAACCGCCAACACAACATATTAGAATCTTCTTTCCCCGCCTTATTTCACAGTGAACTGGTACTATTGGGGGCTCTTTATATTTTTGGAATGATGATGCGGATCCCATTCCTCGATAGGACGGGTCAATTACATGAAAGGTAAAACCTCTACTTCTCAGCATGGTCTGCTTAGCCGTCACGGCATGCTAGCTAGCCACGCCCCTCAGCACTGAAAGGAAGGCAAGGAACGATTCGGTCCGGTAGAAATGATAAGGGACTATTAACCCGTGACTCCGCAGTAAAGCGGACCAGATCTACTATGTTGGAATACCAATGCCCTATGTTATTATCTATGGGAATATTCTACAGCCAATTAATAGGGGAGAATGGGGTCTATCATAGCCGCAAGGCTCCATATGGACGTTAAACTTGATTAATAATAATAATAATAGGGGAGAATGAGCCCAGCTCTTTGCGTTCTATAGGAATCCCAACATTATATGCTACAATCAATGCTCTCCAGGATGTTGGGAAATATGAGCAAGACCTTTTTGAAAATGGTCGCCCCAACAATAGGACCTGTTCTCCGAATAATATCGGGTATTGATTCTACATTTCGGTCAAGATTATAAATCTCGGTACTTGCCACTTGGTTAGGATACTTGCGGCCCACGCCAACCAACGTTGAATCCTCACATGCGAAAGATCTCGTCCTTTGCAATATACATTGCTCTACCGACGAGTTTTGTGCGATAACTTGGATTTGGACAGTTTCCGTCGATATCCATCCAGCCTAGGTCGAGGTGATCCAACAAACGAAATGGGAATCTTCGGCGGCAGTTGGATACCAATCATATTGGTTATCCTCATCGTCGCGTACAAGAACTTGCCATTAGTGTGGCATGTGAGTAACACACTGTCTTTTCGATCCCTGTAACTATTAGCTGACCATAAGCAGGTCCGGTTCCTTCGAACCTTGTTGACGCGCCTTTTTATATCCCCGGTCACGAAAAAACAGCTAAGCCCGGAGTGTCTTTTCCTTCCCGCAATTCATCGGACGAGGTCTCCTCTTACCGAATGCGATTACAACATCCACAAATCGAATTCGACATACTTTACCGATCTCGATATCTCTCGAGGGAATTTGAGTCTTCTACTCTTCAGCCAACGCCTGTCGCTTCGCCCTACTCCAAACACAGCTGTCATGATACTGAGCGGGGTACAATGTGTGTTCAGGAAGGAAATCCGACCCTATCAGCCGTACGAGGTCTGGTCGCGAGTTCTGAGCTGGGATGAGAAATGGATCTACATCGTCTCGCACTTTGTTGAGAGGGACGCGTTCCGGCCCCGCGAATACTATCTTCAGCGGAAGAAACCCAGAGGATGCCTTCAACCGACAACGCCATCCCAAGGCGACCAGGTTCAAAAGAAAGTGTTTGCGTCCGCTGTCTCCAGATATGTTTTCAAGCAAGGCCGTAAGACGTTTCCGCCAGAGAGGATGCTCGTGGAATGTGGTCTCTTGCCCTAAGAGACAGTGCTCTGGAATCAGAGCAAGCCGGATCAGAGGGGAAGGAAGCCCGCTTTGGGGACGCTGCGGACAAAAGGCCGACGTGGCGTTCGATCGAGGAGCGGAGGAAGCGAGATTTAGATGCGGCGCAGTTGAGGTTGGGATGGGATGCGGTGCATAACGCTTTTGATGGTGATGTTACCATGGCTCTGGGCAGATACACTGATCTGTTATGGCGATAGGATGGGAAACTGGCAAACCTACCTACATAGCTTACTGAGGTCTTGTTATGCTATTCTTGAAATTGGGCGGCAGCCTTAGAGGACGGTTGTGGAATGCAGTCTTTTGGATATTACTCCGTCCGAGGGATCTATTCATCTATCCACTAAAGATATATTTCTTTGAACAATTTGTTTTAAGGGATCAGTCGTCCCTTCCTACAAATACTAAATACTATCTTATGCCTGTCAAAGCTTCTACCAGCTGCTTCGCAGCTCAACCTTACACCATGTGCGAGGTTTAACTAATAATGGCTCTCACCTGCTAAATGCAGCCTGAGGCGCGAAGTGTTCGGTTCTCTCTTACTGCTAAAGCCCAGCAAGGGATGCGCTTAGTGGCAGAACTTGTACTACTGGTCGAATTCTACCGACGTTGCTAGGAGGGTGTGTTTTAGTGTCAGACGAAAGCCGTTGGTGTCTAGTGGAAATAACATTGGCGTGAGATTGTCCTTGGAGCGATTCTAGAAGTTGAGATACACACCTGGATGGCGATTTTCAGTCATGTCTCCACTTGGTGTGTCCCAACCGTTGGGCTGAGCCGAGGTACTTGGCGATTACATTATCATCTCTTGATAAGGTGATCAAACTCAAAATCTCGAGCATCGATTCTCGAACATTTCGGTATAGCATCTAACGTCGCATTGCAACGAACGGCGTCTCTCTAGCCGAACGTGCACTCCGTTACTTGAACTTGGGCCTATTGGAATAAGAGAGATCAGCGTCAAGTCCCAGACGTCATATCATAGGACGTGGGCACCCAATTTGCGACTAGTGCATCCAAGTATGGATTGCCCAGACCATCATTTAGTGGAGTTACTTTCAGCTCGTCGCTATCTACCGGCCGACGAATGCGCGTTGATGAAGAGGCATCCGCCTACTTCTGGAGCTACTCCAGCGGAGGGCCAAGAGAAGGTCAACTCATTATCGAGTTTTGACGGAACCAACTTCGCAGCAGCGTCTTCTACAGACACAGTCGATCAGCTGAGAAGATCAGAAAACATATCGATGGATACACGCCGATTGCGCTCCACCAGGAGGGTTGGTAGGCCCAGGCTGGATGACCGTGGCGCAGCTGTGTTACCAGAGGTACCGAGGTCCATGAACACCTGAAGAAAACACAATCTGATTCCCCAAACAGAATCGTCGGATACAGGTTCGACGTGCTCAGAGAACCTACAGACTCAAAAAGGAAGCCACTCTTCAAAGCACCAAGGCGCGGTTAGCGGAACTTGAGAGCCAGATCAAGAGAGTCGCGGACTCATTCGCTGACCTCTGTAATGCCGCACGTCAGTCAAACCTGAATATCACCCATCCAGCGCTTTTCAGGCGCCTCGGTGAAATTCACAGTCTCTTGACACACGATTCCGAACGCCACAAGCAACCCACAACACTCCAAAGCTTCGCGCCTAGAGTTGTTTCGGAAGAAAGACTCCCTCGAGTACGCGATGATGCTAGGTGCGGCAGGGATTCTTCGCCTGATCTTATCTTTGGATATCAAGTTATAGACAAATCTAGCTGCAAAGGTCTATGTGAAAGTATGGAACCTGAGTATGCGCAATCTCGAATGTGCCAGACAAAAAGGTATCGTGAATCGTCTCTTGTTAGAGAGACCGACAGTGACATAGCCGGTCATCACCAGGCCACTCAAGACATCGAGCGGCCGTTGGGAACCGGTATTCGCCACACCTATTGCTTCCAGGAAACAATTTTCTCCCGGAGACTACATCGTTACTGCTTAGAGCACGCCTTCCTCCTGTTTAGTGATCCGCGCTCGCATCCAACTGCAATCTACCGAGTTTTTAGATTGGTCCCCTGCATACAGGACAAGGCGAAGATGTACCCTTTCTTTAGGAGGCTCGTCAGCGGCGGAGTCAACGATTCACTGGAACTCTCCACCCTTCCATTTTATTGTATTGGCGGGGCTGGAACACACTATCCCATTAAGGATGATTTGGGAAACCCTGTTTATCCTCCAAAGATGCGACTTCCTAGACGGGTGCTCGGCCTTTTACCAATGGCTGAGATCATGGATGAAACTGGGTCAGCCTGGAATCCGCAGAGACATCTCGAAATCTTCGGACTTGGTGGCCAATGGTTTGATTGTAGGGATGTGGAAGGATATCTCAGGGACCAGGGGGTTAATCTAGAGGGATCTTCTCTATTCGCAGAAGTATGTGATACTACGCCGCATACTTTGGAGGCTACCAACCTTCAGGGGTCAAAACAGCCGAGCGATAGTACAGTTAATGGTGAATCGGAACTATCTCTTTCAGGTTCAGTACCGATTAGCGGCCTTTCAGCTGGTGGTGAGACTGTCTCTGCGGACAGTGAAGGTATACGGGTTGATAGCTCCCAAAAAGGTAGCACATCCTGAGTATGAAGGGTTACAACCGGATTGGGACGACGCTGACCATCTGCAGATGCTGGAATACCTGCTTCAGGTCAGCGTGCATCTCGCTACATTCTTGACATTGAACGTTTCTTCACTCGTGAGTCCATCAATAAAAAATGAGCCGAGTTTCAACCTAACGGTATTTTTTAACAACCAACAGGGCTCCTCCACGGAGTTGTCATCTTAGGTCGCGCGCCAGGCTTCAGACGAACTGATGTTGAGGTCGCCTTCAAGTCTGCATTGCTGTACAAGCACTATCCGGATAATTGCGAACCGTGCGTTCTCCGAATGTTAGGCAGTAGTTCGTAATTAAGGTCTGTCGCTAAAAGTACGTGTAGACCTTAGTTCCGTTCCCTGGCTTGCTTCATTTCTCCCTTTTCTCTTCTCATAATCCTTTCCAGGCTATGCTGCTTGTCAATTATGGCTTTACCACCGCGACTGTAAGCTGGCTGCCAAAGAACATATAGAAACGTCCGAGCTTCACAATTATAAGCACAAACATTGGTACGCTGACTATTCTTCCTAGAGCTTCAGTAAAACAGATTATCTTTTAATTTCCCACATAATGACACGGCAACTTGGGCACATCTAGAGCTTAGCTGCCCTCTTTCTCTCTTTTTGTTCTCCAGGCGATGTCGTGTCAACCACTTTCCACCACGGCCACCCTAGAGGGGCATCTTGCTTCATTGTTCTCTTGAAGTCTGGGTCCCTCTTCTGAAGAAAGCTCCTCATACCCTCTGTGCTGTCTCTGGACTGTAACATTGCGAGGAAAATGTTCGAATCCAGCAAATGTGCCTCCTTCAGTGCTCGATGGACCCCTATTACATCAATCAAATCGTGCATCACCGTCATACTCGCCGTGGACGTATTGTGCCGCAATTTCTCCGGCGATCGCCAGCACTCGAGAAAGTCTCCTCCTGAGAAGAGCTGGTTGAGAAGGTGGATCAGATGCGGCGTAGGTTGCGCCGGTCGTCACCAACATGCGGCGCACGCGACATTCCATTCCAACCAGTTTCGGAAGGAAATAGGAACTGCAGACCTCCGTGACAAAGACATGTCGTGCAAATGCAAAACTGATCTTCGAGCTCCCGCACGCAACTCGGATTGTGGCAGGGAGTGTCATTGTTATTCCAAACTCTGCAGCGGGACTGTTAATGGCCATGACTGTCGGCTTGCAGCAATTGTGGATAGCTAGCGCAATGCGGCCTCCTCTAATAACCTATTCATCAGCAGATCCCACAGAGAAGATCAAGTGAGAACAGCTTTTTTCTGAAACGAAATCACCTACCCGTCCCTGCACACATTGATTGTCAAAGCCCCCCTTTTAGATTCTCAAGAAGCTTAGAAAAAAAACAACTTGGAGGTCTGCGCCCACACAGAACGCTTTCCCAGCTCCGGTCACCACAATTGCTTTGATCGGTCATCTGCATCAAAAATATTGATACGCAGTGACCAGCTCCTCGACTATTTGCTTGGTGACGGCGTTGAATTTATGTGCTCGCTTCAGTTTTAGGAGAACGGCCTTAGTAGGACTCGGGGCTGCTGCAGGGACATGGGAGATTGCAATCTCCTTGAAAGGGAGGGAGGAGTAGGTGTCTGGAAGGGCTGCCGGAGTTGCCATATTGTCTTTTGTTGGAGGTTGCCGGCTTGGACTTAGCCGGCCCTGTTTGCTTGCCTATATCAACCTCCTCAACCTACAATCAACTCACCTATCTTAGCCCTTCTACTGAGATGTTTTTCTTGTTCGGATGTCTGCTTTGGAATAAAGGTGAACATAAGAAAAACGACTTTTCCTGGTGATAGCGTTCTATCTAAAAGACAAAGAATATAGATGATCTATTTATTTCCTCAGTTTTACAAAGAATGATCGCTTGAGCTCATGTCCAGAGATAATGTAATCAACCACGCCAGCGGTCTTTATTATTTGTAAGGTTATGTCTGCTTCTGAGATGTTATAATCAATATTTTATCCAGAAGCATTGTATCCGAATCCGGTACCCTTGGCTACCTATACTATTTTTCATAACATCCAAAAACCATTGGTAGTTCACCGGGAATTACCTTTGGGGATATAGTGTCTATGTTGTTTGTATGGCTGTTTATCACTTATCTAGGTACTAATAAGTTTTATTCATGCTTACCTACCTAACACTCACAAAACATAGATTTCTTTTTTAGTTGTCCGTGAAGCAGTGGCTGCCCTGTAGAATAAGGTAGTTCCACACATATAAGATTGTCTGAGGCCTCCGACCAGACTTGATTATCTAGTACTATATATATTAACAGAATTGCTATTCATACTGTTTCTTATAAAGCTGCAAACCAGAGTATAATTATATAAACATCCAGAAACACTTATGGTGCTCAAGTCAAGCTGGACATTTGAGCTAGTGGTGATCTTTTAAATGGATCTGGAATGATGACATGCAAGAGAAGCTGAGGTGCTGATGCCACATCAGAACCTTGTTTGGCTAGTTTTTTTTGTTTTTTTTTAACTACCAAATATTCTTAGGTAGTTGTTATTAGCTGAGAACAAAAGACAGAATAAAAAAATGAAAAGGAGAAGGACGAAGCCCAAATGCATTAGAAGAAAACCCAACAAGATATTACAATTACATACTATTACCGACATCATTAGAGGATTCTACATTTATGCATATCACAGCATCCGTACCCTATTCTATTCCATTATTACTTTAATCATCTAGGCGACGGATTTGATTTTGTAGGTTCGTCAATTAGGGCAATCCGCCACGTTACACTACCTACCAGTGGACTATATCAACTTAATGTCGGAAGTGGGGCCACAAAAAATTGCACCCGCGGAAAGTGTCTCAAATAGCAAATTTGCAACCAACCAATCATATCAAGTCAGTGTGTCCGAGTGGTTAAGGAGACAGATTAGAAATCTGTTGGGTTCGCCCGCACAGGTTCGAATCCTGTCGCTGACGCTTGGAAGACAAGCAACCGGTAGGTTGTTTCTTTTTCGCTTTTTTTTGTTTGATCTTTTGGTTTTGGTGAGACTTTTGATTGTGAATCCTACAGATCATCTTGACCAGACTCTTTTTTTGTTCTTTTTTGTCTTTTTGCCTTTTCGTTGATTAGGTAGCCATCTGTCTGAAATTTTTCTATGGAGTGGAGCGGATTCAAAAGAAATGATGTCCACGAACAGAAAAGCGGATAAAAACCGTTAAATATATATATATATATATACACAACATCCGGGGTGGATGGTGCATCACCCACCAAACTGCGAGCCAGCCAGTATGTGTCATTTGTCGATGTAGGGAGCCTGGTCACGTCAGCCGCAGGGCTGGCAGTGTATCATACACACAGACAGACCACCATCCGTGGCTGCGCCTGTCAATGCGCGATGGACTCGTTGCAGCCGAGGAAGATTGAGAGTTCTCAAAAAGCTCAACTATCTCAACATCTAGACAGGATGTGAAGACCTTGGAAAAGACATGTTGGCAGGAGTGTTCAATTGAATTGCACCAGTCCGCTAGCTACCTAGGCTCAACATGTACAGTACAGGCGCTGAACGATATCCGTGGGTGTTCGGAATCCGGTATACTATATGTAAAGTTTAGATGCTGCTGGTTTTTATATAGTCAGGTAGCTGGTAGCTAGATAGCTGTCTTTTCTTTGAAACCACTATATCACATATACCTGATACGCAAGCTCCGGGCTTTGGTCAGAGAGAGTGCGTGGTGCCTTGCAGGGTCCCCAATCACAGCATCATAGCTGCTAAAGATTCGGACTTTTGATGATGATGAAACTGCACTCATGAGGAGGAGCTCGTCAGGTTAGACAGAAGTTATTATTCGTCCAAGACTGACTGCATTGTCCCTTTGGATCTGTCGACGCCCGGGAAATTGCAAGAAGTCTGAACGGAGAAACGGCGGCAAATGAGGCCGAGATTAGGTGTGTGTGATTAACTCACTTGATTGATGAATCTGTCCTTCGAGGATGTTTCGTCCTGCTAAGATAATCCTAGAATTGTCCGGTCTGTGATTTTGTTCGACGATACCATCATTGTTGACCACGAGAAGGGCAATAACAAATTGCCTGGGAAGACACTATACAAGCGGCCAAGATGCGCAGGAACCGAGGTAGTTTGTTGTTTTTGAGTCAACGCCATTGGTTGTAGTGTGAGAGATGTTTCTTTATTCCAGTTCGCTTTGCAGGAGAGAAAAATATGCTGTGGAGGTATCATGAATGGAGTCTGTGGCAGAGAGTGATACCTTGAAATTACACAGAATCTCCGGTGAACAGTAAAGATGTTTTGAAAATCAGTGTCACTATACTGCGGCGCAGAAGCAGTTCGCCTCCGAGAAAAATCCCAAAAAGGAAGCCTTTTTGCGACGAACGTGACCCTGTTTTTGCTGTATTATTGCTGATATACTCTGAAAGGACAAAAAGACGGGACTGGGTGATCTGATCACAGAACAGACACTTATCCTTTGAAGCTTGGATTTTCTTCTCAGGAATCAATCATTCTTCACTCCCAATACTTGATTCTTTGTCTAAAATTACGGCACTCTCCAGAAAGGAAGGCTGAAATTTATAGTTGCCATCTTGTCAGTTTCGCCATGAATTCCATTCATACACAAAGAGCTTGTCTTTAACGACCATCAGCGGGGCGGGAGTGCAGGCTTAAGGGCAGACGCCTTCCTTTCCAAGTCACCAGACATGGTGCTTCATGTTTCCGAAGCCAAATCAGAGATCCGGGCGCTGATCGGCAACGCTGCCCACGCGATGACACCACATCAAGGGCTTGGTGGGGAACAGGGACTTGAGGATGCATACATTCTGTCTCGGTTGATTGCGCATCCACAGAGCACGTCATTAAACCTGCGGAGGTACAAAGGATATATGATCCCATCAGACGATCATCCTCACAAGAGATGGCTTGCCAATGGGCTTATGTACGGGTTTCATCGTTGAAGGCTGTGGGCAAGGAAATGACCGCCAGCTGTGAATGGCTTGTTGAGGGAGACGGCTTCGAGATGGAAATGACGGAAGCCACTCGGAGTCTATGCTGATTTGCACTGTCGTAACATCCCGTAAAGACCGCGAGACTGTAGTCTTGCTTCCGAGCATCAAAGGTCACCATCAAAAGAACAACTGCCTCCATGCCCCTTTTCTCACACCTGCCTTATTCAAAACCTCTCTGTCTTCCAATAAAGCGATATATTCCGACTTGGTACGGCCCTGGCAGCCTTCTATAGATAGAGGGCATTCGTCACGATTAAAACCCTAAACTAACCCTTTTTACCCTCCAGCAGAAGCGACACCTTCATCGGAGCCTGGGTACCACCACGGAAAAGACCAGAAAAAACGCCAGCATGCAGCCCTGGGAGTATAGGTCCGATTGGGCATGCCTGCATCCTACAGTCTCACATCCTGAAGAACCAAATCCCCCCTCTCTTGACCACAGGTTGCGCCGGTGGGACAAGCGGCTGACGAGCCTCCACAGTTTCCGGCCGAATGCTCGAGAGACCACCGGAGAATTCTCGACTGCCGACATGATCGTAAATAATAACAATGCTGGTGTGATGTCGCGGTGACCCTTCCCCACGCAGATCATTCTCCGGGTTCGTTGTCGGTCAAGTAGAAGCTGGCCACGAGTGGAAAAGGGGGGAATCGGTGATGATGGTAATCTAGATCGGCGTGCGCGGTCATCAGTGCCATTGGCGTAAGTGGACTCAACGGTCCGCCCCGTCGGACCAAAAAAGTTAAGGTTGGTTGTCCCATGCGGCAGGCTGAAAGATGGGGATCAGTTCCGGAATGATTCGCTCATCTTGATCCCCTCCATCGTCCCTGCGGAGATCTCGATCCCGAACCTCATAGGAAAGTGGGACGAGACGAAGTGATCTTGGAGATGATTCCAGGGCTATAGAGGGGTGATGGGTCGCGTGTATTTGCCCTATTGGGTTATCTTTTCTGTTAGAGTCTGGATTAATTTTATGACTGTGCGGTCGACTTCGTTGTTGGCACGGCTATAGTGGGATGCTGCCAAATGTGTGTGATTCAGGATCAGATTATGTTTTTGATTGGATAGGGCGAGCTTAGTGGATACCATTTGCGGATCATAGTCTAGGTCATTACAAGAATGGTTTGATGTCATTGTGCCCTTCTTCTTCTTCTAGCTAGAGAATATACAAGGACTGACATAACTGGCGACCTCTATGTCTTCGTCTCGTCCCGTTAGGCCAATCCTGGATACGACAGAGACAAGTTAGGCCTACTTAATGATTGGTACGTGGGCATGCTGCACTTACTCCCTGATATGTTCCGATTGAGTAGGAATGCTTGTGTTTTCACTGGAAAAATCAAAGTCAGCACGAGGCCAGTTTCTGGAAAGCAAGGATCATTACCGTAGAAAGAAGGAAGACGGCCCTTCAAACCGGCTCAGGAGCTGTCCGGCAACAAATGCGTCATGGTCGGGAATTGTATTACAGAACAGATAAAGCTTGCTTGAAAGACTGCTGTCTGCGTGATCATCCGACCCTGGTTTTTGGGATATTTCATGCAGAATCAGGCAGAACTTCTGCCCTTTCTGCTCGGGGAGTTCTTTCTTCCTGTAGTTTTCGAGTAAGCAAGACCAGAAGCCGCGACACTTTGAGAGGAAGCCCGGTGGCAGGCTGATTGCGCCTCCGAGGGTGAGATGGAATTCGACGTTCTCAAAGGGTTCCGTGTTATCGAAATAGAAACGGCTGTACACCTTGACACGGGGGAATGGATGCTTGGTTGCATCCAACGACAGCATGCGTGGGCGTAGGGAGTCGCGATTCCTGGTGAGGTGGTCTCGGATCTGGCCCCAATGGGAGTTGAAGCTGGGAAGGTTGGCGAAGTGGCCCTCTTGTTGACTGGAGGACAAGAGGTGATCCAGGAGATCCACCAGTTCAGGAACCGTCTGGCACGACGGCAGCCGCCAGTACAGCTTGGCCTTGATGTGGAAACGGACGAGGTCGAAGCCCACGAATGACGACGATGAGCCACAGTGGGCGCAGGATCTCTCCGGGTGGATGTCGCGGTCAACCTGGGCCAGCCGGCGCGTCACACATTCCCACAAGTCGGGAAAGACGGACAGCTTCAGGGGAGCCTGGACGGTGGAAGAAAGAGATCTGAGGGTGTTGATGGTCTGCAAGGCCGCGGCGGTAGATGAAGCCCGGCTTGGGTCTGCGTCGGCGGGGATGATGTCCGTGACGAAACGGACGATGATGAATGATTTCCCCGGCCGGTCGGCGCTTTTCCAGCAGTAGCTCATCTCCAGCGGGGTGTGGTCCGAGGTCATGGAGGATGGATACAGAGCCTCCAATGACAATTTTCCGTCACGCATGATGGGCTTCGGGGCTGGCCCTAACCACGCCGTCACGTATGTGCGGAAGAAGTCGACATGTCTGTGCACTTCTTCTGGGGTGTATAAATTCACGCACGTCATGACCTTCTCGAAATATGAGTCAAGTAGACATGCCCACCGCCCTGGAGAGTCTGATGGATACGACTCGGTTGATCTCAGCTCGAATTTCGGCAGGGCCGCCGGTGGAGGCATCTCGAGATCCATTATATAGGTCTTGATTTTTCTCGGGCCAATCGAATTATTAACGCAACTTGTTGCCTCAGCAAGGTAACCAATCGATCGTAATCACTATATTCCAAAACAAGTATGAGACAAAATTTCTGAAGAAACGTACTGCTCATCACCCTCTGGATGGGGATAATTATGCCATTGTGAGATTGTGCTGATCCTTACCTAGAGCTATCTAGTATGAAGCAACCCTGTTCAGATCAGATAGCGAGAGATTTGATATTGAACGATTGCCCGTGGGTTCATTTCTCCCAGAAATCAGTCCCCTCTTTATATATAGATCGATCTACCAACCCATCTGTCAGGCCCCCAACCCCGCTCCCGGCCCCCAATCCCTCCGGTGACACCAGTGCTTTAACTAAATAACATCCGAGACGACACTTGCCAATTTTTGCTCTTTTAGGATTGCACAGCTAGATACTAATGCACGATAAATCCTTCTTCATGCAATAATGTCACTGTTCTGTTCTGTCAATTCCACCGATCCTGCCGTTTGATCTTCAAGGGCCAAAAACGAGCGGGACTACCAACACATGGGAGAGAGATAGGGTTTTGGTGTCATCCAAGAAACCGGGACAATCGCTGCCATTGAACGGTCCCTGAGGTCCCTGAGATCCCCGAAATCTATATACACTACTATATCATATCTTTTGCCGTCCCTCCCCCTGCTGCTTGGTGATTTTGAAGTTCTTAGAGGTATTCAGGCAGTAGTACCTAATGACCGGCCATAGACCCAAAGCGAAGCCAACCCAAGCCAACATATAGCGGAAGCGCAAATTGTTGATCGCCTGGACAAGGGACAAGGATTGCCAAAAAATACGATATAGGTGGCAGTGGTCCCGTCCAAGCTAAGCCTAAACAAAAAGGAGATGGATACTCTGCCCCATCCTTCTGCCGGCCCCCACACAGAGCTGAGGAACACGAGCTGAGATTGTGCCAGATACCTAGTTGATTACCTCGTATTAGTAGTAGGCTCGCTTGGAATAGACCCTTGAAGTTGAGCCCCATCTTCCGGGGACGCCTGATTATTATTATTATAATTCGGTTGGCTTAAACCTTAAAATCGGACGTACCGTCCCCGGCTATCTATCCTTGCTGTTCTACGAAAATCTACCTCTACTGCCTGCAGTATTCAAAGATCGCCATGATGTAGGTCCGCTCTGTGCCACGGGGACCCGGGGGGGGGGGGGGGGGTGGTTTGTGTGCGCTATGCGTTGTTGTTCTGGGGCCTGGGGAAGTCAGGACTAGGTAGGGGATTAATGAATTAAATTTGGGCCAGTGAGTCTCTACAACCCTACAACCTTTTAATAGTAATCATTTGTCATAAATGTTACTTTTTACATTTATAGATTTATATATTGACTCATGTATTTACCAAGTCGTTCCACTATACATCAGTCCGACGGTTGAGCTCACTTCCATCGCTCCATCAATGCTTCCAGGAGGAAACCTCTGCCTTCTTTCTGGACGATGTTCACAACCTGCCCTAGCTGAGACCGCAACTCTTCCACCGTTTTCACCCTGACCCCGTGCATCCAATCGTTCTTACCGTCGTTTTCAAAGGAAGATCCAGCAGCCGCCTTGGCCAGATTCATATAATTCGGAGATGGGTCGAAGGAAATATTCAACTCGTCACCCGTGGCCTCCTTGTTCATTCCCTCGGGATACATTAACTCGGTGGAAAGGCGCGGGGCGTTCCATCCTGTCGCATAATGCCGTCAGTGCCATTTATTTCTCAAGGTTGACTGCTCAGAGGACCGAAAATGAGAAATCATGAATACTCACCGCCGTTGTTCAAAACTACCGTGAGAATGGGAATATTGTACTTGCGTGCCACCCACGCAGCGCTCGAGGGTGCCGCACACATGTAACTCCCGTCGCCAACAACCTGGCAGACGAGACTCGGCCTTTTTTCCTGCTCATCAAGAGCCATCTTCACACCCAATGCCGCGCCATTGCTCCATCCAATTCCCGTTCCGCCACAGTTGATCCAGCTGCCGGGTTGACTGGGCTGCAGCTGGTCTGAGAGCGTCTGGGCGTTGGTCACTGCCTCAACCACAAATGTTGTGTCCTTGGGGAGACAGTCTCTGAGGAGGCGGCCGATATTGTGGACGTTGAGGGGTGCATCATCTTCAAGGCGAGGGAGTTTAGCAATACTTTCCAGGCGAGCGCGATGGCTTTCAACTAGCTTCGTCCAGCGAGAAGCATATTTGGGGTTTTGAAGCGCCTGGCGATAGACGTCGGTGTCAATGTGCTTGAGGAGCTGTGTGAGGGCTGTGTAGGAGTCCGCTTTCCAGCGTCCGTGGGCGGGAAAGAATGAGACTGGGATGTGTTGATTTAAAGGGTCGACATCGATGTGGTAAATCCGAGCGTCTTTTGGCGGTGGATTGCGCGAAGGAATCCACGGCACGTCGCAATCAAGAACTAAGATTACATCTGCATCGCGCGTACACTCATCAAACCCTAAACGGAATCCTAACGAAGCGGGGTGCGAGAAGGGGAAGCACATGTCACACCCGCCAGTGTCGTGAACACGAAGACCGGGTATTTTGTCAGCAAGTGAAACCAACAGCTCTGGGCATCGCCGGTCTCGACCAGAATATCCAGTGATGACAAGAGGACGCTCAGCTTGAACCAGTGCATCTGTTACAGTACGGACCGCTTCCTCAGGCAGCGCACTGGGTCCAATGGGCACCCACTGGTCCTGTGGCAGAGAGTATGGCTCGATCTCCTCGGCCAGCGTCTCTCTCGCAGCGGCCAGATAGACTGGACCTTTGGGTGCGCTGGAGGCGAACTGGAGGGCGCGTCCAACTGTTTGCTTGACATTCAAGCCGGTTCGTATCTCGCCGGTGTATCTGCAATATTGACGCACGATGGCCTTTTGATCTGGAGGTTCTTGAAGCCAATGGTTATATTCATTCCGGGAGCCAGGGAGTTCTCCCGACTCTGTATATGGGCAAAGACCGGAAAAGATGAAAACCGGAGCACGACCTGTGCTTGCGTTGTGAAGGCCGTGTGCGAGCGCCTGAGTGCCAACGTCCACATGGACAATGACGGCCTGTGGACGGCCCGTGACTCGAGAATAGCCGTCTGCCATGGAGATAGCAATGATCTCACTGGGACAGGTCACCATCTTCGGCCACCGATCCGGCCGCTCCCTCTTTCCCTTGATAATCGCCTCGATAATCGAGGGATGATCCGAACCAACGTTGACAAAGCATGTTGTAACGCCCGCCTGGCGGAGTCATCAGATTCCGTCCGTGAATCGATTAAAGAAGAGCACTTACCTCCCACAGCGATTCGAAGAGGGCAAAAGCGGTGGTATACCTGCGACACGAGGGTCATGTCTAAGTTCTATGTCAGGGATATTGGATGAACTAGAACTACAAGAACTCACGGTCCGGACTTAGAGACAGATCCTAACACTGGGTGGCTCGTGGAGAAGCTCGCCGCAGTGGAGCGCAAGATAGGCGAGCGCGGGGAACGCTTCGCCGGCGGCAGCCCTCGCCGCTGCCTTAGACACAATTCGAATGATCGAATGCCTCCAGCCCATGCTTTACCGAATCGCATTGCGAACATATTTGCCAACGATGGATTTAAGAGGCAAAGCTACAGTGTAACTAGATTGGACCGGGACGGGCCTTGGGGGCTTTGGATGATGCATCGCGCAGATATGTGGGATGCGGATCGCCTAGCCTGGTAAGTACTGTAGATCCTTCCGCGATAAGGAAAACGAGCGATCGCCTAAGAAGAACAGACCAAATATGGTAGTTAGGATATAAAGAGCAAACTAAATGTGAGTGAGAGATGATTGCGAACCCAGAGAGCTGGCAATTCTATCTCCGGACGGCAACCGGATGGGGATACAAGTATCTGTATAGCCCGAGGGCACCATGCATCCCAAACAAGCACAACAGGTCATCATTTTTACCAAAATGTTTCTCTTTTGGACTTGAAATTATCTAATGGTCCTAGGATCTGCAAGCGCCTGAGAACAGACACGGGCGGTGCATAGGGGATCAGCATCATGGCATAGAAGGAGACATGACGAACTCCGCACGCAAACACGATTTGCAGACCTCAGTGTTGGTACATAGAACCCGAGGATTTAAAATCGGGAGAACCGGAGCCCCGCAGAATCGATCTTAGCCTCTGTATTTATTTTTGGATGTGCTAGGAGCATCGATGTCAGAAGATATTATTGATGAAGAATATGAAATGAAGCCTCCCTTGTTGCGGCTGAGGGGTCGGAGCGGACGCGTCCATGATAGCCGACGTCCTGTCAGATCGGGCCGGATAGACTCTCCCTGCATGCTTATCGCAGGCGTCCACCAACGCCTTCTGCGCCACAATTATCGCTGTCAGAAGCATCCTGCGGAGCTCCGTCTTTAACCACCACGCTACTGCGGTGTGCGTTGGTGAAATACCCTGCAATGAGAGAGATTGAGCCGCCCGTTGGCGTGGTGTCTGATGCAATGCATCCTGGATACTTGATGCCAGCAGTTCTTGCGCCCGACAAACCGAACCCTGGTTGATTCTTTGAGCGGTCATTATGATCGCTCCAGGGTTTCCATGCTTTGGCGAATCGAACATGGAGGAATGGTAATAGACCCTGGGCTTCTTTGTGCTGAGGAATCGAAGACAAGGGATGCAGCGCCACTTCGTACTACATGGAGCGGAGGGCATCAACAAGCCGTGCTACTTACAGATCTACTTTTCCAGATGACCATTAGAGCTCAAACTGGCTGACATCAATGGTATCACACTTAAGTACCGGCCAAGTAGGACAAGAGATACAAACGATGACAAGCTCTTGCCACTGCACGGCGCGCCGCTCTGGGCGTCTTAAACTCCGGCCTTATCGCCTATCACATCCTTGGCGACCTCTTCTCCTATTAAGCACGCCCAGCCTGGCACAGCGTATCTTCTCCCTGGCCAGGTTGAACGCTGGGCTTTGCGCAGCCTCTTTTTCAGGACACATCATCTGGTCCATCAAGGGTCATTGGCTCACCTCGCGCGCTCCCTGGCTTCTGGAAGCTGCACGCGACCTCCTTATCTATGACCACAACAGGGTTCACCGCGCCATTGGAGCGTTGCTATGGCCTCGAGACACTTGGAGATAGCGGCTGGTACGAGGTTGCATTCGGGGTAGAGGCGGCTCTGATGTGATAAAGGCTGCCTTGTCGCCTATTGTCGCCATGCGGGCTTGGTCTCAGCCTGCTTCACCTTCTCTCTCTCTTTCTCCTTCACTCTCCTCCCTCATACTTCTTCTTCCCTCACTCTTTTCACTCTTCTCGAGTGCGGTTATCAGACTCAACGACATGGCTACCGTAGGGCACAGCCCCCCGGAGTACTCATCCAAAGGGGAGAAGGATGGCAAGGAGATGGTTGGGGAGGCCTACGCCGGTGACCATGGCGCGGAAACCGAGCTGAAGCGCATCCTGGGCACGCGGCATCTTACAATGATTGCATTGGGGTCGTCTATTGGAATGGGTCTCTGGCTTGGTAGTGGCAAGTCACTTGAATCGGGTGGTCCGGCTGCTATCTTCATCGGATACTTGTTGAGTGGCTCGATGATCTGGGCTGTCAGCCACTCCATTGGAGAGATGGCCGTTATGTATCCTCTGCCGTCTGCCTTTGTCCAATGGACGGGCATCTTCGTCGATCCTGCGGCCGGTTTTACGCTGGGATGGGCCTATTGGATTTCATACTGGATTACCATTGCGAATGAGCTTCAGGTATTGTTTGCATACGTCCTGTCTGGCTTGAACAAACACGCTTACAAGGTCGGCTAGGGTGTCGTGTCTGTCCTCAGCTTCTGGACAGACAAGGTGCCGACGGCAGCGTGGATTACCATCTTCTGGCTGGTCATAGTTTTTGTCAACATCTGGGTAGTCAGTTTCTTTGCGGAAATCGAGGTGGTTGCATCCTTTATCAAGTTCACCTGGATCTTCGTGGTCATCATCTCGTTTATCGGTAAGTTGCTGTGCGGTTTCTCCTTTCTGAGAAGCATTCGTCCTGTAAATCACAAAACTACATCACTTTCCCTTGTCAATGACCCCCAAGTCCTAACCTTTGTCCAGTCATATCCGCCGGCGGTGCACCCAGTCACGACGCCATAGGTTTCCGCTACTGGAACTCCGAGCCTTTTACCCATGGCTTCAAAGGCTGGCTGTCCGTTATGCCAACTTGCATCTTCGCCATGGCCGGCTCCGAAAACTGTGGTCTTGTGGCGGCAGAAACGTCAAACCCTAGAAAGGCTGTTCCTCGAGCAATTGGCTCCATCTGGATTCGTCTCTCGCTTTTCTACATTATCGGTTCGCTGATGGTCACCATCACCGTATCTCCGCATGACTCGAATATTTTCGGCAGTGGAACCAACGCCTCTCCGTTCGTTATTGCGTATCGAAACGCTGGATTGGAGCCACTGGCTCACATCATGAACGCTGTCATCTTTATTTCGGTCCTCTCTACGGGAAGCATCTCGGGCTACGCTGGCTCTCGCACTCTGATGGGTCTTGCACACATCGGTCTCGCACCAAAGGTCGGTTACTCCACTACCTTCCTCATAGTCTTTTGGTCTATGCTGGATCACGGTTCACTAACGCCTTGCAGTTCTTTAGCAAAGCAGATAGAATAGGTCGTCCCTGGTTTGGCCTTGTCCCGACCCTCGTCATCGGAGGCGCTCTCGCCTACCTCAACGTCAATCAACGAGGCATCGATGTCTTCACCTGGTTCTCGAACCTCACCTCCCTGCTGACCCTGTTCGGTTGGGGCATGATCTGCCTGTCCCACATCCGCATGCGCTACGCCTGGAAGGTCCAAGGACGCTCGCCGTCCGCTCTCCCCTGGCGGTCGTGGACGTGGCCGTGGGGCGCCTGGTGGGGACTGAGCTGGTGTATCATCCTGATCGGTGTGGAATTCTATCTCAGCATCTGGCCTCTGGGTGAGAAGCCCAGCGCGAAGAACTTCTTTGCCAACTATGTTAGTGTCGTGGCTGTCGTGGCGATCTATCTCGCCGCCAGGATCTACTACCGTGGGCGGTGGTGGGTGGATGCGAGCACGATCGATCTGGACGCTATGAGACGGTTCTACGTCGATCAGGAGCCGGATGAGGAGAAGAAGAGTGGGTTGAAAGGTTACCTGCAGAGGGGGCTGGGATTTTTGGCGAATTGATTGGATGTCTTGTATTGCCTGTGCATTGGGAGGTTGTCATGTACATTACTGTCGGACTGCGCGAACCTAGTAATCCGAAGGTATGATGATGAAAGCTCTGATTATTCGAATCTACCTAACTATCTGACCACTATTTATGCACTTAGGGGTCAAGACCTTCCGAATACTTCTTTGTTTAATGATCCCGAGACATTTTCGTGAAATAACAAAGGAAATTAGGTGGTTTTAAATATAGACAGTATGATCCCTTTATTGCAGGGATTATAACCTTCGAGATGCCTGGATCGGCGTGTGCTGAATAGGCTGATAGGTCTCTTGGTATACCACTAGGGTATAGTGGTAATATTCGGCTGACAATTACTTACCTACCCAAACATTCTGGGTTACGTATTTACCAGATAGAAAAAGGCCTTCTCGACCAAGGTTCCAACAACAAAACGTTAGTCTTGCCACACTCACAAGCTGGCATCTGTAGTTTTCTTCCTGGTCCTCAACGGAAGGGTCTTGTTCCTTTTAGAAATTCGGGGGAAGGACATACCAACAAAGTTGGTTCTGTAGTGTAGCGGTTATCACTTCGGATTCTGATTCCGACAACCCCGGTTCGATTCCGGGCAGGACCTACCAGGTCAACCTCCGCCAAGCAGCAGGGTTTTCTTTTTTTGGATTTAAATTTTTTTATCCTCACCGTCCTCGTGATCGAAAACCAAATGTATATATATATATATATGTATATTTATATATGTAGTTTTCTTCCCACGACCCGCCCGACGGGTACACCCGACCTGCAAACGCGCAGATTCAATAATAGCGCCTGCGCCGCTGCGGCTTCCCGTCTACACCCCCGCACTTTGCTGCCTGACTTATCCTTCACCACCAGTAAATAACTGCCATAGCTCGGGTTGAGCTTTCATCGTTCCACTTCCACTGTTCATCATTTCACGGTTCCCTGATCTCTGCAGTGAAATTTCCCTCTCCATCGCAGTTGTATTCTAAACAAATCTAAACCAATCTACGAATCGACACGATGTCTTCCTCCAACCGCGGCTCCTCCTCTGGCAGCAACTCCAACAGCTCTAACAACTCCAGCTCTGGAGGCTCCGCCTACAAGAGCGACTCCCGCGTCGTCAAGGACGCCGGGTTCGACAACATGCCGCACTTCATGGCCTCGCATGGCCTGAAGATGAGCAGTGGTGACGATTACGCTGAGGCGAAGGCTATTATCGATGGGTATCGTCGGTATGATGGGCATGCGTCGAAGAGGTAGACAAGACAACGGAAGGTCTGGATAACATGATTGATGTTGGTGAGTGTTTTTCTTTTGTTTTCTTTTGTTAAGACTCTCACGCGCGCGCGAGAGAGAGCTGTATACTGTAGCATATTCTTAAGAAGCTTTGAAGCTTGTTGACACATGCACAGCTTACCATGCCATGTTCATCTCGTGAGACTACCTATCTACCTACATCCAGAGGTGGGAATGATTATTGTGCGAAGAACTACCAACTGATTACTACCTTTCCTGTAGGATTCGCGACCCGAATCTGAAATACCTGAGCGAGTGCAACTACTGCGGATAATTGGAATGGAATGAATGGTTCTCTGGGTACCGTCTGTGCCTGTAAAGCTTTTGTTCTGAGAAGGTATTTAGAGGAGACAGCAGGGTTTACTCTATCCATGAGACCTGATCCAATTAACTTATCACATAACCATGACTTCTCTCTCTTTCGTGCAAACCGTCTATTCTGGTAGCGTACGTAAGTATTGTAGGATAGTACTGTATATGTAGCATGTGTAAGGAAAACATACTTATACTCAGTATTGCAAGATATAAATAGAGATAGAGCGCAACTATTTTACGGTGTGTGGGCACTAACTTATATACAGTGGGTTACCTAATCAAGATATAAACCTACATAGATCATGAGACGAGAGACACTACCCTATCACTAACACAACCGTGAAGTGGTTGAGCTTACTGGGTAACGCCCCATCGCTGGCATCTTCCTTGGTATTCATGATACTCATGCTTTCGCTTATCACTGTTCATTTCAGCAATATAATTTGGTAAGCGTGCTATGGGATTCCCCGTGTGAGAGATCCTCTTTTTTCCCCTCCTGCTTTGTGTCGGATATGTGCTGCCATTTTCGGTGTTTTTGTTGTTAATCTACGAAGGATATTCTCTGCTAACTGGTTTTGATTTTTTTTGTTCGAGGGGATATTCCATCTTTGCTCTCCTACGCATGGGTGGTTTATTCCGACAACTTGCGCGTGAATTGTCGTCTGTCGGATCAAGCAGTCTTCTTCTACTCGCAGCTTACGAAGGATATATCCAGGTCCTGTGCAATTCACCTCACCGTCAATGTTTGCTACCAAGAGTTAACTGCAGTGCATTTACTGATAAAGTAACAATACTAAAAAGCTTCTACTCCAAGAGGAAAAAAAAACTATTTCTTAGTTTCGTTCTCCACCGTACGATGGGATGGTGCAATGGTGCATTCGATACTACTCCCGTCGTCGAATTCTCTCACTTCCCGCATTCCTGAATAGACCCAACCTGAGGGGCACAAGATCTCTTCTCCACCGCGCAACATTCCAGAGGATCTCATTTTTGTTCTCGGCCCGACCCGCTGTTGCATTGGACTAACTACGCTACACCTTGTTGGTTGGAAAGTACCTGAACTTTCCTGTTACGGAAGACCTATTTGAGACATTGGATTCTTACTTGGAAGGTTTCCAAGGAACTGCGACTCCACTCTCCCCAACTATCCACTGTAAATACTACCACTATACCTGTCTGAATCCGGGGATAACATCAGATCAGGTACAACGTACCTCGGCGCTGGGTACCTAGGTACAGGCACACCACCTGATAAAGCAGAGGTTAGGTACATGTACCAGGTACCCACATCTTGAAGCGAAAACAATGCCATCCGAATGCACGCAGCTGGTCCCAGCTCCTCCTACCCCGGCTGCATCTCCGCCGGTGGAGAGGGAGAGGGCGAGGGAGGGTCGAAGTCAAGGGAGGAGGGTGATCGTCAGAGCGTATGCGATCTCTAAAACGGATACAGTTCCTGGGCATGTCTATGATCGTCAGGATCAGGGACCGTCTTCAGCATCTCGACGACAGAAACGACGGCAACGGCAGAGGAGGTTGCGCTTTGGACGATCGACTGTGTATCCTGCTGCAGTTTTTGAAGCTGATTCTGAGAACGGTGCGGCTGACATTGATGCTGATGTGCCAGCAAAGCACTCGAGGTTCCGCAGATGCAGGACTGCCGTTGGCAGATGGGAGAAACTATCCCATCTGCTTGTTGTTCTTTTCTTTTTGTTTGTTGCTCTGACTATTGTTTCTGTCATGTTGCTGGCTCATTATCTTTGAGATTGTGTGGTGTTTGAGGGCTTGGATTGCCTTTTGGATTCGATTTTCGAGCTGGTTACATGGACAAAGCAATGAATGGATTCTGGAACGGGAAAATAGGCTGCTTATATCTGGTGGCGCTGTAGGCATTTAAATATGTGATAAGTCCAAGCCTGACGAGGTAGCCTTCTATCTCTTTAGGTCATATCAGTAGTATCTTATTCAGCTCACTGTTGTCAGTCCTCTGTCCTTTTGCATGCTGTTTCTCACCGGATTTGATCCAGCAACCTCTGGGCCGTGAATAATACATGATGATGGGGGCGGCGGCCCATGTGTAGTCACCATGGCAAATCATAACATGCTCTGTAGGGAGTACCCATCAATATACCAACTCACAGACTTGGTCGGAAACTGCTCTTTCACTTTCACCTGCATCTCAGTGAGGCTCTTATTCACAGGGGTATTATTCTCTCCACAACAAACCTCCCCTCCTGACCATTGTCCAGATCGATCTACAATATCTTCAAAGACACTGTCAGAAGCTCCTTCGTGCGAACAATGGACCCGCCTGCCGTCCCACTGAGGACTCTAGCACCCTTCAGTGGGACGAACTCTTCTGAACAGCAGTTGCAGTCGAATTCAGTCCGATCATCTATGACCGACTGGCCGACCGTCGAACAGCGATCGGGCGACACGAGAAACGCGAGCTCGATCCACCAGGTTCCCCGCCCTGGGACTGCCAATAATGCTGGCTCCGAGGTTCACGAGAGGAGCTCTTCCAGGGCCAGGTCTGCCCCGCCCCCGCAAGAAGCTCAAGATCAGCCTCAGACTGTGGATCAGTCCACATCTCGCGTTAAGCGTTGTGCCTGGAGGAAAATTGGTGGTGCTCTGATCATAGTTCCAGTCCTTATCACCCCAGTCCTCTGCATTGTCATCATTCTGGGCGTGTTCAAAGGGCATTTAGGCGACGGAGAATCAAAGAGAAACAGTGCCACACTAAAATCGACATTGACATTCACGACGGCAGCGGAGCCTGCACGTATGACGAGTCCACTGACTACAGAGACAACTATCCTGGCAAATGAAACAGAAGCTATGTCGATACCTGCAGTAGCCACAGCGCCGCTAGCATCTCCGCTGGGACCGCTGCCTTTGCTACCCATTTTCAAAAGTGTAGAAACGGATACGTTCGGGACGACGTTTATAACAGTGGTCGTGTCCACTATAATTGTCACAACCACTGCACAATGACAGAGATCGAGCCAGGAACAGACTGCATGGAGGAGCTAAACCTGCAGGGAGCATATTGCCATTAGGAGCACTAGGAATTCTTCAAACAGTCGCAGGGGTTCTGGTTTTGGCATTTTGACACCCTTGGGGGAATGAAATTGCGAGGAACTGGTCTAGCTTATTGTGTGAGTGCAACGTCAAGGGGCACGAGTTTGGCAATTGTGCTACATTTCCTAAGGCGTTTTTATCGCTTGGGTGTGGGCAGTGGATTATTTTCTTGCGGTATTTGAAAAGGGAACCTGAGACAAGAATGCAGAATCAAACATGGACGTACCTTCTCAATCCATCGACATGGAGCCTTCTAGCATTTGGTAATACTGGTTAGTAAGGTAGCTGATCGGCATCGGAGAAGT
Organism: Thermoascus crustaceus; assembly: GCF_041956765.1. Classification (NCBI taxonomy): domain Eukaryota; kingdom Fungi; phylum Ascomycota; class Eurotiomycetes; order Eurotiales; family Thermoascaceae; genus Thermoascus; species Thermoascus crustaceus. The sequence continues at coordinate 157,470 of NW_027192530.1, read as the reverse complement.
CCTGTTGCACAGAGAAGATGGAAGCTCGGGCCACGATCTTCGATCCTAGTGGATCTCCACGTTGTTTTTATTATCTAAGAGTGCAACAGCGGTCGTTGGAACAGCATTCCACAAGGTCTGCTTGAGGTGCAGTCGCACCGCGGTGTAGTGGCATCGCGTGAACCGTGGTTGCTAAAGCGGATCCGGAACTATCAGCAAGCTGACAAGCAAGCTCTTGAAAACGTAACACGGCTCTTCTTCAAAGTTGTATCCAAACGATGTTCCATGGGTCTTTAGAAGAAAGTGAAGTTCGGTTCAGCGGGAATTGAGAGAGACAGGTACGCTTCCGGCGGTGCTCTCCCAAACCGAGACACTTCGATGTTCGGACTTCGAGTCAGGGACTGGGCCCCTTCCCACTATTGTTTTTCCGTCTCTGCAATCAGTCGGTGTCTGGGACTGTTTAAGCATGATTAGAATGATGGGTCCCTCGGAAAAGTTGGGACGACCCGCCCATTTTATGGATTGTCGTTCTGGCGGTCAGGTTGAAAGAGGGAAAGATTTAAGATGCTTACGGCAGGTCGTAGTGGCCGCTGTGTTCCGAAGTCTGTTCACCGCCGATGATACCGCCTACCCAAACAGAGCAACATATAAGCTTAGGGCTTTGTATCTAGTTAGTTAACTACTATGCTGATTAATAGGACTTATGGCATGGCGCCGAATGATGTGGTTATAAATAGAATCCTAAGACTGCATGGACGGAGCGTTCTTGCCGTGAGGCAGCTGGGATGCACCTGATAGTGGTTATCTCATAGTGCAGGGATCTCCCCGTTGTGGCTGAGCCGGCCCGAAGCATGCATGCAAGGGGGATGTCAGGGATCAGATATTTGATATCCTGATATGATCTAGCAGCCAAAGATCTTATCCCATGTGGCAGAAAAGAGAAATATCATGTTGTCATTCTTCTCTCAAACGATCGTGATGACGCACAACAGTGTAACAAATTACCAAGGCATTCGCTCCTCCAAAGACGGCGCTGTAGCTATGTACAGCGCATGTACCCAATAGTTGTCTTGCGCGGATGTATACAATTCCTGATAAATTGACCCAAGAGCAGAATACAAGCTGCAGAGTTGCTGTAGATCATAAAGATCTCCATGGGTCATGACCACTATATAGGCTCTTGTTTCTAAAAGCGACGATCGCATCGGCGACTTTTGTATCACTCGTTTAATTGCCCTCGCAGTCTAGGGTTGCACCGCACGTGTAGACCCCTTGCACAGAATAAAAGGTATTCTCCGTGTACTAGGTAAACATCACGGGCTTTTAAAAGGGTTAGTGGAACCCTTGCTTATAATGACAAATCTCAGCATTGGCTTTCTACTGCAGATGAGCAATGGCCAAAAAAATAATCCCAATGTGATATCCGATAGACAATGAAATTGTGAAAAATACTTAACTGTGGAACCTTCCCGCGCGTCCCAAATTCATCGACCCGGACTCCTTGAAGCGATGGAAACCGTGTTGGCACTATGCATGGAAGGGTAGAAACTGCTGAAATACGATTATTTATTTATTCCACCATTTATACTATACCATCCAGACACCTCCCAGGCTGTGCACTAGGCATCAGCATGCTTTGATGCAGTAAGCGTTTTATATTCAACAAAGACTCTGTGATCAATATGCATTAGCTCTTACATAGCTATGATGCAACTGGGTGGATCAGCAGGCCACAAGACTGCTGCCTGCTTATATAAGCACATGTGGAAGCCCAGTCTTTATAGAATACACAGTACTCTCACCCTCACGGTAGACCCTGTTAATGAGAATAAAACAATCTCGATATTTTGACCTGGCGCAAGTTCATTCCCTGTCTTACTATTGCCGTCGGCTTCAATGGCTGGACAAAGGAGACAAAGGACAGCTCACTCGATCAACAGAGCTAAGAACACGCTAGCAGATGATGGCAAGTAAAACGACGCATGTGCAGTCAACTAGCAGCTGCACCAGAGCTTGCGTCATTAAGAAGTCGCCAATGAGGTGTCCGAGGCAGAAGCCACGGGGTTATCGTGCTGCATGGCATCTTATCATTCTGCCGGCAGAATGAGAGCGGAAGGCCTGCCGGTGCCCGGCGTAGCCCGCTTTAGGACGCGCCGTCGGTCAAGGTCTCTCCGGGTTCGTCACCCCTAGAGATGCGTCAGTGGATGTCTCACGGTCCAACTCTCTCCACCTGTTAAACTGACAACCAAAAGAACAGCTACAAAGATGTATAGCTGTTCATCACGGGTCCCGCAGCCATGGGAGGCCCACTGCTAGTTCCTTCCTAGGCGGTGTGCTGCATCCGTTCATGTGCTGGCCCTAAAGAGGTCCTTTTGTCGTCCTTGCATTCCAGAGACTCAGAAGGTATGCGAATGCATCATCATCTAACGTCCACTGAGGTACGGGGGGTACCACTATTAGGTGTATCTCCATCTCTTCAAGAGGTTCTGAAAACGGTCGGACTTCCTCGTGGCCAAGATGATGCCCTCGAAATCCTCGATGTATATATCGCGAAAGCAATCTCCGTCGTTTCGCCGCGAAGATGACGCCCGTCAGTCACTTTCCCCTCTTTCTCTCATATCCCGTCGCATCGCCAAGATGTTGGTAGTATTCGCGTTCGTTTCCTTGCTATCCTTATGCTATTCGTTCAAATTTCCTTTCGAGCGCCGCGGTGATCATGTTGGTCATGCTGGTGGCTTTCCAGGGCCCCATATCACTGGCCTGGCCATCCATGACCCGAGCATCATCAAAGTCGGCGGTTCATACTATGCGTACGGGGTCGGTCCGCATATCAGCATATTCCGATCCCCCAGTCTGGACGGGCCTTGGCAGCAGGTCGGAACGGTGCTGGACGGACCGAGTATAATCAAGAAAGGGGACAATACGGCTCCATGGGCACCCACTGTCGTCCAGCACGGCGACACTTTCTACTGCTACTATAGTGTCAGCCAAGCCGGATGTCGAGACAGCGCCATCGGTGTCGCAACTTCGAAGAAGCCGGGGCCTGGCGGATGGGTTGATCATGGTCTTATTGTCCAGTCTGGAAACGGCGAAGGAGGCAAAGTACATCCGTTCGACAAGTCAAACACGATCGATCCGCATGTTTTCATCGATGGGAACAAAGGCTACCTCACTTTCGGGAGTTACTGGACCGGCGTCTGGCAGGTTCCTCTGGCTGCAGACCTGAAATCTGTTCTGAATCCAAAGCACCCCGATGCGAGGAACCTCGTTTATGAGCCAAAGCCGCTTGACGGCGGCGGTGCGAGCCCAAACCCTCTTTGCCGCGATGAGACGGGTTCACACCCTGTCGAAGGAGCCACCATCAGTTTCCGAGATGGGTGGTATTATCTATGGTACAGCCATGGAAGATGCTGTGAGCTCGACCCTAACGCGCTCCCGGCGACCGAGAACTTGTAAGCCTTAATTATCTTCGCCGCCTCGTCTCGCGTATAACGATTAGCTGACTTGTCCGCAAAAGGTACAACATCAGAGTCGGAAGGTCGAGGAGTCCCCAGGGTCCATTTGTTGATCGCAACGGTGTCGACCTGGTAAAGGGAGGTGGCACCATTGTTTACGCCTCTAACGGCCCGGTAATCGCACCAGGAGGGCAGGGTGTATTGACTGATGGAGACACTGATATCTTATACTACCATTACTGTAAGTGACATTTTCTCCCATGCCTCACCTGAGATTATACCAGTCACTGACGTTTAGAAACAGTGGACAGCAGGAAGGGTCTTGGATTTTGGGTCTGTTTGATATTTATCCCAAGAGATCTGCCCGTGGACATGGCTAACGCGAGACATAGGACGCCCAACTCGGCTATAACCCTCTGAAATACGAAAACGGCTGGCCTGTTGCCGTATGAGCTGACCAGATCGAGTAACCACGAGGTATACTGCCGGACTAATGCATTCATCGGATGAGACAGGTGCACAAGCACCAAAGCATGTCCACCGCACCGCTCAGGCCGTCCCGCGTCGGTCTTTGGCGCTACCTCTGATGGACATGCTCAACTTGCCCAGTCACGGCAGTTCATGGAACAGTCTTAATACCTTCGGCTTCAGCATCTCGAGGACGTCGGGGAACAGTTACGAGCTTACATTTTTTAGAATCTATAATGCTGGTTATATATATAGAGGGTTAACAGGGATATTGTGTTAATTGCGACCACGTTTCTTGTATTTAGCATGAGCCTGGACTTGTGCGAAAAAGTCCACAAGATATAGAGCAAGTCTGTACGAGCATGCTTGTGTATGCATAAAGTTAAAATAATCTAATATGATCTTATAAAATCGCAAAATGGGATTCGCCGGTGTTCATCTTGCTACTAACCGTCCCGTGTGTGGGGTTAGGCCCCCCGCAGGGGGATGCATGCGCTGTCGCACAAGGAGTGTAACAACATATACCCGTCTTTCTCTTCTTTCCCATATTCTCGACTACTTGGGTTTGGCCCTTCACATGTTGTTTCCATAATTTCTAGTTTACTTGCCGCCATGTTCGGGATCAATTTCACCAATCTGCTCCTTGGAGTCACCGGGTTGTATATAGTACTCAAGATCTTCCTGCTTCCCAAGAAGAAACTTGCCCCTCTTCCACCCGGTCCACGGCCACTCCCGTTCGCTGGCAATATCGCAGACCTGCCGCCGCCGGGTGCGCAGGAATGGCAGCACTGGCTGAAACATAAAGACCTCTACGGTATATACATTCACTTTGTAGTCTCATTTAATCGCAATTGCCGCTGGATCTGATTAAACCCTTCTTACGTTTGACTTTGTCTTATATTTTGAACAGGTCCAATCAGCTCCGTCACTGTCTTCGGGCAAACGATCATCATCCTGAACGACGTCCACGCAGCGTTTGAGCTCCTGGAGAAGCGTTCCGCGTTACATTCTGCGCGTCCGAGTATGGTTTTTGCTGCTGAGATGTAAGCACCTCTTATCTAGCCCAGTCTGCGTTTTGTCTATATTGCGACACATGAACGGTAAATATTCAAAACTGTTTTCGTTTTTATCTCAGGGTCGGCTGGGAACACGCCACCGCAATGCTCCCCTCCTGCGACCGCTTACGTACCCACCGCAAAAACTTCCATCAACTCCTCGGCACCAAACGGGCTATTTCGTCCTTTTTCCCTCTCGAGAACGTCGAGACGCGTCGGTTCTTGCTCCGTGTGCTTGAGAAGCCGGATGATCTGTTGCAGCATATTCGGACGTGAGTACTCACCTAATTACCTGTGATGTGATTGTCTCTCGTATGTGGTAAAGCCAGTAAAAGTAATTGAAAAAGGTGACTAGGTAGTCATGCCGGCGCTATCATCCTCAAGATTACCTATGGCTATACGATCGAACCGCATAAGAAAGATCCACTCGTTGATATTGCTGAGCAGGCGCTCGAGCAGTTCTCCGTCGCGGCGACACCTGGAGCGTTTTTGGTTGATACCGTCCCTTTATGTGTGTACATCCTACCTAGTGCTCACTAACCTAAAACTCTGTTTTTGAAGAAATATGCTGACAAAGTTCCGAAGTGAAATACCTACCAGACTGGTTCCCCGGCACGGGATTCAAGCGGACGGCGCGGGCCTGGAAGAAGAACCTAACGGACGCGGTCGAGAAGCCGTACGCGTTTGCGAGGCAGCAGATGAGGGAGAAAGGAAAAGGAGCGTATGAAGAGTCGTTCCTGTCCAAGGTGTTTGAGGAGAAGGATACCCTCACTCCCGAGGAGGATCATGTGGCGAAATGGTCTGCTGCGTCGATTTACACGGGGGGTGCTGATACGGTGGGTATACTCTAAATTATATTGTGTTTTTTTCTTTTCTTGGTCAGACCTATCTGAGCTAACTGACTTGATCTACCAATCTAGACCGTCTCCTCTATAGCATGCTTCTTCCTCGCCATGACCCTCTACCCTGACGTCCAGCGTAAGGCGCAGGAGGAAATCGACCGTGTAGTCGGCACCGATCGACTTCCCGGCTTCGAGGACCGCGAGAAACTACCGTACATCGACGCCATCGTGAAGGAGATCCTTCGGTGGCATCCAGTCGCACCGATGGGCTTGCCGCATGTGACGAGTGAGGAGGATGTCTATGAGGGATACCGCATCCCGAAGGGGGCGTTGTTGTTTCCGAATATATGGTATATACTTACCTAACCTATATTCGCTCTGGATTTTGTTTCTCTACGTGTGTGCAGTTTCCTTCCTGATTAATGAATGTTTGCTTCATAGGGCATTCACCCACGACCCAACCACCTACCATGACCCAATGACCTTCAGCCCCGAACGGTTCCTCAGTACCACCCCAGAACCGGACCCGCACATTCTCAGCTTCGGCTTTGGGCGACGCATCTGTCCCGGTCGTGTCCTCGCTGATTCATCGATTTACCTTAGCGTTGCGCAGTCACTGGCTGTTTTTGATATCAGCGAAGCAAAAGACATTAACAACGACAACAAAAATGACGAGAATGAAGAGGTACACTTCCGACCAGGCGTCATCAGTCATCCGGTGCCATTTAGGGCGAGTATCAAGCCGCGGAGTGCGAAGCAGGAGGCGCTCATACGCGCGGTGGAGAGAGAACATCCATGGCAGGAGAGTGATGCGAGGGTGCTTGAGGGTATTGTGTATTAGAGCGGTTTTTGGTCTGTTTTGGTTTGGTTTCACGATATCTAGGATGTGGAGACGTCACTTCGCTTCAGGATTGGTGCTAGTTCTGGGGTGAAAATACCTTGAATGAGTTCGGCCCGCTTCGACATCCACAGGAGCGTGGTTTTCCTAGTACGAGTGGTCGTAAGATAGCATGCTGCAACAGAGATTCCAGTTCCATAATAAGGTAGAGAACGTTGTCATAACTGTGAAGCGGGGCTGAATTGCTGTACGGACCTTCAATCAGGATCTTCGTCTGAAGTGGTTTCCCGGGGACTCTGAGACACACATCTCGTAGATACTTCGTCAACCGGAGTGGGGACGGATCCAGAACACTAACTTGTATTTTGTTGGACCGATCTAGTTCCCATATCTGCAGGGCAGTGCTGTTACAGGTCAACCTTTCGCCAGGGGAGGTGTGGGACGAGATCGTGATGGCCTTCCCCTCCACTTCGACCGGGACTTCAATCGACTGGGGCTCTTGTTTCACCAATCCAGGCTGCTTTTCCACTGCATCAGAAATATTGACAGGAGTCTCAAGTTCACAAGGTAAAGGGATGGTTTTCCCAGCTTCGCCAGCGCAGGGGCTGATAGAGAAAGTAGTGATGCCCTGGTCTAGAGCTGCGAATCTTGCGTCTCGGAATAACCTCCAGTCGAATGATATCCGTCTGTTCATTATAGGTCGCCGTTTCCAAGAGTGCCAAGGAGCCCGCGGGAAACATCAACGCCCATGTTGTAGTAAGCAATCTGAATCAGTCGTAAGAGCCTGTCAAGACCCAGATGGCAACCACAGACCAGAGATAACCGTCAAGTTGACGATCCTTCATAGGCAGGCGACTATACAGAGAATCGTCAGTGAGAGAGTTCTTGAAACGCACTCGGGGATCAAGCATACAGGAATAATGCGATGATGCTGAGTATGGCAAGCGAACGGTGAACAAGCAAAAAGAACTCGTAATAATGTTCGCAAAAGAACGTAAAGGAGCAGAAGATGATGAAGCTGAATGATATTACAGCCTGGATCATCGTGTTAGGTTAAATAACAGGAAAGGGAAGAACGTTAGTGAGTTCTTTCCATTTCTGGTGGCCCCCAGACAACCCTGTGTGTCTCTAGAATCTTTTAATTCCCTATATCAGTTGTCCTGAGCTTAGAAGAATCAATTAGTCCAACTGCTCTATGTTGATATTTTGTGATATTATGTGCTTACCCTGGGCATTCAATGTCCCTCCCTGTTGGATGGTTGAAGTGCCACAGTGAGCAGCTGAAAATCTGAACAATTACCTACATTGCACGGTTGACGCACTTCAGAAACAAGCATGTTATACTAATTCATCTTGAATGGTATAGAAGTTGTGACGAAAAAATCACCTCGCAATGGAAGCTGTCCCTAATTTATAGGTATTTACATCTCTTTGACAGTTATGGAATCTTCCGGGCTTTTAGCTAATTCTTTGACTTTAAAACACAGGTTCTACTGCATTCCAGGACTTTTAAGGCACTTAAAATGAAGCTCGTACACTCCTTTGAAGATGTGATCAAGATTTTGGATTCAGACATAGGATTCTCTGCAGCGGTTCTCTGTAATCCTGAAGCCATCTAGTACCGCAATATTCAACAGTCTCATTGTGTACCTGGCGGCGAACAAACATCATGCTCGCATATAATGTCACACGGAAATAAAACTACATCACAGTATAACCGCAGGATAACCTTGATGCTATATAGCCGTAACTTGGCAGCATTTCATAACCTACATTGCTGCGTACACAACGGCCATCTGCCATCCCCCCCCCCCCCCCCCCCAACTTTAACCTCCCGTAGGTGAATCTAGAGCACTTGTAGAAATCCATTTACCTACTTTCTTTGTATTGGCAGGGACCAAGAAAGCATTCTCGTATCAAAAAAGCAGCATTCGTCTGTTTCAAGGATAATGGGCCACGCTCTTTTGGGATCGTCCGGTGAAAGCCCTTAAGATCGATCCTACATGGTTGTCGTTCTACATTTGCAGATATCTATGCCTTGAATGAGCCTCAACTTGAAGATCCAGGTCTCTGTTCCCATGTAGTTCCTGTGGATATCTACACGGTACAGCAGCTGGCACCCGTCAATTGCACCTGTAGTGAAAGCTTTCACTTGTGACGGAAAAAGGTGATACCGAAGGATTCACTGTGCGTTCCGGTGAATCAATCATCTTGGGAAAGCAGAGGCCCCCTCCTCTTGTCCCTCTTATTTGTTCCTTCTCCTTCACCTCTCTTCTTTCCTTCCCGTCACTCATGCATGTCAATCCTCTCGATACTGTGCTTGGAAATAGCATCTCCCTAAACATCACTAAAAGACTTGTCAGCATTTCAGTTTCCCTTCAGGTCTCTGATCAAAATCACATTTTGATTGGAAACACTGAGCTAACACAACTGACTTCCCAGCACCACAGCCTCGGTCTTCTACATCACAAGACAAGCACGATTCACGGCATCAACATGATGAAGATGAACCTCCTTATCACGCTCATCCTAGCTGGAATGGCCATGGCCAAGTTCACCATTCTCCTGTCTTCCACGATGAAAGACTGCAACGGCCTCAAGGGCGGCTGCCAGTCTGATTATCTCGTCTGCTGCATGGGAGCGCCCGATGACACCTACCAGTCCGTTTACACCATCGGTCTCGATCGTTATGATGTTTTCGCTAGCTTCAAGCCTCACAATGGGCAGAAATGCGGCACGGTCTACAACTACGCCAGCTACGGATCGCAGCCGCTCTGTCTCAATGGTCCTGGGATCTCGGGCGCGCTGGTCCACAAGGGACCGCTTGTGAAGAGCTTTTCCCGTGGTCTTGGTGGCGTCCACGCTGCCACTGAGGCCGTTACTGAGCCGGAGATTAAATCTCAGGAGTTCAACGTTTACGGCTACGTCGAGGACGGCACTGCGTACACCATCGAAATCGACTCCGAGCAGGGCAAGGCATACCAGAACCTGACGACCGACGCGGAGAAGATCGACTTCATCAAGATTCATCACACCTGGGTTGGGGCTGTCGATCAGAACTAGGTTACTTCACGTACCTAACGCGTTACTTAGAGACCGAAACTTCACCGTGTACCCAATCTTCTAGCGAGTTGGGAGGCTTGATGGCTATCTGATGGCGTGAGGAATGGGGAACGAACTCATGTATTTTATTTCTCTCGAGATCTCGATGATCCGAATTAGCAGATTTTTATCCACCTTCTAATGTTTACAAGTTGTAGCCCCGTCCCTAAATTCCGTAAAAGCTGTATATCCTATATAAGCCCATCAAACTACCGGTGTAGCCTTGTACAACTACAGATGAACCTCTAAGGCGTATTTAAGTCCACCCTAAAGAACGTACCTTCCAGTCAAGATACATCGCTTGACCAGCCCCATTTACCAACGAAAGCGCATCAGACAAACCGGCGCTCTATAACTAATATATTGAATGTGGTAATCTCAACCCGCTTAAAGACCTTCGCCTGCACAGATCCACTGCATGGCTTTTATGCCTGAATCCAGGATCCAGATCAGATCCTTCAAAGGAACATACCCGCATCTTTGTTATGTTTGTGTGAATGTCGCTGGAGTCAGCGAATGCTATATCCAGCGTTGAAAGAGTAATCGAAAGGTCATAGGATATTCTGCAGCTAGTAAATAGGTGGATATTACCTATAAGTTGTGGTTAGATGCTCTTACAGAACGATTGTTTTCTTCACCACTTCTTACGCCTTTGCTGTAGGCTAGTTAGATCAACCCCAGCAGACATCAACATTGCTTCCAAAGTCACTGTGTTACTACCGTGCCAGTATTATTCAAGTTGTACATACAGAGCAACCTCCTTGAAAAGGAACCATGTATTCGTTTTCATGTAAAGTGCCATATCTGAACCGACCTGTTCACAGTGGAAGCTGATTCAAAATAACATGACCTCCCATACAGGAATCTATTACTCTTTTAGAAGATCCATGGATCGCTCCAGTGCGGATGAAGCTACCAAATTTAGGCATATAGTGATACATCAGACCCCGGATCCTATCGCCTCGTCAACCTCGGACACGCACCACGATTGCCTAAAGCCCAGCCATGGTTGCTCTTCATCAGTCATTTCGACCCCTTTTGGAGTCCTCTCGTCTCTCCTCATCTCCACTCTTTTTTTTCTCCCCCCTATCGAGTCAGGCACGAATAATGCCACCGAAACGTACCCAGCAACCACCCCGTCGCCGATCCCGCCGCCTCGCCAGTCTAGACCCCGAGTGGCCTTTCTTGGCTACCAAAGCAAAGGCAAGAATTGAAGCGTACAAACCGATAAGAGGGAGAGATGATAAGAAGCTGGTACAGACGATGCATGCATTTATTGATTTCTTGCCAGAGGAAGGCTGCCAATCAGTCGCGAGAGATATCGTCGGGTGTGCGAATGATGGGGAGTTGTTTGCGGTTTTTAAGAAGCTTCATACTGGCCATTTATTTCCAAGTATGTAAGCTCTTTAGTGGAAACCTGGTTCGATGGCATTAGGTTAAGTGCCTGCTGACCTGCTAACGCAGTGATAGCATCCAAAAGACACCCACCGATATACACCTCTTCAGCAGAAAAACTCCGTCAACAGTGCCTCCGACGCGACAACAGCCGCTGCATCATCACCCAGAGCATCGATACCACTCTATGGAACTCGCTCGGAAGACCACCGACTCAACTCCATGCTCCTCTTGGAAGTCGCATATTTCATCCCATCCTGCTATTCTTTTTACAGGGATACGGATATCGCGTCTGAAATATGGGAAATCTTGTATCGCTACTTTCCCAATGTCAGGAAAGCGGGGATGGATCCTGATCGTATCGATCATCCGTCTAATGCTGTTGTTATGAGTGATTTTCTGCATGGGGAGTTTAGTGGGTTTAGGTTTGCGTTTGAGGGTACCGCACGTACTGCTCAACTACGGCGTGTCCCTCAATTCTAATATTTAGGTAGATACTCTTCACTAACAACACTAATTTCCTTTTCAGGATGATCCCCATATCTACCACTTCAAACCCCTCCCATCCTTTACAGCGTCCCTCCGTGCCATCCAAATAGATGAAATAGTTAGATTCGACAATACCACCACCACAACTGCCAAGGATGACGCGGAGGATGATATCCCGCTGCCTAATCCGGTCTTTTTGAATGTTCACTGCACAGTGGCTGAGATCTCCGAGGCCTCTGACATAGAAGTAACGATCGATCAGCAGTTAAGGGATATAGAAGATAACGGGTGGTGCCTTGCAGAGGATAGGTGGAAGGATGGTGGTGGTCTACTTACAAATGAGTCATGGGGGAATGGTGCTGGTTGATTTTTATATACAATAGATTGCCGATGTAGGGCTATAAAGGTATCATATCTGGTCTGAGTTTATAAAGGTAGGGAGCCGCTTGTCAAAATAAAGAGACAACTATTGGAGTGTGGATGTTTTACGAGCGCAAGAGTAGATGGATAGCAGTAGAAGAAAGAAGCCCAGCGGGGTTGTGGAAAGCCATCAATACCTAAGCTACTAATACTGTCGCAAGAGGATAGGCTCTTAATATGGCAGATGAAGTTCCGGGAACATACGAGAAATAGTAGCGATTGGTGAGTAGGAAATTACAGAAGGACTCTGGGACCTGATCAAGTATCTTATAAGTTCAGATATCAAGGTCAAGACCTATGCATTGCTGCTAGGGTACTGAACCCTTCTAGCTCTAAAGTCAAGTTTCATTTAAGATACAGTTCCGGAGACCATCACCAGTAATGACAGTTTGAGAAAACACGAAGGCCTGTTACCGAATTACAGTCGAGACTGGAAGAAATCAGAAAGAAGGAAGGAAAGACTAAGGGCTGTCCAAGCCCGAAGTGCATAACAAGAGGGAGATTGAATGGACTGGTTGGACCCGTTCCGGCTAACCATCCTTGGTCTTCTCAGCTTCCTCCGGCGCGTCTTTCTTCTCCATCATCGTGGCGAGAGTCTATTACGAGAGCAAATCAGCATCGACATCATGAACCAGTAGCTCAAGTCTAGAGTCAGCATACATTACCAGTCGGGGCGGTAGTCGCGTAGACACCAGAACTTTCATCGCCGCGTGGAAAAGATGTCACGGATAGGTTCGACGAGGAGAGTCTGGCCGGAGCACTCATCTTTGGAAAAGCAGAAGTCGAACTCGGACGCGAGAGGGTAGGACGATTACCGAAAAGGATGCCAGGGCGTCTGTCGCGGCTGGAAATCGGATGCTCGTTCGTAAAGGACATGTCCGAGGAAGAGAGAGCGGCGGAGTACATATCCTCTTCCGCGGCTTTCTTGTTCTCCTTGGCGGCATTCTTCGAATTTTCGTACTCGAGAGCTGGTCCGATGTCGAGGGAACTCACGTCGCTGTCGCTAGGATGCATAGCCAGGATGCTGGCCTTCTGGCGTGGGTCGAGCTTCGCGGTCTTCTTCTTGCTGCTGGAAGGAAGATCCTTGGACGCTTGGCCGTCTTTGCCCGTCTTCTGGTCCGGGGCGGCCTTCTTCCTGTGCCCAAAGATCGAAGCAAATGGGTTCTGGTGAGGCATGGAGATGGAATACTGTGGAGGAGATCTAGGTTCAAGGATCGCTGATTCACAGCTGATAGGGTCCTCGTTAGACTCGTAATCCGACGATGGTGCTACGATGGTTGCGTTGTCGAGTTGGATCAGCACACTCTTCTTCCGACGGATGTCTATTGGCTTTGAACGCAGTGCACTTGGAAGACCGGAAAACGACGGTTGAGATGATGAGGATGAAGATGCTGAAGACGAATATGCAGGGGCCGTATGACGCGGATCTTGATTCGTAGATGTAGGAGATGACTCTGAAGACTGCGAATCAGCAGGAGACGAAGTCGAGGGCGGCAAGGAAGAGTTCCCAGCGAATGGCTGACCATGTGCCCCTCGACGACCAGTCATATTCACTGCTCCTGGATCGCATCGTGCGGGTGTCGTATCGCAACATGGCATTGAAAAGGGATATAACAAAGGGGAGGGTGACCGGCAATCAGACATCCTATCACCGTCACCGACGTTGTTAATAAAAACTATATCCTCATCACTATACCCAGTCCTTCGTGATGGTTGTCCCTTGGGAGAATCCGTCTGGGGACTGGAAAATCGGCTGTCCCATATAGTTTCCCAGCTGCCCTTGTCTTCCGGAGAAGAGATATCCCCGCCATCCCCAGTTAGGGCATGCTGCTTGTCTGACTGATCGCTCGAACAGGATGCGTATATATTCCTCTCCCAATGACTGTCTTCTCGAGCGTCCCCGACGCCTTCTTTTATCGGATCAAGAATCCTGGCATCGTCTGCTGCATCTTTGTGGTCCTGGAATAGATAACCATCGCTCAACTCTTTATCTGACACGACACCACGAGATCTCGGCCTGCGCGCCATCTGCGTCCCTGCGACGGCGAGGAATAACGATCGCTGCCGATAAGAGAAGGTAAGGCAACAGCAAAAAGAAAGATCAAGAGAGAGGATATCATGAACGAGAATCTATACGAGATACATCTATTAAAATGATCTGAAGATAGGTAGCGAGAGGATAAGTCTCAGATGAAAGGTATACCACAAAGTGAAGACGCAACAAGAAGGAACCCCCCATCGTCAAAGCAGCTATAAAAGAAACTCGCCTCCCCATGACACGGGTTAGTGAGTGAGACCAGTGACCATCTGCAGCAGTCATTCGCCGCAACTGTGTCCTGATGGAGGGCCAGCCAGTGGCAGTGTTATCACAGGCATCCCACTGCGCACCGACGGCCCTAGCCACAAATCATGGGCTGCAGCGGGTTCTATATAGAAACCAGGTTAGTATCTTTTAGTAGCATGTTCATATGCCTGTTCCCAACCCCCTGTACAGGTGACAGGGGAAAAGTGGAGGAGTGTCTCGAAGGTTGGAGAAGGTCATCTGTCAGGTCACTAAGGTTGGTACTAACGGGGACAGGTTGCAGGTCGGCTATATCTCTTGTTTGAGACATGCATCACGTGCCATATTCTGCCTGTCACTCTTGAACCTGAGCGGAGAAGGCGTGAGCAGGTGAAGAAGGTAGTTGTGATGGTGAAGAAGGCATATATCTACCGGCTATTCATCATGGCCAAGAGAACAAAGAACGGCGGTGAGATGTCGTTGCTGGCATATACCAAGACATGAATTGATATCCTACGACAGTACTACTATTATGCACATCCTGAAGCTGGAATAATCTTCAGATTATACGATTTGTCGGATGCTGACATCTACAGCTATGCCATCAGATCCTACATATACCTCGAGAGACCATCGTTGAGGAAGAGAGAACATCTCAATATTTCAATTCAAGCACCATCTCATCAACACCTCCTCAATGAATCCGCTCTTCTGTTCTAACCGTGTAATAAAATGTCACTATCTTTTTATGCAATGCAGCTTGGGACATGCTGCTCTAGCTGTCAATTCAGAAAAACGACAAGACTTTTGACACGACGCTCGAAAAAAAAAGAACCCGCAAGGAGCATCGGTCCATGCATTTTCCCCCACAGATCAACTGATACAGGAACAGGACGACAGGTATGATCGCCACAGATAAATGAGACAAAGTGCAATGTTCAACGCTTTCCGCACCCGAACCCCTTTCGAGTGCGGCACTCATCCCCCTTAGCACTCCACGAAAACTTGGCGCTCTCCTTTACAACATCTGAGCTCGCTGACACCAAAAGACGAGGCCTTCGAAAACCACAAAAGCAGACTAATATTAAAAATGCAACCAGCAGAGATCCTCGGAAGCAGGTGCATTCATATCCATGACGGAGACAAAGAAACCATGTCTAAGATGTACGCCAATATGCGTCGACTTGCGACATATAAATGTATTACTCGTTTCCTTTTTTTTCAAGTTCCCAAAACCGCCGCGTTGGGCATATTAGGTGACACAGACTCAACTGGCAGCCCTTCAATCCGAGATAATTCTGGGTTCATCATCATTCACCCGCAATTCGACGACTGGAAGATCATTATCATCATCCACGTCCAGCGGGGGAGGGATATCTTGAATGGGGGTATCGTCAAAAGGCGTTCCCGGGAAAGGGGCTCCCTGGTCATCTGGGCTGTCGGTCAACGCAGCCAGACGGATATCGGAGTCACTTAGGTCGCCTCCGCCGACGGCCTTGTTGCTCGCGTCGTCGTCGAAGAGATCTTCGTCCTCACCGTCATAGTAGGACCCCGGAGGAGCGGTCATCTGTGAAGGGCCGTGAGCATCTGTAGCTCGGTCGAATGACCACAGGGGCTCAGCACTCGGGAAACGCAGGGGATTCGGGTGCATTCCACCGCCGAAATCATCATCTTCGATGTCCATACCTTCCAGCCGGTTTGTGTGTCCAAGGCTCTGCTCCCCCGATGGAAGACCGTTAGAGTACTCCGGAGGCATATCGTCATCATCATCCTCATCCACGCTCCTCGCTTGGGTTACGGCTCGCAAACCACCATCTCCCGCTTGGTGAGCTGCTCCGACTTCGGCTAAAGCGCTCGACGACCCATTGCGGGAGGAGCCGCCGAGACGCCGACCTTCCCCCGAAGGTGACTGGCCACGAGAGTCTGCCTGGGAATCAGAGTCGGCCGCTCCGCGCGTGGATGACTCCGTGATTTCTTCGAGGATCTTGCCGCCCAAAGGGCGGTCTGACCGGCGGCGGTAGAAGAGGAGATAAGCAGCGGATGTTACCACCTTCTGAGGATCGATAGCCTTGGAGACATGGGAGTCTATCAAGGTTAGCGCAGCGGTCCATGGAACAATGACAGTAATGTGTCAGGGGATGGCATACCATTATATTCATACCACTCGCCATTCGTGAAGTTCTTGGCAAAGGCAGTATAGTGCCCTCCTCCCAGTCCGCCATAGTGGTTGTCGACAGCAAAGAGGTCGTACACCAGGCTCTTTCCTTCTTCCGGGGCGGCCACTCGGCCAGTAAGATCCAGTCCTTCTATCGGGAAATCGACGACGACATCGATCTTGTCTCTGAAGCCACGATTCGCGCTGAACCTCTTGAGGTGCATGACGAGAATATCGGGGGTCTTCCAGAGTTCAAACTTCTTGCTGGCGCGACGGTGTTCCTTGCAGCGAGGACAATACCAGGCATCGTTCTCGGACAGAATCTCCTCTTTGCCGAATTCATCGAGACACTCGTTCAGAGAAATTCCTCGCTTCTTCTTCACCTGTCGCTGGTGACGTCTCTTGGCAAGCTCTGGGTCCGGAACGTGCTCTACGTTAGTCCATGTAGGCGCGCCGCGCATAGGATCCGGATCCTTAGGGTCTCCGCCAAAGAGCCCATCGTAAGCTTGCTCGTTCCAGTCAAGTACGATGCCCTCACCGGGACGGATCAGAGGACCGCCGTCTGCCTTATATTTCGTGGGACCATTGCGGCGGTTACGCTTTTTGCCGTACATCCGATTGACCCCGGAGTAGACACCCGAGCTTTCCGAATCGCTCTCGGGTTGTATTTCATGCGTTTCAGACTGGTCTGATTCATCACTTGCCCTTGGAAGAGTCTTATTGACGGGCTCAGGTACGTCAGCGAGCTCGTCATCGCTGCTAACGGGACTGGTCTGTCGTTCCGCAAACCGGTTGGTTTTAGCCTTGGGCTCCGCTCGCTTGTTGTTGTCCTCGGTCTTACGGTTTAGACGGGAGGACATCAATGGGAAGTCCTTGTTCTCATCGACAGACGAGAAGCCAAGGGGCACGACTTCATTGGATCTAACAATCTTCATGTCAAACAGGCTGCGGAGTCGCGGAGGAATGGTACTGCCTGGGCGTAGGACGGCAGGACCGGAAGCGTTATCCTTCGAAGTCTCCGCGGCATCGGATGCATCACGCATGGAGACGTCTACAAGACCGTCCTCCCCTTCCACGGACGACGTCTTGATCTTTGAGTCTGCAGACTGAGCATCGTCCTCGTTCATGACGACGGTGTCGGAGTCCTCAGGAGTTCCCACGTTGTTGTCCTCCTCGTTGAGGAAGTCGCGAGTCGTCAGGGTAGCCACTTCGGCAAGGACCTTGCGAAGAATCGCATCATAGTCGTATGCTTCTTCACGCGTTATGATGGTGTAGGAAGGGGCCCCGAAGAGCTGCCGCGAGGCATACCGAGTGTTAGGCTTGACAACACGGTTGAAGATTGGAACCAGCATCCTATCCGCCTTGGGGGAGTCGAATTTCGGAATTTCTTCCGTATCGTGGCTGAAAGAGACCATGGAGAACGCCCTCTTCGGCTTATCAGGGTTGTAGTTCGTAGGAACAGCCTCCACCTCAAAGATACCGATATCATCATTGGAGCTGATCTGGCAGTCCGCGATCGTGCTGGTGTTGTCAAACATCTTGTAGAATTTGCATTTGTAGATCTCGGCCATGACCAGCCGCTGAGGATCGGAACCCATCTTTTTAGCAACAAGTTCCTTCAGCGATTTGATGCTGGCATTTTTGTCAATCTCAACATCAACCAGAACAGGCCGTTTGTGAAGCGGGAAATAGAATATTTCCTTGCTCCAGAGATTCTCAATAGGAATCTGGAGGGTCAAGTTGTTAAACGGATCGAAAATGATGGAGACTTTGTCACAGACAGGGCAAACGACAGTCGACTTGTACATGCCAGCGAAGAGATCAGTGATGACGGAGTCATTGCGCGCTTTGTAAATGTCCCAACATTCATCGGCAAACTTCTTTAATGCGGCCTGATTATGGACCATTTCATCTGTCGAGTCCGGCTTCTCAATGTACGGCTTCTTCTGGATTCTATTGAGATCCTCTTGCAATCCATCCAGCAGGAACAGCAAGAACTCCTGAGAATCTTGCTGGCCGTAGCCAGAGAAGGCCGGTCCGTATCGACCAATGGTCTGCTTGAGTTGTCGGGGAGCAAAAGAAGACGGCCCGGACTCATCATAGATCATGTGGAGCAGGTGAGCGTAGGCCTTGGCCACATCACCATTGTGAGATAGAGGGTTGCTAGGATTGAGATCCTGCTTGTAGACGTCATCTGCAAAGGAACAACGCGTTAGTAGAACTTGAAAAAAAAATGCTTCCATGGGATACCGGGGGAACGAACTTAGGAAGTAATGGGCCAACTCCTCTACACTCCGGACGCACTGCAGAGCCGAGTTCATGTAGCAAGTGTTGCCAAGGTTGCTCAGGCCGGTACAGCCTCTCGGTTTACCATCCTTGCGTCTCCCTCTTGCGGGTTCCGGCGCAGGTGAAGATCGCCCACTAGTCATGGCACTTTTCGACTTCAACTTGTTTTGAGGGCCGTTCTTGTTACTGTTATTGTTGGCTGCCGCGACACCCAGACGGTTGAGGTTCTGTTTCGAGACTTCAGACACCCACTCTCCTCCTCCCGGTCCACCAATCTGCTCTTCCAGGACTACTACATCATTTCCTCCCAAGCCTGCAAGCTCCAGAGTCATACGACCATTGTACTTTTCATTGGCTGTCTGGTCTTTCGCGTCTTCAAGAAGCTCACGTTGGGAGCCCTCCGCGAGCGAAACGAAGCTATTCACGTCTATCAAAAGACTGTTACCAGCATTGGGAGCCACGGTAGCCCCTGGTGCCGGCGAGGCGCTCCTCGAAGCATCTGGGGTGGCAGCACCAGAGGTGCCACCCAAACCACCAAGTATTCTCCACACTCGAACTTTGGTTGAGATGTCGATGCTTGCGAGGCCTTTAACCTGCTTGAGCCACTTCTGGAAATTGGTGTGTCTGCTGGCGAGAGTCTTGATCGGTGGAGTGCTCTTCTCCTTCAATGTCTGGGGGGTTGTGCCGGTCGCCGGATTGGCCAGCTTCAGGATCGTGAAAACTGGCGGATTAATCTCGTATTGGATGTTCTCCTCCGGGGCGCCGGGGGGCGAGGTGTTGTGGGAGTATCGAACAATCGCAGGTGACCGGTCGGCCAGGCCGTACCATCTCATGATCAGATCCCAGGCTTCCTGAGGGACAATCTCGAAATCCTCGCCCAGCTGCAGACCCGGTCGCAGCGGGACGTACGGTTCTCCGGCCTCATCCTTGAAGGAGGTAGAGGGATCGGTGATGAGAACCAAATCTGAGTTGTCCACGGGACCAATCTCGCCCTCAGCCGCGCTTTTATCGATCTTTTCGGGGTGTGGTGGATTAGAGGCCCTCGACAGGACCCTGTTCAGCCAGCCTGACGACAGAACGTAACCCTTTTGCTTCTCCTTCAATGGTTGCATCATCAACTCTGTTACCTTCGCGACCTGCTCGTCGATCGAAGGGACATCCTGAGCGGCACCGGCCGATTCCTGAGACTTCGAGCTCTCTCTGGTCGACGTAGGCGCCGTGTAGGTCGACATGCTGGAGGGGGTAGGATACATGTTATCCGAGCTGGAACTGCTGGGGTCCGTCGAGCGCTTCTGATTCCCGTCGCTATCATCCTGACCGATCATATCGACGGACGCCGCCCTCCGGTGGCCGGGCCGGGCGTTCGATCCCTGCTCGGAGGAGTCTACGTCCATGTCGACGTCCTGTGGTTGCCGTTCATCGTCACCAAGGTCTGAAGCAAGGCGCTTGACGGCGGGCGAAGACGATCGGACCTCCCGTGAAGCGTCTCCGACCGACTTTTCGGAGCTGGACATTTCCGCAGCCGGGTCACTGTTCAAGGACAGAGCGGCGCAGGCAGCCGAAGGAGAGTCAGCGTCGTCCGGGGTGGGCGAACGGGGACCAGCCTTGGACCTGGTCCCGAGAACCTCGTCCTGCAGGTGAGCGGGTATATAGCGGGGAGACGGGGGGGCAGACGACAGGTTGGAGTCGGAGGTTGACAGAGACGGGGACGGTCGTGGCAAGGAAGACAACTCAGCGGTCGACGCGCTCTGGTGGTGGCCGCCGTGACGTCTTCCCGCGGAGTCTGCGTCCCTGGCCCGCGAGGCAAAAGACACACCCAAAAGGCGAGGTTCTGCAACCTTGCGTCGCTTTGTGGAAGACGTCGTGACGGTGAGCTGCGCACGCACCGTGGCAGCTCTGGGCAACACACGAAGGAAGGACGAACGGATGGCGGTTTAGAGGGGTGTGGAGGGAGCGAGGGGGAAAAAGTCGAGAGAGGACAGGACCAAGCAGCGTCAGTGGTCTGTCAATAATATTCACGGGGAGAGGAGTGGCACTGATTTAGCAGGTTAGTCAGGCCGGGCGAGTGTTGGGAGTGGTGGATGGAGGCTGTTCGGTGGGGATAACGAAGGCGGCTGGTTGGTGCCGCGGACAGCGAGAGAAGCAGAGAGTAGGGCTTTGACGGTAGGGCTGCGGTGGAGACGGCGCGCGCCTGGACAACACATGAGGATCGATGCGAAGAGCGCAGAGAGGATGAAAGATGCAGAAAAAACGGTGTGGTGGATGTGGAGGTGAGGATGGACGTTGGGAGGCCGTTGACATCAACACCAGGAGTGCGTCCGGCTGAGGGCGGTGTTGTGGGAGCCGCTTGGCCAGGGCATCATGGCCAGGCGACCGCAGCCTCTCTTGCTGCTCTCAACTCAGAAACAAAACGTATTTCACGAGAATATTTGATTATATATTTGATCATGGCTCAAGATGTCCTGCTTCTTTTACTACTATCTTGTTACAAGGTTTGCATTTGCGGTGGTGACACTGATGCGGATATATATCTAGGTGCTGACCTAGATACCATGAAGAGTACCGTACTCACATCCATGTCTTTTCTTCAGTATCTCTTGCGTATCCTTTCTCCCGGTTCAGTTCACCTGCTATCCCACTGATGGTTGAGCTTTCTTCAAGCCATCTCCGCCTCTTGTCCATCTCAGCTGTCTGTCCTCCAGCTCAACCGTGACCGCATATCTAGGGCAGGACACCATGCCCTACACAATGGCGAGACTGGATCAAGCACTGAAGCTGTTCCGGAAAACCAAGCGCCAGCTCGTTCTTGACGGGTTTCCTGTCAGCTATCTGGAGAACTGGATCGAGTCTAAGTACTCTCTTCGCAACCGGACACTGAATCGCTCCAAGAGTCTCCACTCTACCTGGATTGACAATGATGATAGCGGTGACTACAATCCCAAGGATGACCTCCAGCCCAAGAGGAAACGCGTCTCCCGTCCGGAGGGGGCTGCTGGACCGGACAGGGAGACCAAGAGACAGAAAATCCGGCCAAAGCAGTATGACGGCAGGCTTCTTGTTACTCTGAAGATCCGGTGTGTCGAAGGCAAGGCTTCTTATCGTGCCTCTCCAGTGACAAAGATCACAAACAGCGCGATGATACCCATCACCAGCAGACTGAGAGCTACTAATTTCCTTCCGATCTCTCTTCTTTCTCTTCCCTTTCCACCCTCCAACGCTACTCCCTCAGAAACCGCGGCCAGCCTGCTGACTCCAAATGCCCCTGGTTCAGCTTCCAATTCTCTCACTCTCAAAGCGATTATCATTCAACCACTTCTTCTGCAGGCACTCAAAGTCTCCTGAGTCTCGACCTCGGACATCCCGCAGCGCGGGGCTGCAAGTCGTGCTGGGAATTTAATCATGAATGCTCTCTTCTCGAGAAACCCTTGACTTACCCATGCCAGACCTGCAGAGAGGAAGAGTCGACTGCGAGCTGATCATCCCACAGAAAAGGAAGCGCGGATGTGAGAACTGCAAGAGAAGGAAAAAGGTTATCTATTCCTACCTCAGGGATGCAAGAGAGCCACCATCTATCTGCCCTGCAAACAGTGTCGAGAGACGGGCATACAGTGCTTCGCGGGACCGGCCAGATCTCAACAAGAAAGCCAGGAGAGCGATATTCCGCATGACATACAGGAAGAAGAAAGATCGCAGGATGTACCGTCCTGTAGCTCCTCATCCTCGCACTTTCATCAAAGCTCACCGCCGCCCAGGCTGGTACATCTCACAGAGGACATCCAACCGTTGTCCATCGCTGCAGATGTCAACGACAGCATTGAAGATTCCGGACGGCATGGCAATTTCAAGATCTCCAGTGCTAACGCGCACATAGATGAGAGAAAGGCCTTCCTCCTCGACATCCTCTCCAAGCCATGGAAACCACCGACCTCCTCCACTCCAAAGGAGTCCCAGAAGTCACCGACAGCGACAGCAACAGCGACGAAAGAAGAAATCAAAACAGAGACAGAGCAAAACCAAACATCCGAGAAAGAAAACACCTTAACACGCCAACAGCAAAAAAAGCTCGAGAAATCATCCACCGGCATCGTCCGCATCATTACCACCTCCTTCGCCCACCCCATCAACTTCGCCTACGAACCCACCTCCCCCAAAGACAAGCCATGCCACTTCTGCACAGACTTCACCTACGGCATGCTCGGCCTCGGCGAAGTCAAAGTGGAAGTCATCGACTACCGCGACCGGCAGCTACGGCTACGTCGAGATCGAAGGCGGGCACACCGGCGCCGGTCACGAACCCACCCGGATGTGCACCACCTGCGCTTTGGAGAGAGTCCATACCGTGAATTGCCCCGCACATACGATCGCCCCGCTGGAGGGGTATGATCCGGAGAGTTTCGACTACGCTGCTGCGTTTGCGACTTTGGAGCCTTCTACTACCACTACCACTACCCCTACCGATGGCAGCAGTGGGGACGGAGGCACGCCAGTGCTTCAAAACCCCTGGTGCATGCTCTGCCCCAATCCCGCGTTCTTCGGATGCATCACTACTCAATCTCTAAATAAATTCCAAGAACCAGTCACCCCGTCTCCTGACGCGGTAGGCTGCGGCCTCCTCCTGTGCGCGAACTGCGCAGGACTAATGCAGATCCCCCACTGCGATGTTGCGAAGGTGGTGAAGCGGAATCGCGAGCGGGATGGTCAGGACGGGGTAAGGGCCGATGCGGTTTATCTCCTGCCGGGGAATGATTTGTATCGATTTTATTGTGGGGATGGGGATGGGGAGAGGAAGCAAGAGGACGATTGTGCTATTGATTTGACCGCACAGGATCAGGATATTGTTATGCTGGAGGCGAGGACGCAGACGATTGTTCTGACCGGGGGTTCCGATTAGGTTTCGGGTTGGACGATAGTTGGCCCCTTGGATGGAATGGAGGTGCACGTTTGCCTATCTGGTTGGTTGGTCTTTTTTTGCCTCAAAAGGCTTTTTATCTTATGGGATCTTTTTTTAATTGCTATTTATTTGGCAGTGGACATACGAAATTTGATACGATTTTCCTTTTCATTTATCACAATCCATTGATATTCTTTATATAGATATCGATATGTTCATCTAATCCCCATAGCTACAGCAGGAAAAGACAGGACGACCAGACGTGCTGGATATTTTATTTGCTATCACAGTTGTTAATTTCCATAGGCCACCGTTAACAATCATATCATGACAATCATCAAAATCTCACGCAGCGTCTGTCTCGGGGGAATGAAAACAAGAGGGGATACTCGATTACATAGCCGAATGGATGGATTGCTAGCTCAACCAGCGAAGACGCGGATGTAAACACGCTGGAAAAGAAGAGCCGCCCATGTCTGTATTCTACAAGGTCAACCATAGGCCTAGCGCGCTACGATCTTGTCCACCTCCTCTTTCGCCTCCGTCCAGGTCTCCAGATTTTTCCGGGCCCAGTCGAGATGGCAGCGCGCGTATGCGACCTGGGGCATTAGTCAGCGTCTGTTCATATTTGCCATCTAAGTCCGAAACATGAGAGACATACCATGTATCGTCGAAGATCATCTTCTTTCTCCTTCTGGAACCGCTTCAGATCCTGTAGTACCCCGGCACTGGCGTCCTTAACGTCCTTCTCCGAGACCTGTAGCGCTTGTTCTAGCTAGAGACCTGTTAGCATTATCACACATGGGAGAATCAGTGACAGTACCTGAATCAGGCTCTCCTTAGTCTTCCCGATCTGGTCTCGACGAGTACGTTCGGGGTCGACGTCGACAAAACCATGCACAGCATGGCTGATTCTACCGAAAATTTTGTTCGTTACGAAATTCCCGCTGGCACTCTTTCGATGGATCGGAGGGGGCGGTGCATGGTCCACAGCCTTCGGCGCTATTCCTTGCGAGGCTGACGGGTGCGAGGTAACAGACTCTCCATGCGTTGGCGGGAAATCCGAGTCAATCGAAGCGGTGTCCTCTGGGGGGTTTTGATGGGCATCGTTTTCTTGAGTCGGTGTACTGCTGACTGCAGACGAAGCAGATAATGATCGTGTGGGCTTTGTTGCAAGGGAAGGAGAAGATGTGCTGTTGAGATACTGCTCTATCCGCTTCGCTTCAAGCTCGCTCTTCTCCAGCGACTCTAGCAAGGCCTTTTTCTTTGCGAGCTCATCCCGGGTCATCTCTTCCTGGATTCGCTTGAGTACCCGATACCGCAGGACGCTGCGGACCACGCTTGCAAACTGGGCACACTCCCTCATCGGCTCCGCAAAGCTCGCCCCGAGGGAAGACGACAGTTCCTCTGTCTCGATATATGAAGTATCCGCCGCCTGGCCAATGCGCTCTATCGCCGCAGCCACAGTTGGCGACTGCTCCGACAGTGAGAAACCATTGTAACGTGCGCCCAGCTCCATCAGATCCGCAGAAAGAGACGAGAGATGGGCCAACGTTCGACGGTTCACTTTATCGATGTTGCCCTGCAAAAGCAGTTCAAGTTCCCTTGTCGAAGCCTCAAAGTTTATGAAGTAGGGATCTAGTTCTTGCTCAGTCAACGTGCGTGATGTCGGGGGGAAACGGCTGAGAAATTGGGATCCAGCACCGGTGGCATCCGGTGGTGGTGCAGAGCTAGGCTTCAGTTTTGCGGATGAGGAGGGAACAGGTAGCCAGGCATGGGCCGGCGTCGGATTTGCAGGGTCAAGGGGAGGCGCCTTCAGGTTATTCTTTGGTACGGAGGCTGCGGGGTGCGAATGCAGAACCTCGCTCTGAAGATAAGGTTAGTACAATAAAGTGCACCCTGTAATACTCCTTTCACCTACCCAGCTGGCGTTCGGATCCAGGAATCTCCACCACACGCCATCCTCCCGGACCTCCTTCATCTTGCGGCATCGGTTCAGGAAGACCGCCAACATCCGTTTCCGCAGCTCAATAATGGCAGCATCTTCTTTCGCCTTCGTGGGCTTAGCTGCGTAGTCCGCCATCGTATGCTTCTCTGGAATAGGAGGGATGATCAGAGTAGGGTGGAGATTGACGAGGGTCTGCCGAAGAGAAGCGAATTCTGAATACCGTCGTCGGACCTCGAGATCCTGCATTTCATTAGAACCGTGCCGTTCTGAGGTGAATATACTACCTACCCCGGTCCGGATGGTGTACACGATAAAGCTCCCACCGCCCTCATGGTTCTTCCCGGCGTCTGTGATGAGAATCGGTAGCTCGGGGTTCTCGTAGAGTATCTGTTCTATACGGCTGTCGTAGACACCCTTCTTGCGGGAGTATCCATAACCCGACTGGGGGCCGCCATATCCCCCAGCGTCCTCTTCATCACTATTATCGGCCTGCCGTGTGATGTAGTCGGGAGGATCCTGGGTGGATGATCGCGACGATGGTGTTGATGGACGGTCGTAGGCAGCTTGATCGCGATCAGCAGACGAAAGAGAAATAATACAGATGAACACTTACATGGCGAAAAGGTTGCCGCATGTAGAGAGTCTGCGAAAGGCGGGTCCTGTTGGTCGAACGCGCCGTATGGGTTGTTATCCTCGTCGTTCCACATGGTGCCTGCAGGTCCGCAGATGGGAGCCTACTTCAGAGACACGCGGTGGAGAGAGGCTGTGAGGCTGCAGAGATCATAAATGGGGAGCCAGTGCATCCAATCAACAGAGAAGGTTCATTCCAACAAGTCTACTTGATGAGGATCAGTGGGAATTCTGCGTTGGTCATACAGAACGACGGGGCTGGGAGCTCCAGCGATAGGTATGCGACGATGCCCGCGGGGCGGAATAACGTCACCGCTCCCGCCGGCTACGGTCGCCCACAGCTGCCAGTAACGACGTCTGCCGGCATCCCAAGACGGATACGATCGTCCTCTAGAAGTATGTGTAGACTAGCAGGCACCTTCAGGTATATCCAACACGATACTACATATCAGCTTAAAGATCTCCTGATTCCTTGAACCCATTGCTGAAGCGTTATCCATGATGCTTACGCCATTCACATCCTGGGCAACCTCTCTTGTCAGTATGTGATCGTACATTCATCTAATGAGAAAATACACACTGGAAGAAACAGGAGCTGTACATCGTTCCCCATCTTCCCCCTTTCACCCCCTTTCACCCCCTGCAATATGTACCAACTGAGTACTGTCGTACAAAAACCCACCTCACCTCATCACCTCCTCCCACTCCCCTCCCCCCGCCTCCCCCGCGACCCTGACCCCCGTCTCCGACTCCGACTCCTACGCCGATCACTTTGCCTCTGTCCCTGTCCCCTCACCAACCTTCTCTCATACCTATCCCTCCTCTTCGCCTTCAGATAAACCCAGTACGACACCACGAGCAGGAACATAAACGCCAGGATGCTGGCCGCGATGACGCCGCCGCGTTCGGCGTCTGTCCATGAGGACCAGGTCGAGGAGAAGGAGTAGGACGTTTCAGATTCGAGGTTTTCTTTTTCTTCGAGGGGGAGGGGACGCGCGGATGGTGATGGGTCCGGTTCGTGGCGGATGTTTTTGAGGGATGTGGATGTGGATGGGGGGTTGGTTTTGGCTTTGTTGCTGTCGCTACCGCTGCTGTTGTTGCTCGTGGTGATACTCTGAGGATTATCAGTGAAGGCGGCTGTGATGGTGTTGGGGTTTCTTACCATTAGACTGTGTGAGTCTAGATCAGAACATAGATAAAGGCTCAAGTATCTTTCAGATGGTGGTAATGTCGACTTTGATCTTCTCAGATGAAGGGCCTCACGGCTTCCCATGCAGGCCGCGATATCCGTAACTGAAGATTGTGGCTGTGTAGGAGACGATACACAAGTGACTTGTGAGGTACTTGTTGAAAAGTGGAGTTACCATGGAGATAGCCTGTCCAAGAGAGACAATAGCAGAGGGAAGAGACTCGGGTTCTGTTCTGTTTATTTCTTCGTGAAATCTCTCGCCAGTTACACACATGTGATATCAAAATATTCTCGTCTTGAAAACTAAGAACCTCACATGCCGGGGAGGGCCCCAGTAGATCAATACCACGAACATCGTGAAACCATGCTTTCTGTAGTGGGCGGGGGTGCTACTGCCCTTGTGTCCCTGTATTCGTTTAGGTAGAAGATAGTATTCTATTGAAACAAGCTGGTGAATATATATCCAGTGTTTCAGCTTTATTTACATGCCATGGCTCATAGCAACGGGCTGTGACAGAAAACAAAGAAAACGCAAGATTCATGACCATAATCTTTATTTTTTTTTCGTATCATCTCAAGTCTATGTCTATAATGCAAAAGCGTCTATAAACTCGTCACAACGCAATAGCTGATTCGATCCTCGAAAGCCACTGTTCATGCAGGGAGGCTGCTCGTCCGCTCTCCAACAGCGACCGGAGCTTGGTTTTCAGGGTCGCCCTATTGTCGGACAGATATCCTTCGACAGGGAAGTCCTTCGATGCCAGAACGGCAGCGGCGCTGATCACTCGGACGCCCAGAGTAAAGGTCTCAGGCTTTGAGGTCCATCCCAGAAGCCCATCTTTTCCAGTGGCGCTGTTTGTTGTTTCGATAAAGCATGACAGCCCGTCGGATACCCACTGCGAAAACTCTTTGAGCCAAGCCTCTTCGTATGCGTTTGACTCCAACTTAGACAGAGCCCTTGCCCAGATTTCGGCTTCACGGACGTCGTCGATAAACAGGTTCTGTTTCTCCTCGACGAACAGCACTGTGCTCTCCTTTCTATATTCGGAGAGAAGATCCGAGACAGTTCCAAGCTTCTTGGGGCTACATGAGCCGCTGGTTTTGATGCCCTGGCCAGTTAGGCGTCGGATAGCATCATGAGACAGACGGGGGAAAGCTTTGTAGTCGCTCGCGATGAACTCAGCGAGCAGATCGGTCGAGGGCATAGGAGACAGGGCGACAGCTTTCTCGGGTGACACCGAGGAGTACGAGAGTACCCACGAGGCTATGGTAGCGGAAATATCACGGAGCTCTTCGTCGTCATCGTTTAGCATATCGTATAGAATGAGGTAGATCTCCAGGAAGGCTGGCATTGTCCGAGGTTTGCCGCCTGATGATCGCAACACACGTTCAAAGCTCTTCAACGACATAACGGCTGAGTATCTTGTCGTGAATTCCTGCAACTTATCAGCACCTGTCTTAATTAGAATCAAAATCAGTTCGACTCACCGTTTCCTCTTCCATCGCATAGCGGAGCTTGGTGGTCCACTTGGAAAGATCGAGCGTAAACTCTCGGGAGGATTCCCATTGCGTAGAAGTCAGGGCGTGTATTGCCAACAGACAACCATGGAGACGCAGCTCAGCATCTACCATCTCACGACTCCAGGTCTGTGTCTGAGATTTGGCGTAAATCTTGCTTCTCAACGCTTCCCATGTGACATTAATGTCCTTGACGGCATCTGGGCAGAATTCCAAGATGTCCTCTAGCAGAGTGGCCATGTTTGATACCGCAGCCGTCTCAACGTCCTCTGAATAGCTGCCACAAATTACGGATGCGTACAGCTCCAGCAGTTGGATCCTGTACGCTTCTTTGTGTCTGAGAACCGTGAGCGTCCGTCCCAGAATCCATCGTGCGGTGTCTGAATCGGCTGCTGAAACCCGCTGGAAAAACTGTGGCAGCGGCGGATCGTCAGATTTTTGTAATGTAATGATCTTTAATATCGTTGCCCAAGCAAGCGATCTTCGAAGTAGAGATGCGGGCCTGGCGTCATTCAAAGACTTGATTGGTGGGCGAGAGGCATCGAGGAGATAATCCAATATGTCAGAGAGAGCATATTTCTCAAATACAGGATTGATCAGAACAGATACATCACCTGTTATCCAGTCAGACAGAAGATGAATATCCATACACTGTTCAACATACCTGCATCAAACCTCACAGCCTTCTCAGCAGTGTCGTTGAAAACGTCTAATAGGGCGGCCTGGACAAATGGAGAACGAGAGACGGGGAAAAGTTTTTCGAACGCGACCTGCACGGTAGATACAATCTCGTCCAAGTGGTCTATAACTCATCAGCTGCTATATTCTGCAAAGTTGGGACAAAACACATACCTTTCCAGTATCCCGGACGAGCCAGTTCAAGTCGCTGCATGGCATATCTAATAGAAAGTGCTTTTCCATGCAGATTGTTCTGGCTCTGTATGGAATCATCCATTACAAGGAGTTCCCGAACCTCTTTTAGAATATGTGAGCGGTTCAGCAGAGATGCATACACTCTTGCTGCATGCTCTCTTATCGCCCAAACAGAGCTCTTGATGTGGTGAAGCACCAAGCCCTGCAACTTGCGCTCCTCATCCCCGGTACGGGATGGTATCTTCTCACCGATAAGTTCAAGGGCCGGGAAAACTTTCTCTGTTGCTGTGGCGGCTTCCGGTTCATTTGAGTCCTCATTCCGGCCAGCCGGCGTGAGAAGGCCAGATAGTAGATTGATCAATCCTGGATATTTCTGGAACGCGAGTCTCATTGCTGGTTCGGAGCCCGTGACGCCACCGAACCCAAGTCCACCAGTCCCTGGTGTAAGTCGACACATTCTCGTTATCAATGCGCGAAATAGCATTAGTCCGCAGTTGCGAATAGCCCATCTGGAAAAACGTCAGCTTTGTCTAAAGACGATTCTGAAGTACCTTACATGGACGAGCTTAAGCATTCAGCTGATATTTTCAGGGCGGACATAACGAAAGGTTCCGTATGGGGACCAAGTCTCGCATTGGTGAAGATATCCTTCAAACAATTCATTGCGTGCACCTGGGGCAACTTTATTTCATAGCTATTAACATCTCTCGTTGCTGGTAATTGCGCAATGTCGTGAAGTTCGGCCATGACCTGCTGGAAGAGAGGACCTGTTGGGTTGGAAGACAGGATCCCGGTCACTAGAGAAGGCAGACCTGCGGACCTGCGAGTAAGCCTTGAAGCTTGCTCGTAGATAATACTTCTCACTTCCTAAACCTTGTTAGTATCTCCTGCATGTAGATCATGGGATATTCCTTACTTGGTACCACTCAGAAGGAAGAGAGGAGACAGCGGGGTCATCAGATTGTGCACACCGTTGACAGCAAGTGGCAAAGGTTTGTGAGACGGTGGAAAATGCTCCTCTGTGACGCAGCTCCGCAAGTTGAGTAAAGCTGGATACCCCTATTTTCTCATAGTCGGCTCTTTTCAGTCCATGTTCACCCTTTGGACCGTATGTTTGGTTGGCAAGAGTAGCATGAAGCAAGAGGCTTTCTAGTTAGCAACAGCAATTTAAATCAGAGGTAAGTACCGTACCTTGATTCCCGCAGAGCACGCCATGAGTAGGACAAGATATCCTTGGGGCCAACGTTCAAATCATCAACAGGTTCGTTGCTGTGTCCTTCCGGAGCGTCGACGCAGAGGACCGGCTTCACCTCAGCCCAGATCCTGTCGCAGACCGACAGTATTCTATCCTGTACAGATCTCCAAGAGCTGTATGCTTCTTCCGACGGATCGTATACGGTAGAATAGAATTGAGTAGTAGTTACAATATATCTGGAGACGCTTATCAGCTCTGAACCCACGAATTCCATTAGTGTCATAACAAACCTAAGCGCTGAAACATATCCGTGGAGGGGTGCATCGCGCATTGAGGAAGTAAAGAGTCCTCCGGGACGCGACAGTTTTGCTTCCAATTTCTTTAAGATAAAATTGACTACCCCTGCTTTGCTGGTGTACCAACTCAGCTCCGGTGACAATGAGCCTGACTTTGCGAGAGTGAAGAGGACATGGTACAGGCGAGCGACTGTGTCTGCATGGTCAGCCCGGCTGGTGTTGCTCGCAAGGCGTTCCGCCTTCTCCAGCGCGTCAATTAATCGCGAGGAAATTACAGAGGATCCATCTGCAGCTGGATGTGAGTTCGTCATTAGGAAGTCACGCGGAAACAGGTTCAACAGAGACAGTGACGTTGCCCGCACGTCCTCGAAAGGGTCGAGGAGAAGGTCAACCAAAAGTCTAAAAAGACTCGGGCGAAAAACATCAAGGCTGCAGGGCCATGGTGCCTGGTCGCCTTCAGTCTTCGCCGAACTGGTGTCACTGATACGAGGATCAACACCAGAATGTAAAACGAGAGACAACGCTTTCAGTGCAGTTATATGCCTCTGATAAGAGGCCGTGGGCCGTAGTTCTTCCTCTAGAAAGTTGATATATGTCTCCAGGAAGGTTCGGGAATCAAACTCGCGTTTTTCCATAATCGACCTATCGTGGAGAAATGCATGGCTTTCCAAATTGCTCGTATCAGCTGGTGGTCCGCCTTTGACACGGTCCTGAACTGCATCCTGCTTGGTCTTCGACATTCCGCCCCTTAGGCGTTCCATCAGCTTACGGGTTAAGCTCAACAGTTCTCCCCTTATTTGTGGGTCGGACTCGGCGTGCATGTAAGGCAAGCCACGGAGAATGGTCCGTAGCGCAGGAGAAGAGAGCGGCTTTGTGGTCGACGGTGCTGTTATCAGCAGGGAGAGGGTTCCTATCCTAATGCTCGGTTCTCTATGAAGGAGAAACTGGCCGAGAATCTCGCTGTTCAGGATGATGGTATCATTCTCTTCCTTCTTTGCAGATTGCACTTTCGAGAAGAGACCTGTCTTCGTGTCAGCGAGCAGGTCGAAAGAAAACTCTTCGAAAAGTCCTATAACACGGGAAGCTTACTATCCTCATGCACCAAGCCAAGCTTTTTGGCCATCTGCAAGGATGAAAAGAGGAGTATGAACTCGTCTAGAGGGGCATCCGTCATGTCACCAGAGAGGAGGGAGTTCACGGGTAGTTGATGTATGAAAGACCGAAACCCGTTCGGGTCAACAGTAAAAAGTGGATGCAAAATATTGTTGGACAACGCCTCCAAGTTGTCCAAATTTTGCAACAAGATATACTTAACCGGTGCAACCCAGATTTCAGATCCCCTTTGTGGTTCGCTGTCAAGCCCTTTTTCGGCTTCCGGAGAGGTGTTCAGCTTCTGTGAGAGAGTAGCAAGGACGGCGCCCACTGCTGAAATAAATTCCGGGTTTTTCGCTTGAACAAGTAGACCCAGGGCAAAAATCCTAGCGGCGGTGATCTGGAATTCCTTATCAGAAATATTGATAGTCGAGATAGGTTTGGTGAACTGAGCAGTGTCTATAGATAGAGCCTTGCAACGCTCTTGAAACAACAGAATCCATCGTTGATGGTGGGCAACAAGCCAGTTACTGATCATCAAAATCAGATCAGATGCAGGGACTGCATTCTTGTGGACAAAGAGCTCCAATGCCACAAGAGAGGCTTTGACCCGCGAGCGAGGTTCACCAAGCATGATACTAGGAATCGTAGCATCAGCGATTTTGGGGCGAATGCACTCTGCCTTGCTGGGATCTGGATGCTTCACCAAGACTTTTACCAGCGAGTTCAAGACTTGCTTCATAGGCTTCGGCTTGCCATCGTCGAAACGGTCCAGGTATACTTCGAAGACAGAAAGCCATGATTCAGGAGAGAACACCAGCTGCCGGGTCTCTTCATTCGTGGATACCTGAGCAGCATCAATGAATCCACTGACGGCATTGCGCGCCGTCGTCGCATGGGACATTGAAATGGATGCCGATGAGAATGTCTGCAGAAGGCATTGCCACAACCGGAATATTTTCCTTTTCCAAAATTAGATATTTTTGTTTCACCTCAATAAATCACGCATCATTGCTTACTGATTATCTTTGCATTCACGCGTAAATTCTGTAAGTGGGCCTTTGCATATTCGTCTAAGAGTGTCCTGGGGCAAAATTTGTATATTTTGCGAAATAGTCTCCATCTCCGCCCAGCCCGGGTCGCCCGGGGGGCTGTGATCTTGCTGGCCTTCCATTAGTTACAGTTTTTATTGCATGAATATAAGATTCCTTTCGAGAACAAGGGAAAGGAATCGCGGGGCCTGCGGGATATTCAGACTACTCGAGGGCCCCTCTGCGCGAGCCCTATCGAACGATCTTGCCGCCGCTTGTGGATTTTTGCGGAGGACTACCATATCCGGCTAGGGCCGGGGAAACACCTTTTCCCGCCACCGGCCGAACACGGACACCTTGGCACGGCCCTGGAACCTCTGCGAACCTTTGCCATCGCGGGAAAGAAGTTTTTGTCCCGGCGACCTCCAGATCTCCGAGTTTCGCTCTCTATCTTCCTCCACACGACAACCCCCAGCACTGCAGCTGGCCAGCGGGCAGCCGTCTTTCCTTTCTCTTACCTTTCTTCTTACTCGACCCTCCTATCTTTTCCCTTCTTTCCTCCGTCAAAATGGCTATTTGGGACACTCTTACCGGTCACAAGTCATCCAACCAGCCCGAGGCTTTTGACCCCTCGACGGCGCAAGATGTCTCCTCCTTCCTTGGAGGCAACGCCCTGCCAGACCCCTCTGAGCTGCACCCGCTCGCTGGCCTGAACCAGGACACTCTTGACTACCTCACCCTCGAAGAATCCGCCCTCGATGAGCTTCCCGGCTCGCAATCAGTGCTGCCCTCGCGAGGCTGGTCAGACGACCTCTGCTATGGAACCGGCACGACATACATCACTGCCTTGACAATTGGAGGAGCATGGGGGCTGGCTGAGGGATTGAACCGCACGCCTGCCACGGCGCCACCGAAGCTGCGCCTGAACAGTGTTCTGAACTCCATCACCCGGAGAGGACCTTTCCTGGGTAACTCCGCGGGTGTCGTGGCTATGATCTACAACGGTATCAATTCGTCGCTCGGATACGCAAGAGGGAAGCACGACGCCGCCAACAGCATCTTGGCCGGTGCTCTGAGCGGTATGCTTTTCAAGAGCACGAGGGGTGTCAAGCCCATGATGATCTCGGGAGGAATCGTAGCCAGTATTGCGGGACTCTGGGCTGTACGTAAACCCTTTTTTTCAATGTCTCAGTGAGGTTATGCTAACAGCTTCGTTCTAGGTTGCGAGAAGGGCTCTGTTCTAATTGCTGGGCGACCGGCAACCTGTTTCTTTTTCTTTGACCGGCTCAGATAGACCTTAATAATCGATGGTCAGCGACCCAAAAGTCATACCCTGATGGCCCTGCTCAACCTTGAGCCGCGGACATCTCTCCTCGCCACTATCCTTCCATCCTCCTCTGTCACGCTGTATTAGAAATCTCTCTATCGTTATTCCCTACAGATCTCTTCACTCCGGCGCTTTGCATTGTCTGTGGGTTTTGGGACCGGGCATGATCACAGGTTTTTCATTTTTCACTGTACATATAGAGGTCGCATTTTGATCTTGCTGTATCTCTTGCAACGTTGGGATGGATATTTCTTTTGCCTTTTTTTCCACCCTGCAAGACAACGATTTTCTTACGAAGAGCTCCAATGGAGAACGTTACCTATGAGAAACCGGCAGACCATTTTTACTTTCATCGCGCATATCAGCATCTGCTGGTATTCAATGTCTTATGTCTACTAACATCACACAGGGAACCTCAAGAAAAAAATGTAATTCACACAGCACGTGATCTCTTGAGGGTTGCCTTGGGCAAAAGGAGGAAAAACAGAAAACAGACGGCGTTGACGGCCTGAAACCAAGGGCTGCAATCCAGCTTTCCCTTGTCGGGTCGCTGTGGATGCAGTTCAATTAAGGGCCGTAAATGAATAGACCAGTCTGTTTAGACGGCTAGCAAATGGGGGATGACGAGCAGAGTCTTGCCATTCTATCTCTCGTCATTATCCTGTAGGCTGGTGACATCCGTCTTGTTATCACTATACTATCACTGTCTACCTACCTAGGTAGTGAGTGAGTGAGTGAATACACCGGAGGTCTCTGTCATGTTCATTCACCACGCTTCGTGGGAGGGAGGTCTCCGGGGCTTTCTTCCGTTGTCTCAGGCTGGCTTGTTTACCTTGTACGTGTAGGAGGTCTACTTACGCGCAGCTTAGAATAAGTGTCAACTATTATTCCATCCGATCTTCCTTGCTGATTACGCTGTGAAATAGCTGGAAGCTCCCGTCACAATTGCTTCTGTCTGTTTCTTCCGTCAGTCTGTTCTCCTTTGGTCTGCCTCGCCTTTTTTTTTTGATGAGTAGCTGCGAGCAAGCAACTCTCCTTGATCGATCAGCTTAAATTCATTCAACTACGCGTCTTCCTCAGCGGTAGTTAGATCCTAGTGCAGATCTCTCGGTACCTGTTGACGATTAGGTACGTTTCACGTACTTAGACGCGCAGCCCTGTCAAACCAGGACAAAATGTCCGGGAGCCAAGCGCCGGAATCCTCATCTGGCCAACCCGCGCCGCGTCCCGCTACCGTGGAAGACATGATCGGTTGGCTCCGCCTGGACGGCTTCTATCGCGGCCTCGTTGGTTGGTCCACCGAGTACGGGCTCCAGGAGCTTTTCGGTGGCCCACCTGATAACAACAACAAAAATAAGAATAACAGCCAGCCGCACCTGCTCGGATTTCCCGTTCAGAACAAAAGTCACTGTCCGCGCGATGAAATTTCCGCAGAGATATCTAGCGCGCCAGAGCAGCAGCGCGACTTCAGCATGAACGCCGTCTTCCGCGAACTTTCCCGCCAGAGCGAGCAGGAGCGGTACGTCCGGCGCATGCTGGAGCGGCATAAGCGCCTGATCCCCGCGGCGGTGAAGGAGATTGATCGCCGGCTGGTGAATGCGGGAGTGTCTGGGGAGGAGGTGCAGAAGATCGGACCCGGACTCGGAGGTGCCGATGCAGATACGGCAGCGGCGAGCAGTGTGTATGCGAAGCTGCAGCGGCTGGAGGAGGCCAGGAGGCCCGGGCCGCCTCCGACGCCGCGGTTGAAGATCCAGGTTGTCTGCGATATGGGAGGGATGGAGAGGAATAATAGGAGTAATGGGACGTGGAAGTTGGAGCTGTGGATTCCGAAGAATTGTGTCTTTGAGGAGTTTGAGGATATCCTTGAGAGGCATGCTTATGTTAGGGGGCTTGTGGAGGCGCATACTGGGAGCACGGCCGTCAAGAATAGCAGTCATGCCTACGGAGACATGCAGAGCTCAGATCCCCCGGTTCTCAGAGGTAAATATGTGCGGGGAAAGGTGTGGGGATACCGCATTGTCTCGCAGGAAGAGACCGATATCCCGATCGAGAACGATGGAAACTGGGAGGCTCTCTGCGGTCAGGATGATTTTACGAAGATGATGAGGGTTGTGGTGTGGGATTCGTCCAAGCTGGCAGTTATCTGTCATGTAAGCCTGCTCTGTCGATCTCATCGTGATATACTTCTGTAAGCAAGGCGAGAAAGAAAGATGACTGACGATGCTTAGGAGACAACCCTGGAGCGGCCTCCGCCTCCGTCTCCCCCGCTGCCTGCAGAGTGGAAAGAGCTTACGATCGAAGACTTCCGGCGGACGTGGGAGAACTTGCAGAAGGGATACCGCGAGGGCGACGTGATCCATTGGGGCACGGATCACTGGGATCTCGACGGAGCGCGGCTGCCGGATGACTTTTGACTTGCACCAAAGGTGTGCGATGAGTTGATCTTACTGGTCGGACGAGATGCAGGAATGCTCAACAGTCTCAGGGACAAGAATTCGCAGCCACATGGAGCCCTGCTGCCCTGCATGCGGATCGCGGGAACTGGCAAGGATTCCCAGCGAGGTACGGTCTGATTGGGCGTCGCGGACGGCGTTGGGGAAGAATTCAAGGAACGCTGAACTTTCGAGCGCGGGAACGCTCGTAGGGCTTACCTGTTGCATTCTATGCTATGAATAAAACACGAGTTACGATCGAGCGCGATGCAAGGATGCGTAATTGACACGGTTTGGCCCGATGCGGCCTTGGCGTGCAGCCGCCACATGCAGGACAAGAAAGGCAATAATATCTTGATGTCAGACCGACGTCTCCATCGTGCAGAACCCCTTTCTGTGCCGTAGGACGCCCCCGTACAAACAGATCATGTTCAGCACAAAGGATATGTAACATAGAT
Organism: Thermoascus crustaceus; assembly: GCF_041956765.1. Taxonomy (NCBI): domain Eukaryota; kingdom Fungi; phylum Ascomycota; class Eurotiomycetes; order Eurotiales; family Thermoascaceae; genus Thermoascus; species Thermoascus crustaceus. Next base: position 119,825 of record NW_027192530.1, on the reverse strand, counting down.
ATCTGGACTTTCAGCCAGAGCACCAGGGAGAATGACTTTCCCCATTCTTCGCGCCTCGGGTGTTGGATAAGCCGCGGGGCTCTGCAAGAAAACCGTTTGGTGTCAGCTGACTTGGAGGACGGGCCGAGGCTGTCAGGTGATGGCGGATCACATGCAGGATCTGTGATTGGTCCCCGTTTTTGGATATCCGGGCTCGGAATACCGGATGTGGCATAAAGCGTCTCCCGCAGCGGGTTGCGGCCTAAGGCATCACACTATGCCAGGCTGCGCCCGCCCTGCTTTCTCTTTGTCCCCAGTCTTGCTTCGACGGGGCGTCATCATCATCTTATCTACTTCGCCTCACGGCCCCCTCTGTTCTGCAGTTGATCTGCTTTCCTCTTCGACGCTCCTCGCGGCAGCTCCGTTATTATAATTGTCCTTTTTTCCTCCCGGCCTTCCCCCGCGTTAGAGCTTCCCGCGGAGCGTCGAAAAAGGTATTGCCAAGAGCCCGAGGGCACTGCCTCCGCGGCACCTTGTCCTGCCCTTTTTTCTTTCCTCCCCCTTTTTGCTGCTTCTTTCGTGCTTCCAGAAGGTCTGGTTCGATGGTTGAGCCGGGTGTCTCTCGACCGACCACCAGGTCAGGATCTATTTCGAGTTCTCGACATCAGTTAGGCGGTGCAGACTCGACGGTGGGCAGTGACGATGACTCCGCCATCTCCCCCAGCATCGCCGCCCCCGGCACGGATTCCACGGAACATCCTCCCCCTTCCCATACTCCGCTGAACTCCAAGAACCTGGCGGCCCTTCAGCCCCATGCGCTGCAACAGCCTGCGGGGCAGCAGGCCCTGCCCTCTCTCCATATCCTCACGGATTTACCCAGCATCCGTCCGGTGACCCCCGTCAGGGAGCCGGATATTCACCCGAGTCTCTCCTCGATGAGCCTGCCGCGGCGGACTCCTAGTCTGCGTGCTGCCCTCGCGAGTGCAGGCTCCCTGTCGCCTGCCTCCGTGTTGTCATCACCTCAGCTGGCGGCTATGGGCGACATCACGCCCTTACCGTCGCCAATTGCCTCCTTGAATAATTCCCCATGGAAGTCCGTTAGGCGGTTCTCGCAGTCTCTCTCCCGGACCTCGTCCTCGACATCGAAAAATGGGTCCACCGTGAATCTGCTGTCCAGCGACTCCTCGCAGATGCTGAGACCATCTTCATCGAGGTCAGGATCCAAGCTGTACTCCGGCATTGGCAGATCCGGGGAAGATACGTCCGAAGTCAGCAAACCGATGGCCAGCGATATCAGCCGGAAGCACTCGCGCAATCGCAGTCTCAGCGAGTATGTACCTCCTATCAGAGTTCCCACCCCTCAACGTCCCGTGGTGGTGTCGGGATCGGGTCCCCCTAAGAGCACCGCTTCTTCTGCAAATATATCTGTGCAGTCAAACAATCTACATCGTGAGCAGTACTTGGCTGTCCATAGAGGTATTGCATTGCCGCCGGCACATCCACCTACCCCACCGCGGAGTACGCGGAGTGGCTACGATGATACCGATAACGACTTGATCACAAACGAACTTTGTTCTGTCGAAGTCCCGGGAGAAGTCTATTCTGTTCGGTCGATTAGGACAAATCAACCTCGGAAATACTACAAGCTCCGCCAGTTAGGACACGGGACCTTCAGCCAGGTTAGCCTTGCGGTTCGCATGGAAACTGACGAGGGAGTCCTATCTCCGATTGACAGCGACATAATGAGTCCAAGCAGTGTGTGCTCACCCGTGCGGAAACTCGTTGCCGTCAAGGTCATCGACTATGGCCCAGCCGGAGGAGCTGACGAGGAACGAGTGGAGGTGTCCCTAAAGCGCGAGGTGGAAATCCTCAAGTCTGTCAACCACCCGTCCTTGGTGCAATTGAAGGCATTCGGGAGCGATGAGAAACACGCATTGCTTGTTCTCGATTACTGCCCTGGAGGAGATCTTTTCGAGTTCGTTACTTCTGAAGCAAAAGCATTGGTCCCTGACCTGATAAGGAGAATCTTTGCTGAACTGGTTGCTGCTGTTCGTTATCTGCACTCCAATTTCATCGTCCATCGGGATATCAAGCTTGAAAGTATGTAGTTTGACTCTCTTCTACGGTACTGGAAGCTTACAGTCTTGCAGATGTCCTTGTTACCCTGCCCGCATCATCGATGCAGGCAATCAAGGATTGGCGGACGTACAACCGTGCGGTGGTCACCTTGAGTGATCTGGGTCTCTCGAGACGCATCCCCGAGCCGCCGGAGAGCCCGCTTCTCCATACGCGATGTGGTAGCGAGGACTACGCGGCGCCGGAGATTCTAATGGGCCAGCCGTACGATGGACGTTCGACCGACGCATGGGCGCTGGGAGTCCTGCTTTACACTGTGATGGAACATCGACTTCCTTTTGATGCACTTCCTGGGACGAGAGGTGACCCGGCGAAGCTACGCGCGCGTACACCGCACCGGATCGCGAGATGCGAGTGGGCGTGGTACCGCTATGCAGACAGTGACGGAGAGTGGGATCCGGTCAAGGGCAAGGACCTGGAGGGAGCACGGGAATGTGTTGAGGCACTGCTGAAGCGCAACTCGAGACGGAAGAGCCTGGATGAGATCGCAGAGCTGGGCTGGGTCCGAGATGCGATTGATGTGCCGGGCGGGCTGCAAAGAGGCGACAAGGAGGTTCCTTAAAACTGGTCGCTGTGGAGTCGCTTGCCTGTGGTCTATGATTCTCGGGGTTTCATTTCTCTTGTTGATTCCCTTTTTTTTTACCTCACCTTCTTATGATGTGCTCACGATCTTTCCGACGGTACGAAATCCGGCTTACGACATTTCTTTTCGTTACACAAGGTTTGTCTGGACAAAATTGCATACCCTTGATTCCCTTTTCTCTTTTATGATTTGTAATGTCATCGATAGAACGGCGGGCGTTTTGGTTAGGGTTTGCAATCTTTACGTGCTTTGTCTTCTGGAGACCTAAGGTTTGCTCTCCAGACCTCGTAGACGAGATGTCAGCCATGTCTTCCTGGCTGTTATGTGCAGGCGCAGAGCTTGTACTACCATGACTTAGTTAGCTGTATATTAGAAACCCGGTCAGAAGGGCTAGAATGGAATCATTTTTTGCGTGTCTGTTCTGTATAGAGATGCTCCGCTGCAACCGATGCGTGGTGGATGACTATCGGCGGGCGCGGATTGGCTCCTCGGGGCCGGTGGGGAGGGGCGCCGTGTTCGCTGCGGAGAGAAGAGTCAGGCCAAAGTCCGAAATATCGGCCTCGATCCTCTCCGTCGGAAACCTTTCTTCTTCTCCACAATCATATATCCCTTGCCCTGGTTTTTGGGGTCATTATAGCTGCGGAAGGGTTAGGAGACCGCCGTCCTCTTCTCTGCACCCCCCCAATCGCAGCTGCGTGGTCAAGCGTCAGTTCGCGACACCTCCGGCACCGGCGAAGCTCTGATCCTCACAGCCATGCTTCTCTCCCAGGCTCGAGGGCGTCTGCCCTCCGCCTTCAGGCGCCTCCAGGCTACGTAAGGACAGATACGACGTTTTAGATTTCAATTGACCTTTGCTGATCACAGTCCAGCCGCTCCCTTTCCACCACCTTCCCTCTGCGAAAGGCGTCCCCCGCGGATGATGACAAGGCCCTCAACAAGGTCTCCCGCCATGTTACGCAGCCCATCTCCCAGGGTGCTTCCCAGGCCATGCTCTACGCCACCGGCCTGAAGGAGGAGGACATGAACAAGGCCCAGGTCGGCATCTCCTCCGTCTGGTACAGCGGCAACCCATGCAACATGCACCTGCTCGATCTCAACAACAAGGTGAAGGAGGGTGTCCAGCGCGCCGGTCTCGTCGGCATGCAGTTCAACACCGTCGGTGTCAGTGACGCCATCAGTATGGGCACCTCCGGAATGCGCTTCTCCCTGCAGAGCCGTGATCTGATCGCGGACTCGATCGAGACCGTCATGGGTGGTCAGTGGTACGATGCCAACATCAGCATCCCCGGTTGTGACAAGAACATGCCCGGTGTCCTGATGGCCATGGGCAGAGTGAACCGTCCCAGTTTGATGGTGTACGGTGGTACGATCAGGCCTGGTTGTGCGGCCACTCAAAACAACGCGGACATCGACATTGTCTCTGCGTTCCAGGCGTACGGACAGTTCTTGACCGGCCAGATCAACGAGACTCAGCGCTTCGATATCATCCGCAACGCTTGCCCCGGAGGTGGTGCTTGCGGTGGTATGTACACTGCTAACACCATGGCCACTGCCATCGAGGTCATGGGTATGACTCTCCCCGGCTCGTCCTCCAACCCGGCCGAGTCCAAGGCCAAGGAGCTTGAGTGTTTGGCTGCCGGTGAGGCGATCAAGAAGCTGCTCAAGGAAGACATCCGTCCCTCAGACATCCTGACCCGCACTGCCTTCGAGAACGCCATGGTGGTCGTGAACATCACCGGTGGCTCGACCAACGCTGTGCTCCACTTGCTCGCTATCGCCGACTCTGTCGGCGTCAAGCTGACCATCGACGACTTCCAGGCCGTCTCCGACCGTATTCCCTTCCTTGCTGACTTGAAGCCCTCTGGCAAGTATGTCATGGCGGACCTGCACAACATTGGCGGCACCCCGGCCCTGCTGAAGTTCCTGCTCAAGGAGGGCTTGATTGACGGCTCTGGCATTACCGTCACTGGTGAGACCCTCGCCAAGAACCTCGAGAAGGCTCCCGACTTCCCTGCGGACCAGAAGATCATCCGCCCTGTCTCCAACCCGATCAAGAAGACTGGTCACATCCAGATCCTTCGTGGTAGCTTGGCCCCCGGTGGCAGTGTCGGCAAGATCACCGGAAAGGAGGGAACCAGGTTCACTGGTAAGGCTCGTGTCTTTGACGCCGAGGACGACTTCATTGCGGCGCTGGAGCGCGAGGAGATCAAGAAGGAGGAGAAGACCGTTGTCGTTATCCGCTACACTGGGCCAAAGGGTGGTCCTGGCATGCCCGGTACGTTCCATCCACGCTCCCTCCCTGGAATGCAAACTGCTTCGCCCGCATTTTGGAGCTTTACTGACCCCAGATAGAAATGCTCAAGCCCTCCTCCGCCCTGATGGGTGCCGGTCTCGGATCCTCTGTCGCCCTGATCACTGACGGCCGTTTCTCCGGCGGTTCTCACGGTTTCCTGATCGGACACATCGTCCCTGAGGCTGCTGTGGGTGGACCTATCGGTCTGGTCGAGGACGGCGATATCATCACCATCGATGCTGAGAAGAGAGTCCTGGATCTCGAGGTCAGTGAGGATGTCCTCGCGAAGAGAAGACAGGACTGGGAGGCCCGGAAGGCGGCCGGCAAGCTGCCCCCGACTGGTCTGACCATGCGTGGAACTCTGGGCAAATACGCCAGGTGTGTACCCTCTTCCTTCTTTTTCTGTGTTTATCGTGAGAGTCGTGAGAGGTTGTTTGCTAACCACCTTATGTGCGTACAGGAACGTCACGGACGCCAGCCGTGGCTGCATCACTGACTCTCTGGAGTAAGCTTGAACACGCAGAATATGATGTATAAAAAAAGTAGGCGGTCTTGGTTTCTGTCACTATAATTTTGGAAAGAAAAAGAAAAGTCCCGGTGTTATTCGTATCACTGTAATCTGATACCTTTGTTTTCTTTATCTCTTACCGATCTCGTGGTATACTCGTGTCTGGAGTACAAGTTCAAAAGCGAGTGTGTGGTTAATGCAATTAACCAAAGCCACTTCGGAAGAAGCTAAAAGACGGGGGGACAGCCTTGGCAAAAGAATTTCGGCACCCTTTATTAATACGTGGATTGAAGCGGAGCCGACTTTACAGCATGGAAGGATTGGCCTAATATGCTGTTTAGTAGTAAGATGATGTTGTCCAATGCCGGACTTCGAAGACGTGATCGTTGTCGGAACGCCTGACCGAGTACGACGACATACCGCATATCTTGAACGTCTCCCACTCGACATTTCTTAGCACCTGCGCGTTTAAACACGTACGGTACATGAGGCCGTTAACATGGGGCCAGCCACTAAGACTCTTCCAGATCGCCTTTATTGGCCGTCTTTTCTTCAGCCGCCTCCCTGGCGCCCTGCAGGCTCCCGTGCGACACGAACAAGGCTGCAGATGTCAGCGACCGTTCTTAGTCGAGCTGACCACAAAGACGCATTATATAACCACATGGTCACATTTCCCCTGGTCCGGTGGCCCTAGTGCATCATCAGACAATGCTAAGAATACCGCGTGGACTCAATTGGCGCACACGATGGCTTAGACCGGGGCCGGCGGCGGTGAAAGACGGCCTTGAGAACGGGGCTGAGCGGCGGATAGGTCAACGGTGGGGCGCCTGAGTAGAACTATATAAGGTACTATCTAGTAATCTAGATGTTCGGACCTAGTGTCTTCTCTCTTCATGGGGATCTTAGCTGACATTCAGGAAATATAAAAAGAGGCCATGAGCCCAGGTTGAAAATCCAGAACCAGTGCAGCGTTGAAGGCTTGACGTTCACCGCCATGAGGCTGTTTGGTATTGGTAGGAAGCGGCGCCGGAGGGAGTCTTCACCGCATCCTCTCCCAAGACCGCGGAGTCAGAAGAACCAAGTTGCCGCGCCGCCAGCAGGTCAACCTACTGTTCCGATTCCCTATGAAATCTCGACAGCTGCATATTCAACGTACACTTTGTGTACGGTGTCGCAGTCGTATCAGCTTCCTCAGAGCCAACCAGGGCCAAGGCCGGCCAGCGTCCCTCCACCCGGGACGACGAGCCCTAACTTGCTTTATCCACATAACGCAGTCGCATCAACATCACAACTCTCTGTTGCAAGCCAGCAGTCCTCTCCACCTGCCAGCCAATATGGATTGTCTCAGCCACCGGGCCGGCGCCAGAAGTCACCGTCACAAAGGTCGACAGGGCGGTCTTCTCGCACGGACCTGTCGAGTCTGGCCTCGCAGACAATGGATTTGACGCATAATGTGATCGACGAGGTGGACGAGCGGGTGTCCAACTGTGTACATAAAGGCACAGAACTTCTTGATGTGACTATGGAGATAACGGACCATGCGATCGATAAAGTAGAGGACAAAGTGTTTGAATATGTCCAGGAAGGTAAGAATGTTTTCTCGAAGAAGGTGGATGAGGTTATTACGGCTATGGATGAGGGCTTATTTCGTCACGAGTGGGATGAGACGGGTAAGTACAACATAGGAATGCTCGATTTGGTTTGGAGGTGGTTTCTAATCTTACTAGACGTATATCCTACAGAGTCATCAATGCATGGTAGAGATGAACATGGCCATAATAAGCCATCAAATAGAAAGAATACACAAACTGCACAGACCAATTACTTCTCTAAAGTTCATCTTTATGCAAATTCCAGGCTGCCTCCTGACCTTCCGCCGTTGAAAATGTACGTCTGCGGAGCATATTCTGTTTAAAAACCCACTACTGATATCAGGTAATACAGTCACTCTGACACATATCCTCTGCTCCGCCTTGCCGCGAAATACTCCCTCCGTGCATACGCAATACCAGCCGGCTCTGAACGAGCCTCCCACGTCGACCCGGACTGGCGCCACGGCACAAAAGCCATGGTCATCAAGTCCATCCCCATCGACCACATGAACACCATCGTTTTCGCCGTCCGCGGCACCATGAGCTTTCGAGACTGGGCCGTCAACATGCACACCCATCCGACCGCCCCCGCTGGATTCCTCGACGACACCAGAAACTTGTGCCACGAGGGCTTCCTCGACGTGGCACGCAGGATGGTCCATCCCGTAGCGGAGAGGTTGGAGAGTCTGCTACGTGAGAAGCCGAACCGCGCGTCCTGCTCGCTTCTCATGACGGGTCATTCCGCTGGAGGCGCCGTCGCCAGTCTGCTGTACTGCCACATGCTCTCTGAAAGGGTGCAGTCGAAGCTGACGCATCTACGGGGGTTCTTCAAGAGCGTCCACTGCGTGACGTTCGGCGCTCCGCCTGTCTCTCTCTTACCGCTGCAGAAACCGCCAACGGAGGCATCTCATAACTCGATCTTCCTTTCCTTCATCAACGAAGGCGACCCCGTCGCGCGCGCTGATAAAGCGTACGTTCGATCCCTGCTGGATCTGTGTATCTCCCCAGCTCCGGGGTCAACTCTGGACCGTGTTAATAGCCTTCTCCGTCCGCGTGGATTCGTGCATCTGCGCGAATTGATATATCAGAAAGACCGTCTATTGAAAGACAGACGGAGGCTGGTACTGTGGAAAGTTCCCCGTGCGACTCTCTCCGCTGCTGGATGGCTCATCGTGCTGAGGAAACCTGTCTCCGCGTCGAAACATGGACGAGAGTCCAGATCTTTGCGTAAATATGCACAGAGGCGCTCGCTTCTTCCTGTTCGAGAGTCAGAGTCAGATTCGGAGTCAGATTCAGATTCACAGGAAGAAGAAGAAATCGAAGCTGTCACCACAACCGATGAACAGCTGCGAGGTGTCGTCTTCGGTGATCCGCTCATGCATAGTATGATTCTGTATGCGAAGAGGATTGAGATTTTGGCGAGGGAAGCCGAAGCCGGTGGCTGAAAGGTTGAGTACGCCGTGAGTGTGAGGTGAGGTGAGCATGGTGTTTATACCCGATGTTGTCTGTGTATACTATACTTAATGTTCAGATATTCAATATGTGGGGTGTTGTATCTCTGGTTGGTGTCCTCAGTGCTGATGGGATAAAGAAGTTTGTGTGGTTTTGTATTTGGGATAGATGAAGTGGCGTCGTGATGCGATGTATGTATATAGTTTAATATGACAGGACTATATTATAGACTACCTTTGGCCCTCGAAAATAGCCTTTTTTTATATAACCATATCTATTCTACCAGTGACTAGGTAGAAGCTTCAGGAAGTAGCCTTATATACACTTGCAAGGGTAAGTATGGTTGCACTGTACTAACACTAATTAAATATGTCAAGCAGATAAAAAAAAAGGTCCATATTTATCTAGAGAAGTGAATGTATTTTTTTTATTTAGTCTGCACAAAACTGCCTATGGTAACTGCATCTAGATGCTCCAGTCAGGATGGTTCCTACCCATGCGGGAGGCATGAACCTACCCGAACCGGAAGGCCTATTCAAATCTTTTATCCTCCATCCACTCTCCCTTCAACCTACCGGGCATTTGTTCCACCTCACATTCTGATTCTAGAGTGCTAGCTATTTGCGTGTGGATAGAAAAATCGTTTCTCTAAACATCTGTTGACCTTTAATCCGGAGTGACCCTTAAATGCATCATATATAGGTATTATAGGAGCTACCATTTGATCAAGAAGATAAAGAACTGAAGAAAAAAAGGTAAAACCCCAGTTTTACACACTTTTTTCAGTCACAGCATGTGTGGTGCAACTCTGCAATGCTAACTCTACCGCACGTCACGAGATCAACTCTCTCCCTGATTATACCCATCCTTCCTTGCGAGAATGTCCAATTACAGCATTATTTTGTCTTTGGGAGCGTTGGAAACTTGACAGTACTGATTGATGGCTCGTGTGTCGATCTTGTGAGGAGCAGTAGATAGTATTTTCAAGATTGGCAATCCTCCCAGCCATATCCGCTTGTCTGTTATTGATGTTTGGTAACGAGGTATTTCTGGTTGAGAGGAAGTAATTCTGGAGCGGATTTGAGGTATTGTTGTAATTGCGGGAATTGGTTCTTTCTAAAGGTACATTGTTAGTAGGTATAGTCACAGAAACAGGAGTAAACAGAAACACAGAACTAACCTTTCAGAATGTTGGTTTAGTGCCTGGGAGGAGTCGCGAGGGACTTTTGGGGATGATAATATGGATGGTGGAGGAGACATAATTGAAAATTCAAAATGCAATGGAGCGACAAGCTTCTTATTATTATTATTATTATTAATCAAGTTTAACGTCCATATAGAGCCTTCCGGCTATGATAGACCCTGATTCCTGGGCTGCAATTCTCATTCTAAACTGGTAGTTTAGAATGAGAGTTATTGCCCCTATCTAGTCCCT
>NW_027192530.1:71217-104706 GCF_041956765.1 Thermoascus crustaceus | reverse complement strand
CCCGCGGCTCTTAGATTGGGCATTAATGACAAGCTTCTTTTTCCAGTGACAAAAACAATGGCCTTCTAGGATTGCAGATAAGAAACGAGCCAGTGTTCCTCTGCGATAGAAGATTTGAGATGACATCTTGTCCATGTCTTGTGTCTAGTATTATATATATATATATTAGTAGAAGTCTTGGCTTTTTTTTTTTTCATATCGAGTTTGATAATTTCCGACAGGATCGTCAATAACAACAATAATCCCTGCAAGGCAGCAAATCAGGAGCCAGGTTCACCCGGACCGGGATTACTAGTCAGTCATCCCTGCTCCCTGCTTCCCACAACCAACCTCCCAACATGCTAATCCGTACCTAATTCATGTTCCTTCATACCGAGAATTACCTACTTCTCAGTCTGTGCAGCAATGGCTTTCACAGGTGAAAACGCACTTCTTCCCATAACGCCGGAGTTTTTTTTTCTGATCTGCAGACCTAGATGTTGACTTGCTAGCCTAGCGTCCTGCAGCCTGATAGGGGCAGGTCATACCCCGGATCGTTCTGCGCAGATGCGCATTCGCTCAGCCGCACCAGGCTAAACAAAATTTATCATCACATCCCATCCCATGTTGGGAGCTGATTCTGCATAAATAATACATCTGGGCTTCAGATGTTTACATGATCTGTTTTATTGTCGGTGCTTTCTAACCTCGTGTCAATGCCAGAGACATGCAATGCTCCGAAGATGAAAAACGCGATGCCGATCAATCAGACTCCGTGAAAAAGAAAGTTAACGATTCGTTCCGCGCTCATTCACCTTGGGCTTATCCTTCGCAAGACAATGTGCTGAAAGTAGATAACTTCCAATTCTCTCCTTTACCTTATCCTTCGCAAAGCACTATGCTGGAAGCAGCTAACTCCACATCACCACTGATGTCGTCCTCCATTGAACCGCATGTTGTTTCTAGTAAGTCAATGTGCATTTACGTCATTGTATCAATAGTTAATATGAGTGTAGGACAACATATCGGGAGGAGGCGCATGTCTGTATCCAACAGATTGATATTTCATCCGACCGGGCAAACCTCGCCACTACCAATAGAATATGATATAACGACGACTCTATGGACAGACGAAGGAACACTCTGCTATGTAGTCGTCGTGTTTGGAGGGTTGTCTGTCCCAAGGCGAGAGGACAATCGCATGATAAACGGCACAAAGCTTTTGAGCAGCCCTTGGATGTTTTTGAACCATGATGTCTTGAAAAGCGAACGGGTAAAGCATGTTGTGGAATCGGGCCCTATGCTTTTTCAGGGTGTGTGGATCCCCTTTGAACGTGCCCTTGACCTTGCAAACCAGCAGGGGACAGCGGACTTACTTTATCCTCTCTTTGTTCACGATATTGGTGCACTGCTACATCACCCTGCGAAGCAGAGGCGCATAACTCCAGAGCTACCACAGCCAGAAGAACACGAAGTTTGTGAATTGAGTACAGGTAGCACCTTTACTGATATTAGCCACGGCCACAACCAATCTCTGCCGGAAACACGGGCAGCTACTCCTCGTACAAGACTAGATCCAGTCGAAGCTAATGTTGAAGCCTCACCATATCAGTTTCAAACCATGTTTGATTTGCCACTTGTCGAAGACCTGAAATTTGAGTGTGAGCCCTTGTTTTGTGGCATGCATTTGCAATCACGGCATCCAGACACTGAACCCAATTTCAAGGAAACCACGGCAGAGGATAAATCGTCAACTGAGAGCGACATCATTCATCAGGGGTCGAGAAAGGTCGAAATGCAGCATGAATGTGTAGTCCCCTCGAATACTGAAGAATGTTTGTACAGTATCTGGAATCAGCCGAACGAAAAGGCCTGGAGTATTGTCGATCAAACTGCTGCGGAATACAAGAAGAACGACATGTCAGATGACGTGAGTGCAGTGAGGCCGAAGACAAAGGACCAAAATCAGGCTTTCTATTCGGAGAGAAACACGAGTGAAGCAAAGACTGATGCAAAGTCACTCATCGAGGAGACTGGAGAGGAAGACACCACCCCTTCGCAATCTGCGATCGAAGAAGAATTTATAACTATCAAAAGCGTCGAGGGACTGAGTTCCAATGGGGTGCCATGCTCTTGTCCTACAAGTCCTGTTCAGAGTCCATGCAGTATGACCAGCGAAGGGCTATCCATTCACATGTCCCTCGCGAAACGAGAACTGGTTGACCGGTTAATGCTCGAATTCTATTCGATGTTTGATCCCAACTCCGGGGTTGTAAGCCGTGTTGGACCCAGCTCATCAAGTTGCTCCCAAAGTGCTGGAGCCAGCCAACAGGCTACTACGTGTTCTGGTGGTGGGAAAGGTAAACGCAAAACATCCGACGAGAATGCCCTAACTCGGGATGATAACAGTGGTGAAGACTTGAACAAACGTCCAAAGTATCAACATGATGCCCCAGGTGCGCCCTCGGGCATGGAGAAGAAGTTTGCCTGTCCATACTTCAAACGTAATCCCTTGAAGTACCAAAGAGTTCGGTCCTGTCCTGGCCCTGGCTGGCACACGGTACATCGTATGAAGTGAGTTGGCCTCCTTTTCCACCGTCTAATACCACTAACATAGGTCAGAGAACACTTGTACCGACGACATGCATTGCCTATACGGTGTCCAAGATGCTACCAATCGTTCAAGAGCGATGAAGCCTTAAAAAATCATCAAAGAGCCCCACAGAGCTGTGAAGTTTGCGAGGAAGACACCATTGAAGGTTTTGATAAGGAACAAGAGAAGAAGCTTAAGAGTAGAAAAAGGTCGTCGCTTAAACAGTCCGAAGAGGACAGATGGAGGGAGGTCTACCGCATACTATTTCCAGATGACTTGCCGTCATCGATTCCGTCTCCCTGTGAGTCCGAGTTGACGCGATGAGGCTTTCAGGATATGTCATGCTAATTCTTATCTAGATTATGATTATGATCTCGCTTTCAAACAGCTCAGCGCCAAGTCTCCTGAATCCGCAGCATTTACTAGGCACGAAGAATTTCTCAGTCGAGAACTACCTCGTGAAGTTCGAAGGGAGCTTGAGCTTGCGACGGAAAGGGAGCTAGAGCCCATTGAGGAGAGACTCAAGGGTCGACTAGTGGATATAGTCCGCACCTGTCAGGAGAGGCGCTTGTACCAAAATTCACTTGAACCCTCGCGAGAAACTGATCAACCAGTCATTGCGAATGGAACAGGGAACACGCAGTCTGGGCAGTTGAATGAGACTCCTACTGAGCCGCCCTCAGAGCCGTTTGGGAGTCGTGAAACTACGAAAGACCTACTAGCACCGTTCCAAGTCCCACCATGTTCAACCCTTTACTCATTGTCTGACTTCGAGGATAAAATGGTCGACTCTGCGCATTACATGGAGAACGGAAAGCTATCTGACTCTGGTTACGACTCAAACAATATGATGCGCCTGCTGCCTTCTGGGCCATTTCAGGCCATTAATGGCATCTCTGATAGTGACGAGGAAGCTTGCGACTTTCCCGAAGGATATATAAATGAGATGCAGTCTTCAACCTTCCCGCAGGCTTCCTCGTGCTTTCCGGGAGATATCAACGAAGGCATCCAGACTACAAATGACACCCAGTATCTAACAACTGATATTGACGAAAGCAACGATAAAGGGAAGACACCCGTGAGATGATCTAAGGCAATAGGCCTTACCCTCAAGTCAAACAATAAGCCTTGAGCATGCGGAGTGCAGGCTTCCAATGTCGATTACATGTACTGGCTCTGGCATGAGGAAACTGGCAATCATGCTAATCGTGGACATGCTTTTCGTTGGTATATGTACAGTATATATGCTCTGGTATTCCTGACCGTTGATCCTTATTTTGCCAATCCTTGTGTCGTTGTATTATACATACATATATTGTCTCTGAGTTGAGATATTCATCTTTCTCCACTTACATTAGCTCTTCCTCGTTGATGTATTTTGACTTGCCCTTGTTTTAATATTGGAGTACGTATATCTGTCCCTGTTCATTTTTAATGTACTTTTTCTTGTTCACCTGCGAATCTAGCTACACCCCCTTGCTGCTACAAGCTCTCTCTTCAGGTATTTAATTCTATATATACATCTTTTCTTATGATAGATCATGTTAAACATCTACAGTAGAAAGCCATATCTTTCAGCACCCCTTGAAAATTAGCAGCTTGGCAGATTGCCATTCTGAAACCACATGACTTTGAAGCCACTGGAGGGTGCCTGGACAGTATGATAGATCACACACCCTAGATAAAGCCAGTCCATATCAAAATATAGCAAAAGTAGCAAGCCAAGTAACTTGGACAGGGGGGAGGGGTTACTAAAAGATATAGTCGCCTACTATATGTTTAACTTTTAGGGGATAACAGACTATTTCAGAGCGCTACAGGACACAGCAGCGCTCCACAGATTCCCAATATGTCTTTCATAGCTAGCTGTTGATCATTTCGCGTTAACAAATGCCCTAATAACAGCGAAGTCAATAATATCACTGAGGCCAGCCATACGCTTGATATACGAGTTGCCACCATGAAATGACATTCCTTCAGATTGTAATCACACAGAGTGTTCTTGTCTGGTCATCTATCCGCTGACCCTCTCAATGAAGTCGAGAATCAACCGGTTCACCGTCTCCGGCCGTTCATGGAACGGCGAATGTCCGACCCCGTCTAATCGATGATATTCTGCAGCATCCCCGAACGTGGTTCTGACGAACTTCTCCATCTTCTCGTGGTAGATGTGCTTGTCCTTGGTTCCCTGGATGACGAGTAATGGTAGTTTGCCTCTTGTTGATGTTGATAAGAAGTTTGTTGCGTCTTGTGTCCGCGCACGGAGTAGGTGGCGGACGGCGGGGCGCTGTTTTCGAGGGAATTGGGTGTTAGCTTATATTTCAATCTTTTTCTTTTTTCTTCTTCCTGTCCTTTATTTAGGACCAGGAAAACTCACCTGCGTAGCAGCCGCCCCTATCCACGCCCACCTCGTCGCATCAGAGACCTCGAACCCGTCCGCGACGCACGAATCGATCAGATCGTCAACCGACTTCGAAAAGGCCTCCACCTCCGAGCTGAGAAGGCCGGGGAAGATCCCCATGACCACGTCGTGCGCGACGTCGCCGAACATGGACAGGTACGGCACGCCGGCGAGTAGGATGTCGCCTGCTATAGGAATGTACTCGGGGCCGTAGTGCGCAAGGAGGTCTGCTGCGATGCTTCCTGAGGTCCAGTGGTGAGGTTTCAGGTTCTGATACGAGGCGGGAATTGTCCATTCCAGGCTCGTAGGTGAATTTTTATTTCTGGTACTTACCTCCATAGCTCCTGTTCAGGGAGAGCGGTAGAAAGTCGAATCAGCAAACGTCTCGAGAATAGCAAGCTGTGACTAACAAGACCTTGTTTCCTCAGTATATACCATTTGGAATTACCTACCACCCAGCCAGGAAGGCCTTTTTAACACCGAATGCCTCACATACGGCCACAAAGTCCTCAGCTATGCGCTGCGAAGTATATGCTTCCGCATGGACGGGCTGATCACTACTTCCGTGGCCCCGGAGGTCGTAACGGATCTATATATAAAAGTTAGCATATTAACACGCAATATATCCCTTTTAGACATTCTTTATTAGTAGAAAATGAGGAAAAGGACATACCAAAAACAGCCTCTCCACCAACCGCGGATCCTCGAACTGCTTTTCAAACACGAGTCTGCAGCCCGAGAACCCGTGCACGAAGATCACTGCCGGCTTTCTCGCGTCGCCAACTGCTTCGGCCCAGACCTTGGTGCCGTCCGCGGAGGTGACGGAGCGGGATTGGACGGTGGTACTGGCCTTGTTGGGCATGGTGGTGAGATTTTACAGTAGGAGAGCTTTTTAGAAATATGATTAGCTAAAGGGTGTAATATAGGTATTGGATCTGGAATTAAACATTCTTATTCGTATTTATATCCATCCCATATGGATCCTGCGCTGTATTTCATAAACCTGGACAAACCCCGCGGGACGGACGCCCCAATTGTGATTGTGGTGGGGCTGTTTCTGACATATGAATTATCCATCCTTGTCATATTCCGGGTCCACGGAGTATATCCATGGATTAGTACCTAGGTTAGAAGTTAGTGGAACTTCCAGTAGGAGGTACCTATGGAGAAAGTATACTTCTACCGAGGCGCGGTACCCAAGGTTATATATGACTCCACTATATCCTTCGTGTAGCCCCAGATCGTGGCCCCGCTTGTGTTGTATGGATGTGGATGGATGTTGTACCCTGATGTGTGTTTGAAAGGATGTATGCACCAAGAGAGAGAGAGCAAGAGTAAAGAGAAGAGGATGGTAAAAGTTTTATTTCGAACCTCAATATCTGCAATGTCAGTGCTGGGACTTCCTATGCATTCAAAATTCGAATGCACGATATATAAACCAGCATACACCACGATGATTCCTATATGCACTATGATATACTAATCAATATATACATTCCAAAACGGTATTCACCACTCCCTAGTTAGTTACTGCCACGGTTTAGCAATTGATTAATTGGCCTTCAATACCGCAACCGACCATGCCGGCAACTTGAGCGTAAACGTCCCCTTCGATGCGCTGACCGTCGACTCCACAGGCACAACGTTCGCCTCGTAGGGATAGTTCGATTCGTTCTCCGCTCCGGATAGGATAGTCACCGTGCCCGTCGTCGTGCCGTCGATCGTGATGTCCACTGTCTGCGAAGAGGAGCCGTAGTTGGCGAGTTTGATGAAGTGGGTTGTGTCGCGGACGGAGGCGACCCAGTAGACTGGCGGTCTTGTTAGAATTTGCATGTACTAAACCAGTGATAGCTGCAGAAATGGGGGAAGAGGATATGGAGGGGATAGGAGAATGTTGGTGTGTATGGACTCTTACCAGGACCAAAGTCTGAGTCAGATTTCACTGGAAGGATGGTATCTCCGCGGTTATTGGAGAATATCTTCTGCACGTAGTAGCTAGTGGAGAGGGTCAAGCTGCCAGGGTCGGAGTCGTAGCCGATCAGATCGGGCTAGATGATTAATTAGCAAGCAGATTTAAAGATGCATGTATATTCAAGATGGAAGGCTCACGATCCACTGCGTCGAGTTGAAATGCTGCAGAAGAGGCGCGTATGCTGCCATCAGAACCACGTCGCTGTTCCTCTCCAAACCGATCATATAGACAGCTTCAGCGACAGACCCGATAATGTTTGGGAACGACATATCAGCGCCGTTGTTGGTGCTCGTGACGGCGTACTCGCCCACGAAGATCGGATGGTTACGATCCACATGGTCAAACTCATCGAAGCTCGCGACGAATTCGTCCGGACTCAGGTAGTGGTGCTGGTCCATCCACATCCCGTCGAGTCTCGGACTCGGTAGGCAGCTGTCGTTCCTCGTGCTGGCGATGATGTTGATGTCCGGGTAGGCTGGATGGATGGCGTTGTAGAAGGCTGTGAATCGTTCTGGATATGAGCTGCAGCCGCCCCAGAGGTCGTCTTCGTTTCCGATCTCGACATGGGTAAGCTTGAACGGTTCGGGATGTCCGTCTTTCGCACGGAGGGCTCCGTTGGGGGTATCTATGGAGCCGCGAACGTACTGCAGATTTATGTCAGGAATGGGTTATGAAAGTCATGGCGTGTCTGTATAGTACCTCAATTTCATCGAGAGCCTGCTGGATATACGGCTCGAGTTCCGGTCCGGTGATGACGCCGCCAGATAAGTCTAGGCCATCAAAGACCCCTAGGACTGGTACCAAATTCATATCCTCGCACCATAGCAGGTACTCCAGAAGACCTAGGATCAATTAGTATTCCATGGCTTGTTTTCTATGTACTTTTCCTCAGTGACTGTCAGATTACCTAAGGCATCTGTGTTAGGATAGGTCCAGGCGCCTTGACGGCCAGGTCTCGACTCTAGAGGACCGATTGTATTGTTCCAGATCCAGCGATCGGCCGGACTGTAACCCTCTCTTTAATACTCGTCAGTTATAACCTTGGACGTTCCAACTGCGTGAGATCAGAACTCACAGGTTATTACCTCCGGGAAACCGAAGGAAAGATCCTTGAACGTCCACTAGTGCGTTTGCAATAGTCGGTCTGAGGCCATTAGGTCTGAGATGACGTTAGAATTAACGACCGAACGAGAAGCAAATGTTGACATAGAAATATATACCTGTCATGGAATGTCGGTGGGAAAAGCTGTACAAGGTCGAAGTATAAGGCGCTACCAGCCACTTCAGAGGCATCAAACAGAAGTTGCCAGACATTGTTCCCGTCTGGCGCAGCAGTCGTGCCGTACGAGGTTTCGTAGTATGTCCAATTATCCGCAGTGCTTGCAACTTCCAAGTCTTTTGAAGCGTATACGGTTCCCGACGAGACACCGACAAGCTGTAATGTCACCGTCCCTTTATAGTCTCCCTTCATCCAAAAGTAATTGCTGTACGTATCTCCGGTCACGGGAATCCCCCAGTATCCCTCGTTCAGGAAACCAACCTTTCCGGTAGTCCCAGATGGAACGCTGACCTTGAGAGAAGAGGTAATTGCCGTTGAGAGTGGGTTGTCCGTGTCGACTGTCAGATACACGTTTCCCACCGGTCCATAGGCTGTCAATCCGGGATTGTCCCCTTGAAACCCGTTATTACGCAGCAGCTGAGCGTGGATTCCACCGTCCCCGGAGTGATTGATGTCCTATACATTTTAATAATCGGAAGATAACACAGGGTATAACATGGCCAGATACCTCGAACATGAATCCATACAAGATGGGGCTCGATGCATTCCCTCCATCTTTCGAAACAGAGAGCGATATACCGTCTACAACCTGCAGCAGCTGAGACAAAGCCAAGAGACCGGAGAACACGAGAGTCTTTGGGAAAGCCATATTGCGACAGACGAGACTCTTAGGCCGGGCGGATCCTAGTGTTGGAGACCTGAGCTGGTCTGTAGAGAGAAACCATCCTTATATACCCCATCTTGGAGCCATACACAGAATACTCTGAACCCCCGCCGGAGAAATGTCGCTTCCCTAACGAAGAGGAATGCAAATGTGATGGCACCCTGTGATCTCAGTGCCTGTGCTTTTTCCCGAGCCAGAATTCAAACCTCTCGGCAAGGCGGGGGACTGCCCGCAGCAGATTCCAGTTATATTTAAGTCAGGATTGGCGTAACTCGGGGAGAAAATGAAAACTGAATATCGTTCGACACCCCGCCTTTTAGTTCACATGGGGGCGGAGAATTTCCGGCCGGGAAACTTTCTATGGCCCAGGAGAAGGCCTGACTCGTGATATTGACACTCGCATCGGCTTACTCCGGGCATGAGTGATAGGTCAGACTGAGAAAACGATGTGATCATGTCCATTGATAGGGCTTAGAGGGCTGTTAGATCTCACTTGCGGCCTGTAGCATGAAAAATTATCCGAGACAATAAGGAGAAAGGTGAACATCACGCTGATCGCAGGGGACTGCCTGCTGAGTAAAGTTAGAGGCTAACGCACTCCGTACACAGATGTTTATAAGAACTGGAAGTAGTTCCATCTGCAGAACAGGTCTTGCAGGGACTTGCACCCCAAGGTCTCAGGCTTCATGTGATGACTTCGTCTAGTCAATCGCCAAGCCCACTCCGCAATCTTCCCCAGTCAAGGGATGAGTCCATGTCCCTAAGAAGCAGGTGTCTTCTGTTAGCGGCGACCAACGCCGCACTCCCTGTCGATCAACGGGCGCCATTGCGCCGATTTTCTGCTGTGCTCGGCCCTATCTGTCGCGAGATCATCCACTCAACCCCGCCGAAGTCAAGTCGGAAATGAACCCTAGAAGAGTCCGGTGAATTTCCTATTCGGGTACAGGGATTCTCCAGATTCATATTCATAGGTGCTGCCCAATACATGCCTTTATCTACCTAATCATTATGCAGCACATCAGGTATGGCTAGACGTTGTCGCATATCAACTTTTCTTTTCTGCTGATAGAATATCTAGTCAACAAACAGATTGATAGATATTTTTCTCGAGTCCTATCTGTTTATTTTCTTCAGTAAATTCCAAGGTGCTGCTCTAGACTGCGTTCCTGGTCGTCATTCAGTTGACTGCCGATACAGAGACCTGGCCTGGGAACACGAGTATAAATATAGTGTCTCTGAAATAAATACCAAGTCTTTTATTTTTGAATGCTGTAGGGGATGAGAAATATCCCATGTCTTCGCCCAGAAGCGGTGTCATATGGTTCAGGGGAGCGAACAGGGGAAATGTAAGAATAACCTCAAAATAATAATTAGTCGTCTAAACGGACGTCTAGTAGACCAAAAAGTGCTAGTAACGACAGGAACGAATGGGTCCAACTGCAGAATATGGACAACTGAAAAGCGTAAAAATCCAAGCTTCTCTCGAAAACTGGTTCAAGCGCCCAACCAGATCCAAATCCGAGTTCCAAAAACACTTCTATCGTATCGTGAAAGGTCGGTTTCCTTTTCATTGTCTTCGTTTTACCTTCGTCCACATTCTGACAAAATCCTGCTTCTCCTTCACTCCAAGGCCAACTCTCTTCACTCTGCCCAGGCGCGCAAGTGCCTCTCCGACGTGGTCCAAAAGCGCCTTCTGGTCTCGTATCAAGAATACGCCGTAATCGTTTCCAAGGAGGCCATCGGTACTGCTGTTGGCTTCTTCCTTCAAGGTATCAATGTGATTACTCTCGTAGGTTTTTCGTGCGGACGTTTGCGATGCAGCGTCAACACCGTTGACCGCTTCCGCAATTCTCACACGGATGCAATGTGTTGGCTTACTCAGAAGATTCCAGAGGAAGGTAATGTAACTTCCTGGAATCGGTGTCGTCACGTCTGCCGGGGTGTAGCGCACACTAACGGGGTAGATTTTGGTCTTTGACGGGACATCCAACAAAGAGATGCTGAGAGGAAGGATGCCTCGGCCATTTGTAGTGGTACACTCTGGAAATATGACAATAGGACTGTTGGGGTATCTCTCCAAAAGCTTGGAGATTTCCACCATGCGCGCCCCCGGTGGTGGGTTTACTCGAGGGAACGAGAAAGAGCGCAGAATTGCTTGTAATAATGATATACGTTCGACCTGCCAGGTGGAAGGGTACGACGCAACGAAGATCGGGTCGAAAATGGCGGCAAGATAGACAGCATCGATAGGGGACGTGAAAGAGGACGCGATGATCGAGCCCGGCCCAGGTAGACGGGCCGTTCGCTGTTTTGCCAGCGACCTGAGACACCAGTTAGACCTCAGAACCATTCGCCGGAAATATGCTGAGCGAGTCATAAATACCCTTTCCTGACCCCATCGATTTGCAAGTCAATCCACCAAATGCTGGGCACGCCCAATATACACCAAAGTGAGGCTTTCTTGCCCAGCGAACCAATTGGAAGCCATTGCAGCACGAGGAAATAGCTTAGGCAGATGCTTATGAATAGAGGAAGCCGGAAGCAGAAAAGAAAGATATGTAGCGGGAGCTGGATGCCGGAAGGTTGAGCGGGAATTGGGAGGAAGGGAGCAATGCCCGATCCTAAAACGCAAACAGTCAGCCAAGGTCCAAAATAGCTGCTGGAAATGGATATACATACCTCTGTCTCTAAACTGGGAGAATTTCTCCATTGCTGACGGCGATTACGGAAAGATGTGGACTAGGTGTAGTCATAGGTGCTTCCCCATATCAGTCAGAGAGACGCGTGAGAGGACCGTGGGCAAAACAGGAACAAAGAGAGTGCTTCAGTTGCGCAGCATCCAAGAGAAAGAATAATATATACGTCAACCCCCGGCTGGCTTCGAGAATAAAGAGTGAAGCGACGTCGTGGGCCGCGTCGCTCACCGCAGCGAGCGACCTGAGATTCACATGCAAGAAGCCGGCTTCCGCCCACGTGACGCTGGCAGGCCCAGCTATCAGGGTGCCGGCAGCCGTGGGAGAAACTGAGAAGAGGGCATCTTTCCTGCGATCTCTGTGCCAGCTGTGAGTGGTGACGAAGCCTCGAAGAAAAACGCTTTAAAATTTGATGGAGCTGCGTTGGGTCCACAGAGTCGATGCAGGGATTATAAAACTGCGGATCAGACGCGCCTGGACACCCCCGTTGGGTCCGAAATCATCCGAGGGACGATATAGAATGTCATGTTTAACCAGGTATATGCAGACAACGCACTTTCAGACAGCGTAATGGCTTATTCATGATGCAGAATTCACCTCCGGACTATGCTGCGGACGATTGCGGATCCGCAAGCCGTGATCAGTACGCGTGCACACGATGATCGAAGTAGTGGCGTTTATCAGTTGCATGCCACTGGGAAGGGTTACATTTACCCTTGTTTACCAAGGTGGAGCACTCAGCAGGTTCATTAGTTGCAGGATGTCTGGCTGCCCTGATAATCTTCTGCAGGGTCAGTGGATGCTGCGACGCCACCTTCAGCCTTAGAAGGGGTTCGTGGCACAGCATAGCCCAGTTGTTATCTGACATTGCATATGTTGGTGACCATCAACGCCACGAGCAAGTTCATGCCCCTTCCCAGATTTTTGGATCCAATTTCTGGACAGTCGTCGGCCTCCACGACGCCGCGTGGCCTCAACAATTGCTATATCAATTGGCGCTCAGACAATTCCCATGGGTCTTCCGTGTCATCATTTCGCTGTTCACCTGGATAGAGTACATATTATGGGGTTAATTTAATTGAAGTTACATACAGTCCCGGGCTCCTTATCGTGATAAAGGAGGCAAAATAGGCTCCATCTGCTGGAGGCACGGTACTCTCGGCTTCAAAATGTCACGAGCCAGCTTCAGGTCGGTCAAGACGCACTGATACTTTCAGTTCTGATTATCAGCATGTGAGACGCGTCACATATACAATCCCCGATTCATGAAATGCTTTGTCGATTGTCAATTTATTTTACTCTTTTTCTATCTACCTGAAAAGCCACATCTTCCCCACACCATGCAACCTCCTAGGAGGACTGTTGATAACACCAAAACTCCCAGAAAAGACTACAAAACACCAACAGACGCCCATGAATCTTTTACAACCTTGGTCACAGAGTCTCCAAACACCTTCTGGGCATTATCTACGGTCAGCTCCGCAAATTCCTTGAACGTCGAGTTCGGCTTGACCCGGCCGTCTGTGAGGGACCTATACCAGATCTGCCCTGCCCGTTCCCAGGAACGGCCACCAAGCCCCACAGCCGCGAGGTAGAAGGCGTGGTTTGGAATCCCTGAGTTGATGTGCACGCCGCCATTATCCTCCTCTGTTTTCACAAAGTCGCGCATGTGGGCAACCTGGGGATCCTTGCCCAGGGGATCTTTGTACGCGGTTCCGGGGGCCTTCAATGAGCGGAGCGCAACGCCTTTGCGCGCCACGGGGAAGAGGTTCTGGCCCAGAATCCAGTCCCCCTGCTCGGCGGTCTGTCCAAAGTGCCACTGCTCGGCCATGCAGGCAAAGGCGTCGGCAACCGACTCGTTCAGCGCCCCGGCTTGATCCTGGTACTCAAGACGCGCGGAGTACTGGACGACGCCGTGCGTGAGCTCGTGGACGATGACGTCCAGCGAGTCGGAGAGGTAGTCGAAATAGATCCCGTCTCCGTCACCGAAGACCATCTGACGACCGTCCCAGAACGCGTTGTTGTAGTCCTGGTCGTAGTGAAGAGAACCGACCAGGGGAAGGGAAGCATTGTCAATCGACTTCCGCCCGAAGATGGT
This sequence comes from Thermoascus crustaceus, assembly GCF_041956765.1. NCBI lineage: Eukaryota > Fungi > Ascomycota > Eurotiomycetes > Eurotiales > Thermoascaceae > Thermoascus > Thermoascus crustaceus. The sequence goes on along the minus strand of NW_027192530.1, from coordinate 91,027 downwards.
GGAGAAGAAATTAAACGTGATCCCTAGACCGTCGTAGGCGTTGTTGATAGCTCTGTCTTTCACTGTGATGCCGTCATTCTCCTTGCGGATCAGTGTCCCTGGAAGATCCCTGGTTCCTTTGCAGTCGTAGATTTTGCGGTTTGGGGCCCCAGCAGCTGCCGCATCTGGAGCATGATCCTGTTGCAGAGTCTCACGTTTCTGAGAGGCTCGAATTGTGTACCAGAATCAGTAATAATGGCCTCGACGACGCATGCAAGGGAGGGAAGTGGATGAATCCGATAGTAGTACACACTGCTTCTTCAAGCCGGGCCGGACGGACTTGACGGATATTGTTGTCAATAGCCAACGTCCTAGCTGCAGCTTCGCGCGCCTGTCGAGGGACTTCGGGCGACTCAGCAACAGCTTTGAGGAAGTGCGGTGGGACGAAGCTGCATAGCGGAGGAGAAGGATTATTGCCATGCGGGCAGGACATTGCAGTTCCGGTTCGGTCCATATTTCTTCTGCCGCTTTATTCAGAAGTATTACCAGTTTGAGCAAGTACCATTACTTTACTAATAACGCATAGCTTGGAGCATTTGAAGAGGGAAAATATGTTGCTTTCTTTGTAAGTAACGCTGCTCAGGGTACCTATATCAGTCTGCCAGATAAAAGTACGAATGACGATTGACCGATGTCAATATGAGCAAATCCTCTGTCCTAGCAACAGATGAGGTGCACAACCACCTATCCATTTGCTCTGGTAGTGCAGTGAGGTAATACTACACGGGCCGACCCGCGGTCCACAGCCCTATTCAGTCTCCACAGGTCGAGTTGAAGATAACAAACCATACAGCCCAGAAAGCGGACTTCTTGAGACATTTGCTGGACAGTAAATAGTAAATTCTTTTTGCAGTTCCGGGCATATCAAAAAGATTCGTCATTGTGTATAAACTAAGTATGTAATGACTCGGAATAGAAATCACACAAGAAACTTCGAGTCACCGGGAAAGACCCGTCCTCGTAACCGATAAAGAATCGTTAACTCGTTGCCTGGCTGCTCCCTTCTTGATCCTGGATGTGAAATGGTTTCATGCTCGCTATCAGGCTCGTAACGATAATGCGGTGGATGCTCTCCGTCTGGCAGACAGGCGTGCATTTTGAAGATCCTTTATCCCAGCCCTCCAGTCCTTCATGGTTTTGCCTATACATCTTCTCTTATTTGCGAAGTATATCTCGCATCCCAATTGTCTGTTTTGACCCGCGCTAGTGCGTGCTTTGTCTGTGTCGGTCTCCACCGATATCTGGCACTCTTTGATCCAGTCTCCACCTTCCCTAACCATTTTCTCAACTACAATAGTGTACTGCATGGCTCCGCCTCGGTTTGCAGCTGCGAAGTTCCTGAGCATGGGTTCCGCAAAATTCGACCATTTCTTCGGTAGTCCGCGACGACGAAGTACACTTCGTCCACCAGTCAGCAAAGGACTATCTTATATCTGTCTTTCCCTCCGGGCTAAGGACATCGCCGGATTGCGCTTCGGTAGTTGGACGTTATGTCAAATACTTTGAGAAGGGACATTTGTGATGTACGATTACCGGGTGCTGAGTGCAGTGATGCCAATACTACTTACCGTGAGCGTCGCGTTTTCCCAATCCGATATGTCTGTTGCTAGTGGGGTGATCATCTTTCTCAGCTCAATCCCCTGCAGGAGAAGATATCGAAACAGTTCATCTCTTTTTCCAAAAGCACTTCCTTCATTGGCTTGAGGGCCTCAGCTTGATGGAGCAGATGTCTATGGGGGTGTGTTTATGCTGGCAGACTTGGAACGTATGCTTACGGTAAGTGATAACTCTGCAGTCCCCTGGAAGACCTTACATTCTAACATAGATATCAGTTACATGCCGCAGATACTGATTTATTGGTTATGGTCACGGACGCGAGGCGGTTTAGTCTCAGTTTCAGGTCGGTTATTGAGGAAGCCCCTCTACAGGTTTACAGTTCTGCGCTGGTTTTTAGTCCGCAAACTGTTATTCGAAATCACTTCTTCGAGACAATTCCAGATTTTATAAAGAACAGAATATTGCCGGTTCCAGATCAAGATTGGCCTCGCTGCTGCCAAACACTGGATGGCCATCAAGGACTCTGCGATGTGACCTTCTCCCCAGATGGCTGCTGGGTAGCCTCTGCAGCAATCGGAGAATTAATTCTATGGGGTGCTAGCACAGGAGTAAAACAAGAAATACTGGAGCGCCAATCAGAAGCAGGTGACACAGTGGCTTTTTCACCAGTTGGTGGCCTAGTAGCCTCCGCCTCTAGAGAACAAGAATGGCTCTGGGATCTCAAGAGTGGTGTATTACAGCACAAACTCACTGGCCACTCGGAAAGGGTCCGAGCAGTAGCTTTTTCTTCAAACGGTGGTCAACTGGCTTCCGGGGCCGATGATAATATGGTTAAACTGTGGAATGTCAGATCGGGAAAGAACGGATATACTCTAACAGGTCACTCAAAGCAGGTCAATGCACTGGCATTTTCACCAAAACCCACTCGCCTGGCCTCTTGTTCAGATGACAAGACAATCCGGCTCTGGGACATCGAAAAAGGTGAACTTGACGGATATTAGAGGGTCACGGAGACTGGGTTGGCCAAGTAGCATTCTCCCCCGACGGTTGCCGGCTGGTTTCTGCATCGGGAGATAAGACCGTTAGGATTTGGGATCCAATTAAAGGAGTGCTACTTCACGGACTAGTTACATGGCCATTCGCATCGAGTTTTGGCAGTTGCATTCTCGCCGGATGGACGACTCCTGGCTTCCAGCTCAGCGGACAGTTCAATCCGGGTCAGGGACTCCAGGACGGGGGCAACTCGACAGATATTGCAGGGCCATGCGGACGCGGTTTTCGCAGTGGCAGTCGCATCGGTCCGACTCGACGGTGAGGCTCTGGGATATCGACACAGGCCCGGAGATGCAGCAGCCATCAGAGATCCAGTCGAATGGCGTCGCCTTCCATCCAGATGAAGCAGTTCTCTTACGAGATCTTGGAATTGGAGGCCACCTGGACCCGGTGCAAGGCCAGTCAATGGCAATTACCGCACTGGCGATGTCGCAGGACGGCAGAACTCTGGCTTCCGGGTGTCTCAGAGGTATAGTAAAGCTCTGGGATCCTAGGACCGCAAGACTCATAGACGTCTTAGGTTGGCATTCAGCTCTACTTACAGATTTAGTATTCTCACCAGATGATCGCTGGCTAGCATCCAGTTCGAAATTTGTATTTGGAATATGGACACAAAAGAAGGAGAAAAGATCTTCACAGGTCATGTACATTATATCCGCAAAGTCGCCTTCTCGTCAGATGGTAGCCAGCTCGCCTCGGCATCCCTTGACAAAGAAGTTTGGGTCTGGGATTTGGGTACTAGACAGGTCCTACATGTGTTAACTTGGTCACACATACGCTGCTTCCAAACTAACCTTCACACCAGATGGCCGACAGTTGTCGTCCACATCGATCTTTGAACAGATTCTATGGGATCTCAACACAGGGACAAAGTTGTAGACAACGCTACAGAATTTAGAAGATTTTTTCATGCAGCTGTCTCCTGCTGATTATAGCAGGAGTTATCTTTCACTAGATTATCCGTCAGCTGGCTGGGTGACTTGCTGTGGTATGCGGGTTCTTCATTCCACCCAACCGCAAAGCTGCCGAGACAGCTTTCCACGACAACAGGGCTGTAATTGAGCATAGGACTGGTCGAATTACCATTCTAGAATTTGACCTCGATGCGCTCGAAGACTGCCTCAGTAGGGCTTGTTGGCTGTGCGGGTCGGCCAAGCCACCTGGGGTTTTGGGCTCAGGGTAAGGGCTAGGTCACCTAACCATCTTGCCCATATCACCTCCCACACGCGTCACCTAGTGACCTTCTCATCAACGGCTTCTATTCTAATACTATTACTAGTTGAATCCCAACATCTTTTGAAACAAACATGAAAAAGAGGCACATCTGACCACTGGATGGGGTTTGTTCCTGAATGGCTTAGATGCATATCAAGACGGCGGATTGGGACAAATCTGTATAGGAGACTATTGATTCCGATTCCAACAGAATGGACACATAGTTGATTGATTGGCAGTAACCCTGGGCCCCGCACAGATTATTGAAAGTAGGTTCCTCCGTCAGATGTCCGCCTCCCATCTTCCGTACCAAAAATCGTTGTATCTGGCCGTATGTATAGTTGGCAGCAATGATTGAGATTGCGTGTAAAGTATGTCCCTCGTGCCACGAGGACTCGACTATCAGACGGCTGTGCCTTAAGCATTATAGAAATAGTTCCAAAGAGGTCAGATAAGCTTAACAGTGTCCTCCAAACCTCACGCCAACATTTGTGTTTTCGAGCTTTGAGGTTCTCTCTCTCACAATCACTACAGAATGCGGCCGCGTCCGTATGCCCACCGTCAGGAGTGGACCAAAAGCAATTCCAGCCGACACTACTTGATAGATGCGATTGGGCGTCTTGTGGCTATTCTTGTGTACTCCACGCCACCACTCCTCAATGTCCTATTTCGATCGGGAGGTTTCGATCTTGATAGATTTATGGTCTCAAACGCTTGCGAAGTCGGCTGGCATTGGAATGCTTTTTACCACACTAGGGGCATACTCGCGGACAGGGCGAAGTACGGAGGATAAATATCTCCATGGAAAGGGCAGTTACGCACATCCTGCTCCTCTTGTAAACAATATGTGCAGATGGAGTATCATTGTGCTGGTTGGACATGTTTGTGAAGAGAGTCGAATTCACAGACTACGCCAGAATGAATACATCAACTCAGATCTCTACTACGGATAAATCTAGCGAGAGATTGGTACATACAGTAAGAAACAGATCATTTATCTATTTGCCTAAATTCAGCAGCAGAGGATTTATCATCGTCAGCCTCCTGCAAGTCTAGCAGTAATGCAAAACAGACCAATTAAAATATTTCATTCCATTGTCCTTGCATCTACCTCATCCGGCTCCCATGCCAGTTCTCGGTCCTCCATCTGTTTCAGTTTGTGTTCTACCAACGTATCCAATTCCTTCCTCTCCTCCTCATCGAGAAGCTCTGCCCCGCTCTCCCACCCTGCCTCGGGTCCAAGGAATCGACCGTCGAGCTTCTGCCAGAAGACAGCATCAAAGGCAAAGTTCTTCCTCGCAGCATACGCGACCCAAAAGTCTCCAGATTCCCAGCTTTCCTGCATGGGACCAGAGGGTCTTTGCTCCTCGTCGAGCCTGCCACGCTCGATGGCAACGTCTTCACGCTCGCGGAACACCTTCAGGAATATCTGCAGCCGGCTGTCATACGCCTTGGTCCAGGCCTTTATCCCGTCTGGCCAATACTCCGGCTGCTCGAGGAGGGGCCACCACAGCGGCTAGTGGGAGAACTCCCCCGGTGCGGTGTAGGTGAATTCCCAGTCGATAACGCCGACAAATTGCAGATTGGAGTAGAGCAGGACATTGGTAGGTCGGGAGTCGTCACACCAGATCTTGAAGGGTCCTTGGTGGTCCCCTGTGGAACAGGACGTGAGTCGACGTTCTTGGGAAAGCTTACAGAATAGATATCGGGCGATGTACTTCCGCCGAGCGTCGGTGGCAGCGATAATAGAGACATCTGCAGGAGGATGTCTGTGAGTTGCCCATACAGCATTTCTAGCTTATCGATTTCGATGTTTGGGTCCAGAATGGGGCGATACTCGATCGCCAGTCCAGGCATATTAAGTGCAGCACCCATATCCATTGCGTGTTCGATGTACTCCGTGATGATGAACGGACCCAGTTGTCGTGGACTTTCCTATCGTTTTCCCCAGTCTAAGATGAATGAGACTGGTATCGCGTATGGTCCTGCAGATACCGGATCACAGCACTTCATTCCGTACTTTTTCCTCCGGGAACATGGTCGCGCCCGGCTTGGGGAAGCGGATCATGGCAGATCCTCCATCTTCAACCTTCATTCTAAAGCAGATCTTGAATGCCCCTGCTTTGGGGTTTGCCTTGACAGGAACGCCTCTTCGGTGCTTGACGATGAAATCGCCGACAGCCCGTAGAGTGTCCGGCTCAAACAACTCAGCTACCCATGTATCTGAAATAGCCTCGCTCAGCTCCCATGCGACATCATCAAAGGGCACGCGGGTTCACATTTTGCCTGGATCTGCTCAACGCATGTAGCTGGTTGTGGAAGCGCTGGTAAACGACTCAGAGTAACGGCATATACAAGAACTTGAAGATCAGCATGCCTGGTGAAATGTTCGGTGCAGTAAAATAGCAGATAAAGGCTGAGAGTGGAGTATCAACAGAACAAGATGCCAGCGTAGCATGTTCTTGAAGAATTTCTATTAGTAGGTTTCAAAATTTACCTTCTGGAATACCAACTGGAGAACATAATTATTTGCCCAAGTCAGGAAACAGTGACAAGCTTTGCTGGAATAGAACAGCTTGAATTTTATATTTTTCTGCTGCTTTACGGTTTGTGCATTACATCCAGCACCCGTGCACTACACTCCAAACATCTAGTAAAACACGCTATACTTATCGTTTTTAGTATTAAATACCTACTTGTAATATATCAAATTATAAATCTAAAAAGGTAGCTCCCCCACTCCCCGGTGAGCTCACGCCCTCGACAAAAACCCAGCAATATCCCCCAGCGTCCTCTCCCTCTGCTCAATCCACGGAAAATGCCCGCACCGATCATACACAAGTAACTCGGCACCTGGAATCCCCTCCCTCGTCCTCTCCGCGATCCCCAACCCGGTAATCATATCCTGCTTCCCGAAAATCATCAGCGTCTTCGCCTTCACGGCCCCCAAGCCGGCCACCATCCGCGGGGGGTCCGTGGACTCCGCCGTCTCACGGTCAGATTTTGCCTGCGCGTCGCGACACCAGAGCGACATGACCCGGTCCTCGGGGATCGCGGATACCAGCTCGGGGACGTACCGCCCGGGATCGAAGAAATACAGCGGTAAAATGGCCTTCACGTCGCTCGTGAATTCCTCGTCCGTTTTGGGGTCCATCCGGCAGAGATGCGCCGCGGCGTCTCTGTACCGCGGATCTTCCTTGGTCTGTGGGCTCGCGAGCGCGCGTCGATCCCGCATCCCGAGGAGCTGATGGTCGAGCAGGACGAGTTTCTCGACCCGATCGGGGAACCGCTCCGCGTAGCCCAGCGCGATGGCCCCGCCGTTCGAGTGGCCCAGGAGGGTTGGGAAGTTGTCGAGGTGGAGGTGCTGGCGCAGGGATTCCAGGTCCGAGGACATGTGCGTCATGGTGCCCATCTCGTGGGCGCTGGATGGGCGGGATGACCCGTTTGTGCCCCGCGGGTGGGGGAAGACGAGCGTGAAGTGTGTTGCGAGTGGGGCGAGGCCGGTTTCGAGGTAGGATGGGCCCATGCCCCAGCCGGGGCATTGGATGATTAGTGGGGGTTTCTTCTTTGCGGGGTCGGGGTCGGGGTCTTCGTCTTCGTCTCCGTGGACGGTGTAGGAGAGTGTTAGTCCACTTTCGGGTGATGTGAAACTGTGCATGCCTGGGGAGAGAGGCGAGTTTGTCGTGTCCGTTGCCATGTTGGCTTTTAGTCTACGCATGGAGGTACATGTACACCGGAGGCAGGTGGGTGGAGCGGAGCGGAGCGGAAATGCGCTTCGGGATCGGGACGGAGTGTTAGGTGGAAGCCGTCCCGGGCCGATTATGCGAGGTAATGCGGAGTCAGCACAACTGCGCCGTAGTGGGAAGAGAAACAACATCAAAGCAGATAATCCAAATATTAATCAGGAAATGCTTAATAATTCAATGACCAAAAAATCGCCAACAAATGTATGGTCCATGACGCTGGGAATCTAAGGTTTCTGAGCTAAAGTGAAAGTGCGGAATGGAATAGATGAAGTCACAATGATCCAGTATCTGCAGGATATTAGTACAATACATTGATCGCAATCCCTTTCACCTTGCATTAGGGAAGTGTGAAGAGAACATGCTTGGACTGGGCTACAGGTGCCCGTCAAGAGCAATACTCCTGACCCTTGTGTGAATGTGGCATGGTGCGGTCTTGAGACATCAAAAACCGTTATCACGATCACTATGCCAAGGATAAATCCTTCTACCAGGTTCTGCATCTACACAGCAATTGCCAGATACGTGGGGTGGTCCTGATAGCCGTGATGCCTACGATTATGAGAACATGAATACAATCTGCGAGCGTGGGCTGACTGTATTAAATTCCAAATATCGAATTCATCAAGTCCGTAGGTAGATAATCAAACCGTCCGAAAACACAGTGGTAGTCCCCGACACGCAAAACACAGAGTGCATTGCACCAAAACACCAAACAAAACGATATGTAAATGTCTGTACAGTAAAGACCTCCCGCAAAAGAAGCCCGCGCCACGGGCCTTCGCTATTAAACAAGAATGGTATCATGGATATCATCATCTACGAGTCTCGAATCTTAGCCTGTCGCTTGGCCGTCCCAATATGCGTGTTGTGCACCTTGGTTGCGAACTTCAGACTGGTCAAGGTCTCGCCCAGGTGCGCCTGGAGAGGGCTGACCATGACGAACATCAGCGTCTTCGAGTTGCCCCCGAGCGAGAATTGGAGAAGGTAGGTGAGCTGTGGCGCATCATGTTAGTAGATGGTTCTTATACAATCGCTGGAATAAACATACCTTGCTGTTCCGGTAAGGAATATGACCTCCTTCCTTCCCTTGGCCAAGGGCACTGATCACATCACCCAAGCAGCTCAAGCTACGGTTGATGTTCTGCGTCTCCTTCAATCGCTCACCGGTCGCTCCACTGTGACTCAGCCGTTCACTGCCTGCAAGATCGACCAAGTTGAGCGTCCCTTCACTTCTTTCGCCAGTGATACTGTTCTCTCCGATGAGTTTTAGAATGAAGACGGAGTGTGACCGCGAGGAGCGTTCATTTGCCTTGGTGGCCGCCACAGACCGGTTGGTGGCCGCGCGACGGAGGATCGACTCGACCATCTCCGGCGAGTCCAGGGTGACGGTCGTCACGTCCGTGATGGTGGTCTTGCACCGCTGCATGTCATGCCGGATTTCATGCTTCTTCTTGTCGAATTCCTCCGCCTTGCCCAAGAGGTCATTGAGATTCTCGTTGTAAACTTCGACAAAGTTCCCTTCCATGGTGTACCTCCAGCCCTTCTCCTCAAGGTTTTTGGCGGTATCATAGATCTGATGAACGGCTCGCGGGATCATACCGTCTTCAGAAGACATGGTGTATGTCTTACCACTTCCTGTCTGTCCGTAGCAGAAGATGCAGACATTGTACCCATCGAGGGCGCTCTGGACCAGCTGGCTGATCTCCTCGAACACATCTGCATTTTGCGTGCTCGGTCCAAATACTCTGTCAAAGGAAAAGATATTGTTCTTCCTCGTGATGTTGCCCAGGCTGCTCCTCTCCTCAGGCCCCAGCACGGAGATCTCCCTGCAGTCACTGGTCTCGTCGGGGAACTGGATCTGGGCTGTCTGGCTCGCTTCAGTATCCAGTGACGGACGAACTCGGCAGAAGACTCTGATGTTGCCCTTGAGCTCCTGAACCTGGTTGTGGAGCTTGCGTCGCAGTGTCTCCTCCCTCCTCAGCTTCTCCTTGGCTTCATTCGTCTCTGCGAGTGCATTCATCAGCTGCTGGTTCAGACGTTCAAAGGCCTGTGACTGTTCTTGACTTCCGGACTCGAGAAATTCAATTCGTGCCTTCAACGCGCGGATCGACGACTCCAGAGTCACACTGTTGCTGCTGGCTGTGTCGAGATTCTGTCGTAGATCTCTGTTCTTCATACGTTCCTGTTCCAGGTCATCCCGCAGTGCTTGCAGATCTGCCTGGAGTCTGGAAATCTCACGGTCCTTGTTCTCTAATTCAATCCGTCCGCGCTGCGAGTCGACTGCCCGTTCGGAGGCGATCTGGTTAATCTCTCGTTGACGAGTAGCTCTTTCATCTTCCAGTTCCCTTTCGAAGCGACGTCTCAGCTCACGTATCTCTTCTTCGTGTCGCGACATCAAAGTTTCCAGCTCTTTCTTGCCTTCCTGTCTGATGTTCTCGGCTTCGATACGCTGACGCCTGTCAAAGTCGTCCACGGCCATCTCATGTTCCCTCTCAGCCTCCTTGAGGGCGTCTTCAGCGGCCGCGAGACGGTTCTTCATTGTTTCGATTTCCACCCGCAGCGAGAGATTCGTCTCCGTGAGCTCCTTTCCCGTCGTTTCCAGTTCGGTCACTGTGAGACATCGCCTGTCAGCAAGCCGATTCCGCAAGTCATGTCCGTCGCGCGGCTCAGCCACTTACCCCTGGACTTGTAAAGTTCCACAGCCTCCTTGAGGCCGGAGCTCTCATTGCCCGCCTGGTGCATGCGGGCGAAAAGGGATTCGGCCATCCGCTCAATATCGCGTTCACGGCTTTCATGGTCCCACGCTGTGATGTTGGAATCCTTTGTTAGAAACTGTAATTTGTGCGGGCGCCTTGTGGGGGCTTTGCGTTTTGAGGGGGACGGGGAAGGGGTCACAAGAGCAAGGGGTCTCGCAGGATCTGGGGTCCTCGTGGGTATCCTGGAGTGTGGGGTCATGCTCTCATTTTGGGATATGGGTAGTTTCGGGTCCGGGGTTGGGTTCACGGTCAAGTTTTGCAGGGCGGTACACAATGAGGTATCACGACGACCAGCGACAGATACACCAGGCCCTGGGAGAGCGGTTCTGACGCTCGACCAGTCTGACGTGTAGTTCATGTGCTTGTCGTATTGTCCGCCTTGCAAAGCCGGCCCGGGTACGGGGAGTGAAGCGTGCAAACAGGGCAATGAAGACTTATGCATACCCTTTCTTTTTCCAAGAACCGTTCCCTGTGATTCTTCGTCATACGTATCCAATGAGGTCTTCGGTCGAGGGACGGAGAGAGCGCCTGGTTTTCGAAGACCGCTCTGGGATGCCTGCGCGCGGGGTATTCCGAAGACTGATTGGGGCCGCGAACCGGGGCCAGCGGTCGAGGAAGATGTGTTCGAGGTCGTCCGGGATGATGTCGAGGCCGTCCTGGAAGAAGCCGACGACGCTGTGCGGCCATGGGGCTTCGCGACTCCGCTTGCTGAACGGGAGCTTGTCGATTTCTTTGGCTCGGGCTGTTGCGTCGCAGTCTTCGTTTTCATCGGCTCTGTAACTCGTCAGATGAGAGGCACTGATGCGCTCTCACGCAGTCAACTTACGCGGCACGCCAGAACTCTTGCCGGTGACACTCGAGGCGATGGTTCCCGGGGGGAGCAGCCCCGAACGCGAGTTGGTGAGGGAGGGGTTCATCTCGTTCAATCCGCTGGACTGCGGGATTCGACTTCTGTGCAGACTTCTGGGTTGCACCTGATGTAATTGATGAGCGCACGAACGGACTGCGGCGGCATGGATGTGCATACAGTGTTTATCGCGTTTTCGTCCTCCATCCCGAGGACCTGTAAACGGAGGGAGACGCAGGCAGAGGTAGGGAGTAAGCAATCCCTAGCAGACTAAAACAACAAAAGACGAACAGGACGATCACAGCACGCGGCCAGCAGCCAGCAGCGCGGCAGCGGGGTGTCTGGACAGCGATCGTCTAGGCTTCTCTCCTGTTGATGCGTTGCTCGGAGAAACGACGGCCCCGGCCGTAAACAAACGGTGATGATTAATCTGCTGAGTCAGCCGCCGGCCCGAGACGGCGCGGGAGCGCTAAGCTGAAAGGGGAAAGGTAGACCGGCGCCACGTGACGGTATCCGCGTTACGGGCTTTCGGTACGCCGAGGGCGGGCGCAACGCCGCGGTCCGGTATCAGGGAGTAATGGGGGCATTTCGCATGCTGGATCTGGATATAACTTCAGAAAAGATTTCTCTCGTTCCATGAACCCCTATCTCGATCGCGAAACCGTTGTCCTTCTAGCGCGTGGGGCCCCGATCGCTGTTCCGCCGCCGTCGTCTCGCTAGCCAGACCGCCAGCGGCCCCGACCTGATGCTTATGCTGCTTCAGACTGCGTCCTTCTAGACAGCTTGCAATTCCGCAGCCCTCGAGGCCACTCTCTTGTCGTCTGCTCACTCCCGACCCCCCTCTGACCGTTCTATACACGTCTTCTGTCATGTCTGGCCGCTTCGTTCGCTCGTCGAAATATCGTGAGTACCGCGTCTGCTCCTCCGTCTCCTTGGCCGCACGCAGCTGCTAATCCTCCTCCCTTACTGCCAGGACACGTCTTCGGGCGGCCCACCAGAAAGGTGCGCATCCAGCTCGCCGTTACGAACTGTATGTCCGGGGCTACGATACTCACGGTGTCGCCAGGAACAATGCTACGATAATGTGCGCGTCTCCAGGAATGCCTGGGACACCAACCTAATCAAGGTCCGCCGCGCCCTCCCCCGCCCCCTCGACACCCCAGGCGCAACATGCTGACAGGGCCCAGGTCAACCCGAAATACCTGGCCATCAACTGGGAGTCCGGTGGAGGCGGTGCTTTTGGTGTCATCCCCCTCCACGAGCGGGGAAAGCTCCCAGAACGCATCCCCCTGTTCCGCGGACACACTGCCGTGGTGCTGGACACGGACTGGTGAGCGACTTCTACCTCTGCACTGATCTACGAGGAACGGAGGAATAACTGGTATCAGGAACCCCTTCAACGATGACCTGATCGCCTCCTGCTCCGACGATGGCAAGGTACCGTCTCTCCTGACCTTGCGTCGCACGTCCTGTACTGACTCTCCCGCAGGTCTTCCTCTGGCGCGTGCCTGAGAACTTCACCGTCACCCCCGATATCCCCGCAGACGAAATTCAGGACGTCAACCCCGTGGGAAAGTTGAGCGGACACCCCAGGTGAGACTTTTACGGCTGCTGGGATCGACAACACATGCTAAGAAGGGTACAGGAAAGTTGGACACGTGCTCTTTAACCCCGCGGCGGAGAACGTGCTTGCGACCTCCTCGGGCGACTTTACGATCAAGATCTGGGATATCGAGGCCGGAGCCGCGAAGCTGACGCTGAATGTCGGTGAGCTCGTGCAGTCGCAGTCATGGAGCGCAAACGGCTCTCTGCTCGTCACAACCTCACGCGACAAGAAGCTCCGGATATGGGATGTGCGTCAGGAGCGTCCGGCGCACGAGACGAACGGCCACTCGGGTGCGAAGAACAGCCGATGTGTCTGGCTGGGTGAGCACGACAGAGTTGCGACGACGGGTTTCTCGAAGATGAGTGACCGCCAGCTGGCGCTGTGGGACATTCGCGCCCCGAGAGAACCTATCAGCGGCTTCAAGACGCTGGACTCCATCTCGGGAGTGTGCATGCCATTCTGGGACGAAGGCACGCAGTGTCTGTACCTGGCAGGAAGAGGGTGAGCAGGACGACATCGATGGCCCAGAACCCCGAGTGATGACCCTCGCTGACGCTTGCAGTGACGGCAACATCCGATACTTCGAGTACGAGAACGACAAGTTCGAATACCTCTCCGAGTACAAGTCGGGTGACCCGCAGCGCGGCATCGCGTTCATGCCCAAGCGCGGTGTCAACATGCACGAGAACGAGGTCGTCCGTATCTTCAAGACGGTGGGCGACACCTACATCGAGCCCATCTCTTTCATCGTGCCTCGACGGTCGGAGCTGTTCCAGGACGACATCTACCCGCCGACCATCGGTCTCAAGGCGGCCATGGGCCCGTCGGAGTGGCTGGCCGGAAAGGAAGCCATTCCTCCGAAGATCTCCATGGCCAGCCTGTACGAGGGAGCTGGTCTGAAGGAGGTCACTCCCACGCAGGACAAGCCCACCCCTCCACCCAAAGCCGCTGAGCCCACGCCAGAGCCTACCCCCGTGGTGAAAGGGCCTCCACCTTCGATGAAGGAGCAGGGTGCTTCGATGGCCGCCATGGTCTCGAAGTTCGCCGACGAGGACAAGCCAGACGAGGCGGACGACAGCTCCAGCTTCGAAGAGGTGTCCAAGCCGGTGGAGCGCCCGTCGGCCATCACTCTGTCGCCTGCGGACGACGTTGAACCGCCGGCGGTCTCGCCGCCTCACCTGTGGAGAGCCAAGGTGCGTTATATCCGTAACTCCATAGAATATATCTCATCAGCAGACAGCGACCGACTAACTGTCGAGCAGTCCGCGGAGTCCGCGCAGCAGCCCGCATCCACCTCCGACGCCAACACGTCCACCGCGGAGTCGACGTCCGCCGTGCCCGCCGACGCCGTCCAGCGCGAGATCGACGCCATCAAGAACCTGATCGCGGAGCAGACAAAGACGATCGCCGCGCAGGCGCAGCAGGTGCAGAACCTGACGATGGAGATCGAGCAGCTGAAGGCGAAGCTGGAGGACTAATGCGGCAGTTGCTTCATCTTCAAAAAAAAAGAAAAAGAAAAAGTCCTTTGTATTGCTCTTTCTTCCCGACTCCACGAAGCTTTTTTCTTGACTTACCATTCGATATGTGTCTTCCTAGATCCCCCGTTCCTGATTGATTGATTGGTAGGTAACGAGTCGGAAGTCATTGCGCTATGTTGAAGACGACATCTAAAGAAATCCTATCCTAGATGACCACCGTTGGAAGTCTGTTTCTGTAACTGAACATGGGCTGAACACGAGAAGATGATTCCTGATTATGTCAACGTCAAGCAAGCAAGCATCTCTCTGTCTGATTCATTGATTGGTTGGTCAATGTTTTTTCCTGTTGACCTCTTCATGTCCATTGTTTTTTTTTTTTTGTTTTGTTCCTGTGTGCATTTTTTGTGTACATTCAGTTCGAGTACCCTCTAGCAGGCGAATTCATTCAGTCATTCGTTTTTGTTCATCGTTCTACTTATTTCTTTGATCTTTTGCTTCACGAATTAGCCTATGAGATACCATCTATCTACTACCTATGTAGGTATGGTAGGTATACCAGGTAGTTCCGAGTAGAGTTCTTCGAGTAGAAAGAAACTCTCGAAACCGGTGAGAAGAGAACCTCTTTTTTTAGAGGTCAAATATAATCTACTGTATGCCTTTCCAAACCACCCAACTAAAGCCAAGTTATCTATCTACCCCCTTGCTCAACCTGGCACAAGTACACGACCCTTTACGGACGAACAAGAAAAGGTTTGCCTCGGTGCTGTACACGGAACGGTAATTTCAGCAGAGTCAGCCGGAACCTAGTTAGAAACTGAGGGATTCATACATAAATCGGTTTATATTACATTATATTGTATTATATTTAACATTTCCACGACACTCTCAGATCAGATCAGACACATAGATGGATTCCCCATCCTATTCCATCCCACATAGCTAAGCCTAGCGACTTCATAGTCAACGTTAATAGTTAGTAATCTACGTCCATCGTATTCTATGCCATTTCTATTGTTGAGATAGATAGATAGAACAGATATGCACATTATATAGCCTGAGAAATAAGAATGAGATGAATCAAGGCAAATAAAAATAAAAACAAAAACCGGTTTGTTTTTCATCTACTTTTGGAATGAGATTGAGTTGCTTTTTTTTTGCTAGCTTAGCTCTAGCAATTTATCTATCTAGCTAGGGCCGTGGCTGTCAATCATATTTATATCTACAACTCAGATAAGGTAGACTTGTGATTTTTGCGTGCCAGGTCAGGTCAGATCAGGTTGGGTTGGGTCAGATTGGCACCCTTCAACCCAACCCAACCCAACCGGAACCCGCGCGGGTTTTATGGCAGATTATATAAGATCGACTTAACCCACCCCAACTCAAACCACTCGCAGTTGGGTTATCATATCTACCTATCTACAAGTTGATACAATATAGCTTTTTAAGTGTTTACCTGAGGCAGATATCTATTTTTCAAAAGATATATTGTATATTTCTTATATACAGCCAACAAAAGAGAATGTGTGCGGAGAGAACCTGACTTGAAAGTTATATAATACATATATATAACTATACATTGAGCATTGACCGATAGACCTGACCTGATCTGGTACTGTACATATATATATACACCGTCCACATCTTCATGTCCATTTATTCTATCCTAATGTTTCACAGTCTATGCGAGTGACCCTATGCACTATGGACTATCTATCCATCATCCATTGCAACTGGTGCGCTCGCGCTCGTCTCCATCTATCTATTCAGCAACATGACTAATCTAATCTAATCAATTTGAAAACCCCGAAAACATTTCATATGATGAACTTTTTTCTTTCTCTCTCTCTCCCTCCCGTCTGTTCTGTGTGTCCCGGAACGCCAGAGGAAAAGAAAATATGAAAGAAAATGGAAAGAAAGAGGCCCGAAATTACTTTGGAAAGAGAGATAACCTCCACCAACCATGATGCACTGTACCTCCGCCCGCTAACTTCTTTTGTTTCCTTTTTTTTCGGATTCGTCAGATGCATTCGTTCATCTTCGTGTAAGTCAGTCAAGATATCGGTCATGATGGGCTGATTGATTCTATGTCTCAAGAACCGGGAACATAAGCCCCGTATCATATCCAACCGTTCTTCCTTGGGTATATATTAGAAGACGCAATTCACACCCGTCTATGGATGGATGACAGCTTCGTAGGATATCCCGTCTTTGATGGGGACCAGATTAGATGGCGACCCGGCTGATGCCGTCCGCCAGCTCACTTTCCTGGGACCGCATCTGCTGCACGATCTCATCCAGCATGCCCGCGCTCGCGGCCACGAAGCCCAGGTACGGCTTGCTGGGCGCCAGGACACGCGACAGGTACTCCGGGTGGAACTGCACGCCGACGTACCACGGGTGGTTCTTGAGCTCGATGATCTCCATGCGCTCGCCCCTGTCGTCCTTGCCGATGAAGTTGAGGCCGGCCTTCTCCAGACGGTCGATGTAGTCCGGGTTGACCTCGTAGCGGTGACGGTGGCGCTCGTCGATGGAGGTATGCTCCAGTCCGTACAGCGAGCGGAGCTTCGACCACTCAGTGTCGGGCTGGAAGATGGTGGGTCGCAATCCCAGGCGCATGGTTCCACCGAGGTTGACCTTGTCAATTTCGGGCATGTACTTGACGACCGGGTCGGGGGTGTTGGCGTCAAGCTCGATCGACCCGGCGTCGGCGATGCCGCAGACGTTACGGGCGAATTCGATCACAGCGATCTGCATGCCGAGGCAGATACCCAGGTATGGCTTGGGCTTCGTGCGCGCCCAGTTGGCCGCCGCGACCATACCTTCCGTACCGCGGTGACCGAAACCACCAGGGACGAGGATACCATCCGCGGTGCAGACCTCGTGCCAGGCCTTGTGGTAGAGCTCAGGATTCGAGGTGGACGTCGCCTTCTCGAGATGTGACGAATCGACCCAGACCAAGTTGAGTTTCTTCCGGCAGGCCATGGCGCTGTGCTCGAGGGACTTGATAACCGAGAGGTAAGAGTCGTGCAGGCTGACGTACTTGCCGACCAGTGCGATCGTCACCGTCTCAAAAATCCGCTCCTGAGACGTCGTCAGGGCCCTCCACTGACGCCAGGTGTCCTGGCCCCTGGCGATAAGCGACTGCGGGATAGAAATGCCGTCGAGCTTCAGGATATCACGCATCAGTGAGACCAGACCCTGCTTCTCCAGGAGGAGCGGGACGTGGTAGGTCGACGCGACATCGTGGACGCCGACCACCTGTTCCGGCTCGACCTGGCAGAACATGGCGATCTTGTCGGTTGTCGCCTTTTCCAAAGCTCTGCTGCAGCGACACGCGATCTGAAAACAGCAGTCAGCGAGCTACCAGCGAAAATGGTCGACAAGGGCACCAACCAGATCCGGACTCAAACCAGCGAACCGCACGTCACGGATGGCCTGCTGAGTTGGCTTGGTCTTCTGCTCCCCGCCAACGATTGGAACCAGCGAGACGTGAATCTGGAGGAAGTTATCCTTGCCCACACGGCGGCGCAGCTGACGCATGGCCTCGATGAAAGGCGCACTCTCGATATCTCCAACTGTACCTCCAAGCTCGACTTTTCCCCCCTCCCAAGTCAGTTTCCAATTCGTTTTGAGAAGGCCATGACCACTCACTTATACACACATCAGGCTCCTCGTTCGTATCATCGACAGGTATCCTGGCGACACGCTCGACCCAGTCTTGTATGGCGGAAGTCAGGTGGGGAACGATCTGCACCGTTTTTCCCAGGTAATCGCCGCGCCGCTCGCGCTCGATAACATGCTGGTAGATCTTGCCGGTGGTGATATTGTTGTCTTTCGACAAGGTCACGTTCAGGTATCGCTCGTAGTTCCCCAGGTCGAGGTCGACCTCTCCGCCGTCGTCCAGCACAAACACCTCTCCGTGTCTGCCGCAGTCAGAACATGTTCGAGAAAAAAGGGCGATCGATAGATAAGCGACACATACTCTGTCGGGGCCATGGTCCCCGCATCGATGTTCATATATGGGTCTACCTTGATGGCAGAAACGTGCAGCGGGAGTCAGCACATCAACAGCAGCAATCCATGGCGCGGGGTAAAACTAATCTTCAATCCGATGGTCTTCAGCAGCAGGCCGGTCGAAGAGGCTGTTCGTAGGTCAGACACGGTCCCCAGTGTGATATCGAAAGGTAGACAAGCGTACCGATCACGCCCTTCCCGATACCGCTGATCACACCTGTCCCGCACATATATCAGTATCAGAATCAATCTCGACTCGACGATAGATGATAGCACGGATCGTCTAGCGTCATCGCGCAACGATTGGAGACTTACCTCCGGAGACGAGAATGTACTTCATGGTGAACGGGGCCAACGAGGGACAATCCGAGGAGTCTTCCGAAGGAGTGAGAAGGGTGAAATCGAAAAGGGTAGGGGTGCCTTTCCTGGCGTCTGCCAGGGGGAGAGAAGGGAAAGGGAGAAAAAAGACGTGCAGCGGGGATGCTTTTGGGAACTTTTTTCGGCGCGCGCCTGCCCGCCCCGCCAATCACGGTGTGGGGGTCACGTGCTTATATACTTCTGAGGGGTATCAGCATCAAGCAATCGAGTAGCAATTTGACTGGAGTCATCTAGGAGAGCAGCTAGGTGCGGTGAGGCGGGAAGGTGATTTTGAAGAGGATTTGACCATCTTTTATAGCCAATTGCCCTCCTTTGACAGCTTCGAGGCCTTCCGGAAGGTTTCGCATCAGCGATCCACATGCATATCCAAGAATCAGATATTTGCTTTATGAACGATTTCATCGCGATCCGATACGGTACTGTCTCTCACAGCCCCTCGACAGTCTCAACTTCTCCAAGTTCACTCATATGATCGATGTACATCTGGATTATTTCCTCTTTCAGTTTTTGCCTACAAGACCGAATCCAAAGACTGTGTGAAGCCTCAGGCCAAGAACTTGCCATCGAGAATCTTGACGAGACACAAAACAGTACTCACGAGTGATTGCCACTGTTCATCCGACTGAAACAGTTGACTAATCAATTTTTCCCTAAAACATTGTGTGGAATTTGACAAGCCATCTCCCCGAACAGAAACCTGACGAAGGAAATCGTCAAAAGAAAGGCCTTTGAATATGTCAGAGATCTCGTTCATCATCTGAGAGATAAGCCCCCAAAATCCATTTTATACTAAATTTCTATCTCCTGCGAAATAGATCCCATATAACTTTCCTTTTGTGAGGCTTTGGCAGTTGAGGTGATGAATTTAATCCTTCAGCAACCTGCAGTCTGCCAGTGCTGGGCGCTGAGACTCACTACTGCCAGTTATCTGCACAGACGAGCAGAAGACTGGGCGGATGGACGTTGAACCAATGCTTGCCATTCAGAAATAGTGGCTGTAGCAGACTGGGTGTGCGGGTGGCTGGGGCCTAGGTGTTGGTTGAGAAATTGAATGCAATGTGTCATCATAGCCAAGGCATCACTTTTTCTGCCTTGGCCTTCCCAAATATGAGCCAGATTGA
>NW_027192530.1:63791-69349 GCF_041956765.1 Thermoascus crustaceus | reverse complement strand
CTGATCATAACACTACCCCCCCCCTTCTAGCTTTTTGTCCTGAAAAGTATTTAAACTGTGCCAATTTCCTGATTCTTGGTGCCGTATTTTCTTCCTGTAAGTTCTTTACACCATGCCTCCCAAGTGTAATTGTTATCGCGAGTTTGGTTGTCAGGCTGATCACATTGAACAGAACAGTTCTCCTGTCAAACATCCTTGTCAATATTGTTATTCTCATCATCTTCCTTGCATTATGGATTCCAAGAGTCGCAACTGTTCGTCTTGTACCCATCATGGTCGGAAATGTGAGAAGTGATTCCATAGTGATAAGGAGTGGAATGATCTTAGCCATTCTGAGGAACAAATCAACGCTCAGTTAGAGGAGGCGGAGAACCAGGTTGAGCTTCTTATGGCAAAGATTAAGTGCTTGCGCAAACAGCGTAAGTTTCTTAAGGAATGTGGGTTGAGAATGTTGGATCATGATACTGCTGTGATGGACAAGTTGAATGAGGATGATCCCTTATCTGCTGAAGATCTTGCCGAGCTGGAACGCCTAGCCAATGAATATGAAGGTCACCCACAATCTGGGAATTTCTTGGTGCTGGGTGACCCACAGCCTCTTGAGGGGCTTTCTCCAGGTTTCATTGCAGAGTTCCTGGCTCCCGGAAGTTCTGAGCAGGAGGCTTCTGGTGGTTCCCAAAGATCCTAGTGGGATGTCCCCTGTGGATATCCCCTCTTGGGTTGGCTTTTCTTCTTTTGGTGTGGCAGGTCTTCTGGTTTTGGGCGATCCGGGTTTCGAAGGTGGAATTCCTTGAGGAGTTTCTTGCACCCACCACAGTTTTCTATGGGTTGCCAAGAATTCTTAAAGTCATCATAACCCTTCCATTTCAAAAGGTACATGAACTGCCTATTAATTATGCCGCTGTCTAACACTTTCTCTACCTCATAGTCTTGGTCATTATCTGGATTCTCTGGTAGGATCTCTTCAGTCTCAGTAATCGGTTGGGCGTTCTCTGGCGCTGGTTCCAACAGTAATATATGAAAAACTGGGTGTATCCACATGGTATCTGGCAATTTAAGGCAGAAATTGACCTCTCCTTTCTTTTCTTCAATTTCAAATGGGCCAATCTTCTTAAAATCCAATTTGTTATTTGGCCTTTTTGTCTTCACATTTTTTTTGAAGAAGGTATACTTTATCTCCTGCCTTCAAGTTTGGTCCCCTCTTATGGTGTTGATTGTAGTACTTGGCAGTTCAGTATGCAATAAACTGAATATCTAGATTCAATTGTTGATGGAGCTCTTGTAGTTGGTCAGCTCGGAGGATTCCTTTCTGGGCCAAGACCCTATCCAGTTTGGGTTCTTGGTAGGCCGTTGGTTCAAATCCATAGTTGGTGTAGAATGGAGATTCTTGGGTAGTCTTGTTTTTTGCACTGTTATATGTGAACTGGGCCATAGGTAGGAGTTCCACCCAATTGTCTTGCTGGTAGTTGATATAGCAGCGCAAATACTGTTCCAAGGTCTGATTCATCTATTCTGTTTGCCCATCAGTCTGGGGGTGAGCTGTTGTGGAGAGCTTATGCTTGGAGCCAAGTTGGCAGGTCAAGGTTTGCCAGAATCCTGAGATAAAGAGCTTGTCTCTATCAGACACAAATTCTTCTGGCATTCCATGATTCCCAAAAATGATCTGTAGGAAGGTGTATGCCAATTCTTCTGCATTAGATGACTTCTTGTATGGTAAAAAGTAGGCATACTTGGTGAGTCTGTCCACAATGACCAAGATGGAGTCATATATTATTCCTGTTAGAGGCTCTTTGGACGCAGGTAGATCTGTAATGAAGTCCAGTGATATGGATTGCCAGGGCCTCTCTGGTGCATCCAGGTTCTGTAGGAGCCCATATGGTGCATGTCACGCTGCCTTGCTCCTGATGCAAAGATTGTATTGCAACACTATATGTCGCACCATCCTCCTTAATCCTGGGAAGTAGAAGTTCCAGGTAATCCTCTCAATGGTCTTCTCTATTCCCTGATGTCCATGAGCTGGGGCTTCGTGGATGTCTCTGACCAAGTCCTCCCTTAGCTTGGTTGGGACGTAGACCAATCCCTTGAATAGGATGATGTCTCCTTCTCCTTTGGTTATGTTGGGATCATTCTTGATTTCCTCAAGCTCCTCCGCCATTGAATCCTTCCAGTATGCTTCCTTAATCTTTTCTGCCCATGTACCAGGCCCTAGTCTTAGAGCAGGTGCAGCTTGCCTGTCCACTGTGAGGGTTCCATCAGTCTCCTGCCGGAAAATCGCGGGCTGTGGAGAAGGTTCTCCCTCTTGGTAATCTGGTCTCTGACTGAGTGCATCTGCTCAGGCATTTTCTGAACCTCTTCAGTAGGTAATCTTGATGTCATAGGGGGCCAGCTCTTCTGCCCATCTGACCTGTCTCCGGGTCAACTCTTTGGTGGTGGTGAAGTATGCCAGGTTCTTATGATCACAGTATATCATAACCTGATACTTTGCTCCTTCTAGGTAATGTCGCCATTCCTGCACAGCCACCATAATGGCCAGAAGTTCCTTGTCATGGATATCATAGTTCAATTCCGGTGGGGTCATCTTTCATGAGTAGAAGGCAATTGGATGTAGTCATCCTTGTTCATCAGGTTGATTGATATATGCTCCTATTGTGAAGTCTGAAGCATCTGTCTCAATGAAAATAGGTTTTTCTGGGTCAAATATTCCTAAGACTGGTGCTTCACAGAACTTCTGCTTAAGAAGATCAAATGCCTCCTGTTGTTCTTTTCCCTATTCAAACTTCTGATCCTTTTGGGTGAGCTTTGTCAAAGGTTCCACAATCTTGGAGTAGTTCCATATGAACTTTCAATAGAAGTTGGCAAATCCAAGAAAAGCCTGTGTCTCTTTGACTGTTGTTGGCTTGGGCCATCCTTGTATGGCTGTGACCTTTTCTTTATTCATTTCAACATGTCCTGAGGAGATTATGAAGCCAAGAAACTCTGTTCTTTAGGTATGCCATTCACATTTTTCTGGTGCAACTGAGAGTTTTCTCTTCTTCAGGGCTTCTAATACCTTCTGTATATGTTGTCTGTGTTCTTCTAAGGTTTCTGAGTAGATAAGGATGTTGTCCAAATAGGCCATGCAAAAGACATCCAGGTATTTCTGTAGGGTATTATTGACCAGACTCTGAAAGGTTGTGGGTGCATTGGTAAGACCAAATGGCATAACTGTATATTCAAAATGTCCTAGTTGGGTCCTGAAGGCAGTTTTCCATTCTTCCCCTTCCTTCATGTGTACCAGATAATACCCTTCTCTAAGATCCAGCTTGGTGAAGAACTTCGCCTTCTGCAATCTATCCTGTAACTCTAAGATGAGTGGTAAGGGGTAGTGGTTCTTGACAGTGATGTTATTAAGTTGGTGATAGTCCACACAAAGTCAGAGTTTCCCATTCTTCTTTGGGACAAACAAAATTGGGTATCCAGCTGGTGATGTGGAATGCCAGATATATCCTCATTCCAGATTCTTTTCAACATACTCTTGGAGCGCCTTATGCGCCTTTTCTGAGAGTGGGTAAATAGGTTTGAACGCCAGTTGCGTTCCAGGCTTCAAGGGTATCTCATGATCCCAAGGCTGATGTTCTGGCAGCTGTCCTCTGCCTTGTTTCTTAAAGACTTCTTCAAAGTCCCAGTATTCCTTTGGGACTGCTTCCATTCTGGTCAAAGGCAGTTGGTCCTTTCTCTGTTCCATGGATCCAATCATCAGATCTGGTGCTAGGGTAAGATACAAGACTCCCACTTGTTCTCCCCTTTTCCACATTCACATCATTGTGTTCTGGGAGATTTCTTTGATCTCCACTGGCGGTTCTTCTCCCTCAGGATGCCCTTCAGGCCTTATACCTCTGTTGGATTCTTCTGCCAATTGCACTTTTCCTGTTACCCAGTCTATCTGTGGGTTGTGCATCTTCAACCATGGTATCCCTAGGATTATATCATGTCCTGGCATCTGTGTGATATCAAGGTTGATCTTTTCCTTGTGCTGTCCTATCTTTAGGGAGGACTGGTCAGTTTCCATCTGCACCCATCCTCCTCCATAGCTGCTGGCAGATCCATCAACTGTAGATAACTGATACGGCTCCTTCTTTCCTGTGAAGGGGATCCCATTCCTGGTGACAAATGTGTTGCTGACAAAATTTCCCATGGCTTCACTGTTGATCATGGCCCTTGCTTTTTTCCCATTAATTTTGACAGTGATCACCAATTGTTTCAATAAGTCCATTTCATTGAGTGTTGTTCTGTTTCGCATGCTTGTAGCCAGATTCAGGGACCTAGACCAAGACTCCTGCAAGGGTCCCATACTAGCAGGGTCCTCTAGTTTTTTGATTTCTTGGGGTCTTTTGGAAACCATCCTGTCATGTTCTTGGAGGCATAATGATTGGAGCAGTTGTTATCATAGCAGGCTGTCCATGGTAATTCAGCATGCTTGTTCCTTTCTATGACCGATATCTGTTTCTGGTTATCTTGTTTTCTATCTGGGCATTTCCAACCCATATGGTCATTCTTTCCACAGTGGATACACAGTTTCTGCTTATAGTGCTTTTTCTGTTCATCTATCCAGTTGGGGTTGGGCCCTCTGACTTGTCTGTTTGTTGTTCCCTGGGTGCTCTGTTCTCTTCTAGTCGCATTGTCTAGTTCTATGGCATTGCCTCCATTTCCTGTGTGTCAAGGAGCTTGTTGAAAAGGATTGAATTGTTGTTGCTCAGTCCGTCATTTGAAGAGTTGGTTGTCAATTCAGATTGCCATGAGTATCAGGTTATTGAGGTCAGTTGGTTCCTCTGCTGCAAGGAGCCCATTCTTGACTTCCTCTTTCAGTCCTCAATAGTAGTGTTCCATGAGTGCTCATTCTGACCAGTCCCCAAGGAAGGTTGCTGCTTGTTGGAACTCTGTGGTATAGTTGGTGACTGATGTTTTCTGCTGGATGGATATGATAGTCCTGGTGGCCTTTTTTACCTCATCTAAATCCCCAAAATTCTGTTTGATCCGGGTCAGGAATGCATTGAAGCTGTTGAAGGTCTTGGTGGTTTCAGCTCATTGTTGTTCTGGTGACCTTTCTAGGCAGTCCTTCAGGTAGGGGTCAAACCACTGAGCTGCAGTGCTTTGTAGGTAGGTTGCTGCAAACATGACCTTTCTTTCTTTGTTTGGGAATTCATGGGGGTTGAAGAAAAAATAGAGCTCCAGCTGGGAGATGAATGTCTGCAACTTTTTTTGGTTGCCATAGTAGAGGTTGGGTTTCGCAATCTTGGTCTTGGAGTTGACATCAGGGTTGGTAGGGTCCTGGGCTGCAAGGTTCAATGTATGGTTGGTGCTTGCCCCAGCCTGCTGTCCCAGTAGGTGAATCTGTTCATGGAGTTGGTTGTTCCCATTGATCTGGTTTTGAAGCTCATCCTGCAGCTGGTTAACCTGCTCCCTAAGGGTGGTATTCTCACCAGTCTGTTCTTGCAGCTGGTTCTCCAATTGATTGACTTGATTCTGTAATTCTCTAAGAACTCAAACAACTTCCTGGGGGGTGATGTTTTCCATTTTTG
>NW_027192530.1:55108-62911 GCF_041956765.1 Thermoascus crustaceus | reverse complement strand
CTGATCGTAACATTTTGCATAGTGAATAGAATAAAGCCATACATGCCTTGTGGAAGATAGCTTTTCAGCACAGAAGGTAATCCATTGGATTGTATCCATATGTTCTCATTATCTGCATTATCAATAATGCATAGCCAAGGGCCGGCTATATCTGAGCTCAAATGGGCTTTTACCCATATTTTTGCATTTATGGGGTTTATATCTTGCAGTCCTAACTGTTCACTGATACCCATGAATGCCTGCTCAATAGTTTCTATGCTGGTTGATGGGATCCAGAAGATGGAACACTGTGGATCCCTCTCACAGATATAGGAGGCCAATTCCAATGCAATCTGAGTCTTCCCTACTCCTCCTAAATCAGCAATGGCCATTCTTCAGGACTGATATTTTCCAGTGATCCTCTCTGCTAGCTGCATGACCTTATCATGGTGTCCAAGAAACTGTGGGTTTCAATCAAATGGAACCATCCAGCAGCTTTTGTGCCATCTTGCAGTCTTGTGAGAGGCTGGCACCTCTGAGAGAAGAATTTTAGTATATGCTGCTGCAGTGAGCACTGCATAGCCCTGCCACTCCTTATTCTTATGTGAATCACAGTAATTGTAGATTCTGCAGATCACAAGGCATGGTAATTGATTCATGATCCCCGCAGCCTCCATCTCAAAACAGAGAACATGGAGCTCTTCAGCTATGCGGTCCCTGGATCGGCCATCTTTCATCACCTGGTTGCCTGAGGTGATGACACCATAGTGAATCTGGGGTTCACTGGAGGTTTGTGGTGTTCAATTGATCTGCTGGCCCTCATCACAGCTAATGCAGGTGTTCTCTGATTTGGAATAATCATCTGCTGTGGCAAAAAGATGGTCACATCCTGGAGGAGGCCGTGAAAATGCTGCTTTCATATTTGGATTCTGATCCAATACCTCTGACACCATCTTTGAAATACTCTGGCTCTTGCCCATCATTTTGCTAGACTCTAATTGAGAGATGGCATTTAGCAGAATTGTCAGTGGTTGATTCAATGTGCCAGTACACTGAAAGTGCCTGCCCTTGATGGCCTTGCTGTAGTCATATTGAACTACTCCACTGACAGTGCCAGTAGGCTTGCTGACCACCACATCAACCAGTCTGATGTCCACTTCCTTGCTTGGCACGCCTCCTCCAATACCAACCATGAGGCCATAGTGGACGGCTGGGAAGGTTAACCACATCTCAGAGACCACTGTTGCTGCTGATGTTGTACCATACACCCCAGATGGAAGGCAGACAATCACCACATTATGGCCACCAACCTTTCCCAGGGTATAGTTGTTCTGGTCTGTTGAAGTTTGCGGCAGTTTGGTATGGGTCTCATCCAGCATGGCCTTGGCGGCAGTCATCTCCAGCGGCAAGGCACAGACCTATCCCACTGTATAATCCTCAGGCGACAGCCGGTTTTCTGGCATTGTGGCAATGAGGATCACTGATGATTATTGATATAGATAGAATAGAAACTTGTGCAAAAGGGGCCCCAGACCAACCAGCATGATCAGGTCACTTAATGCAATCACCTATAGAGAAAAATAGAGTGGGTAATGGATGCATTCAGCGGGGTACGTCTGTGCACAAGACTGTCCAGCCTCGTCTGACGCGAACGCGGCTGTAGTTCCCACCACATCACACCGCCCAGCTTCTTGTTCTTGATGTAGCTCCCCTTCGCCCAAGCAGTCATGACGGGGTCGTAGGATACCATTGTTCTCCTTTGCAGGTTGTAGCTCCACCTGCCAGTGTTAAAGCATCCCAGAAGGGCCAGAACTGCGTTGCTCCGGGACGCGGTAGTGCCTTGTAGTCCCAAATCCCTTTCTCCCAGCTTCCTCCGAAGACCCCAGAATAGGAATACCCTGGACCGTCAGTGTTGCAAAATGAACAACTGTACAGAGGGATGCCCAGGCTGAGACCCTGTCTATATATTTCTCTGCATCATACACATGCCAGAAAAGGTCCTTTGATAGCTCGGGACCACCATCAAAATTTCGGTATCTAGAGCACACAGCCATCATCCTAAACACATCAACCAAGAACCATCTCGATCATACATTTATTCATTTATTTATTTTCTAACGCAGCGCTGCATCTCTTCTCTACCGACCACCAGATCCAGCCGAAACCCTAGCTACAGTAGATAGGTAGGTAGACGACGGCCCAACAAATACACGCAAGAAAGAGAGCAGATCAGAAAGACAACACATCACATCATTCCCAAGCCCCCAGCAGATGCCTTTTTTTATTTAATATTTCGCAATGATACCTGCCCATATGTACTGTACCGTATGCTGAAACGACAACAGCAACTTCATAAAAAGTGAAGAAGGGTGGGGGGGGGGGGGGGGAAGTCGAAATCTATCAGATCACGTCAAGTCTCAAGCCCACCGACTGGCTTCCCGTTCCTGCTCGATGCGCGCCGTTCGCGCCCGATCGCTCTCCTCGTCCTCGTACTTGTAGCTCAGGCGCCGTCCGCCCGCAAGGCTTCTTTCTCTCTCACGCCTGCTTTCGCGTCGACTGCTGCGGCTGGCGGCCTTGTCGCGGTCCGCGTTCATGGCTTCCCGCCGCTGCTGCTCCTTGAGCAGACGCTCGCGGTTCCGCGCCTCGCGCTCCAGGGTGTGCGGGTCCTTCTCCGGCTCCGCTGCTTTCGTGGGCTTCGACTCCGCGGCAGCACGGTCCTTTTCTCTCTCCGTGGACCGCTTGCGGGCCTTATCACCGTTGCGGACGTCGTCGTCGATGCTTCGCTTCAGCCGTCGGGAGTGGTGGCGGGAGGAGTAGTCGCTGTCCGCAGGAGACTCGGACCGGTCCCTGCGAGACCGTTTGCGATCCTTGTCCCGGTCGCGTTCGCGTTCGCGGTCTCGATCGCGATCGCGGATCCTATCCCTGTCGCGGTCTCGGTCGCGGTCTCGATCCCGTTCGCGCTCGCGCTCGCGTTCACGGCGTCTTTCTCTGTCCTCTTCAGGCCGGCTGGAACGGTCCTTCCGATGGCTGCTGCTGATGCGACTGGAGAGGTCCCGGTTCTCACCAGACACCGAAGCTTTGTCCCTGGCTTCGGCTGCGTTCTCCTCGGGAGGAACAGACTCGCGATCACGGTACCGAGACGATTCGCCGTTGCGACTGGGACTCCGACTCCGACTGCGGGTACGGCTGCGGTGGCGACGCGACCGATGGGAGGAGCGATAGCTGCTCTTGCGGTCTCGTTCTCGGTCCCTGTCCCTGCGGTGAGAAGATCTCCGTGAGGACTCGACAGACTCTGAACGGGGACGCGGGAGGGGTTCCTTGTCGTCCTTGGGGACTGCCTCTTCCTCGTCCTCCCTGCGGGATCTCTTCCTGTGGCGGTCCCGCCTGCGCTGTCGTTCGAGTTCGCTGTCCTCGACGCTCTGGGACCGGTGACGGCGGTGCCGGCGACTCCGGGAGTGGTGTCGGTCGGGCGACCTGGATCCTGACCTGGACCTGGACTTCGATCTCGACCTGGACCTAGAAGCCGACCGTGCTCGGGGCTCCTCCGGGCGGTTTGCCGGGGTCGCACTTCTAGAGAGTGTTAGATCGATATGTCACGGGAACCGGAAGCTAGCATACATACCTCTTCGCATCGTCTGCCGGCTTGGGCACAGGTGCAGGTGGAGGCATCGGCGCTCGGCCTGGGAAGACTCTGTTTCGCATGCCCGTGTTAGGAAGTCCTTCTCGCATGGCCCTGGGCGCCGCTGGTGCTCCCGCCACACCTTGGCCCCTTGGCTCCGTCGGAGGGACAGGCTGATGAGGCGATGGCCCGAACGGTCCGTTGGCAAAGCCGCCTCCACGGCCACCGTGGAACCCTCCGCGCATGGGAAGACCGCCTCTACCAAAGCCAAATCCCGGCTGGGGTTGGTATCCCGCCGGACCGGTGGGGATGTTGTTCGGGACATTGGAGGCTTGGTCGATACTCTCAATGGTCGGTATACCACGGAGCTGTGACTCTTCCGCTGGGGGTTGTTCCAGAGACGGTGCGTCGGCCGCCTTCTCATCCTTGGGCACGTCTTTGTTCTCTATGCTGTCAGTAGTAGGTTTGGTCTGCTCCTCAGTAAGCTCATCTTCGCCGCCAGGGGCGAGCTCATCGTTGAACTTCTTGATATCTTCAGCGGTCGGGGCCGCCGACTCTGGAGCGCCCGGGCCATCCGGCTTGGCCGGGGTTCCATTCGGCTGCTGCATATTAGAGGGTGGTTGATTCTGAGATCCTGGGTAGTTAGTATTAGCTGGGTAATTAGCTTGCATGTGGCCCATGAAGCCACCGCGGTCACGACCGCCTTGGAAATATCCGCGGCCGCGGCCGCGAGCGCCCCCTCTGCCGTATCCAGGGCCATAGAAACCGTTCTGGAATTCTTGGTTAGGAGGGAACTGCTGCTGTTGCTGCTGCATATAGTTTCCGTGTGGTTGAGACATATTATATCCGCCAAATCCAGAGGGGCCGCCAAATTCAGGACCCATGCCATTCGGGAAAGCATTTGGATTGAATTTATCTTGGCCTCCATTCCACATATTGTTCTGAGAGCCGTCCCATCCTCCATACATCCCTTGACCCGCGTCGTAATTCATCCCCATGTTCATGCCATTATTCATGCCATTCATATTCATCCCGTAGCCTCCAAACATACCCTGCGCGGCCATTGGGTCCATCCCCATCCCGGGCATCCCTGCCGCATCCCGTATTAGCCCTGCGTCTGCGGTCAAGGGTCATTGGATATGCCACCTACCCATAGAATTCTGGAAGTTGAACAGCCCGCTGGGCATGAACTGCGCCATAGGGTTGAACTCGGGGCCACCGTTCCAGCCCATGTTCGGAAACATCCCACCGTTCACGCCGAAACCCATGCCATTGGGAAACACCGAACCGGGGAACTGCGTCGTCCCTTGCTGAGGGGTCTGTGCCTGGTCACCGCCCGCAGCCCCGTCTGCCTGGCCCGTTCCATCCGGCTCAGCAGTTTCGGCGCCTGCGTCTGCAGCAGCGGCGGCGGCGTCGCCGTCTGGCTCGTGGGCCTTCCCGACCGTGTCAGCGACAGCCTCGATGTCCACTGGAGCCTAATATGCAAGAACTTACCTGTGCTTCCGCTTGGGGCTCGACATCGCCGTCCGGTTCGCCTGCAGTTATCGTTTCGGTCACATCAGGAGCAGGACACTCCGCAGGCGGCTCTTCCAGCTTGCCATTCACAACGGGGGCAGCCTTTGAGGCTTCATCGTCCGCGGCGACCGGTTCGGGCGCACCCGCAGCCGCCTGAGCCTCCGCCGGGGCGGTGGCACCATCGGCCGGTGTCGCAGCAGTGGGGGTGGCAGGAGTCGCAGACGGGCGTTCCTTCTCCCGCTTCTTCTCCTCCGTTCGCAGGAAGGCTTTGAGGGTGGTGCGGAGGGCCTTGTTCGGCTTACACAGGTCGGAGGAGATGGGAGTGTGTGCGCAAACGGGACAGGTCTCGGGGAGAGATGCCTGGCCTGCAGACGGTCAGCACCTTACTTCCATCTTGAAGGCGACGAAACCAAAAAAAAAAGAAGAGAGAGAGATTGTGGCAAGCAACGTACAGTTCTCGCATATGGCTTGGTCGCAGCACGGGAGACGAAAAGCGTTCACGGCGAGCTTGTTGCAGATGGCGCATCGCAGCTTGAAAGGAATTTCATCCTGGGTGAGGGAGCTGATGACGAGATGTCAGTACATCGAAGAACAGGCCAGCAGGAATCGTCTGAAGCATAAACATATCCTCCTCTGCATACCTTGCGATGTCCATCAAGCCCGCAGGCTGGTCCGCCACAGCCATCTGGGAATGTCTGTATCGCCTCACGTGGTCGGAGGCAAGCTGAGCTGTCCGTTCTCACGAGGTCGCAGGGGAAGAAAAGAAGACGGACATGCGCGCAGACATGACGGAGGAGAAGGCATCAATGAGAAGCTGCTCAGGCAGCTGGCATGGCCGTGGAGCGTCGAGGGGGAAGAATATCGTGAGACGGTGACGGGCTGAGGACAGCCATCGCGGCGCCGAAATTGTCGCCTCGACGCTGAGCCCGGAGCAACGTTTCGCCGAGCAGACAGGATGCATCGTGAACAACTTCAATCATGTCATTTTCCTAGTGCTTTTCAGCCTTTTTCTATCCATCGAATTCGATTTCTCGAGACATTCATTCGTCCGTTGATCTATCTAAATCACAGGTCCCGCCATTGGAAAGGTGGAGTGGCCCGGACCATGCGGAGATGCTGCTGAGCTGTATCTCGTATCTCGACTGTTTTATGTTTCTGGTCCTCCTGGCGCCGCAGCTCATCCTGCAAGCCGGTCCCTTCACCACGCTCTACCATGGCGTCCGCAGCCTTCCATTCCTAGGTCCGGACAGAGAGAGCTCTACCGACGTAAAATGAACATCGTACTGAATCGTGGTCTACAGTCCTAGAACTCCCCATCCAGATCGTCCGCCGGCGCTACCTGACGCCCCAGGCGCGCAAGGCACCGTATTACCGGCACGCGACGCTGTTCCAGGAGGTCGTGGTGCGATGCGTCAAGTACGCCTTCGCCGCCATCCCTCCCCGGGTCGGTCGCGTCTTCTTTGCCAGGGAGGTGACGCTGCCCTTCCTGCGCTATCGTATGATGCGGCACGGCTATTTGCAGCCGCCCTTCTTCTACAAGGAGATCGCATGTGTAGGTCTCCGCCAGTCCCTCACTCCCAGCACATCGAACGCTCAGCGGATTCTAGGCTGGAATGAAGGGCGTCTGGATCGCCTGGGATGAGCTGCAGAAACCAGACATCGTCATCTACTATTCCCACGGTTCGTTTGTCCCCCCGTGCTAGGCACCTACTCCCCACGTTGGTGGGCTGAACAGCGACAGGGGGAGGTTTCTCCATGGGATCGGCCTACTTCTACCTGGAGTTTCTGATGACCTGGTTGACCGTGCTGCGGCGCGCGGGATACCGGAACCCGGCCATCTTCGCGCTCGAGTACACGCTGGTGCCGGACCAGGTCTTCCCGACCCAGATCCAGCAGGCGTTGGAGGGCTACGACTTTGTGCTGTCGATGGTCGACGATTCCTCCCGGATCTGCCTGAGCGGGGACTCTGCGGGCGCCACCATCATGCTCAGCCTGCTGCTGGAGTACGGACGGAGCGGGGACTGGGGCCGCAAACGGCCGGGCCTGGCCGCCCTCTTCTCGCCGTGGACGACCATCGTGTCGCCGGGGAACCGCAACACGGAGAGCGACTACCTCAACGCGGAGAGCCTGCACCGGTATGCGAAAGAATACGTCGGGAGGGCGGTCTCCTTCAACGACCCCATCGCGTCGCCGGGGCTGTGTCAGGACGCGGCGTGGTGGCGGCGCGCATCGCCCTCGCAGGGGTTCGTCTGCCTCTACGGATCGGAGGAGGTGTTCGGACCGGAGATCCGCCGCTGGAGCCAGACGGTGTGCAAGGCGGGATGCGCATGCGAGGTGGAGGAGGAGGCGGATGCGATCCACGCGTGGCCGATCGTGGCGGTCTTTGTGTGCGACACGGCGGCGGAGCGGCTGAAAGGGCTGGTCCGGATGACGGAGCTGGTCACGGAGAGGATCCGGCCTACTGGCAAGGAGGGTTAGCAGGACGGTTAGGTAGGTTAGCCAGACAGCAAAGAGGCTACAGATACGGCGTGATCAGATTAGATCAAGTAACGTTGGCCCTCACGGGCACAGTTTGGGCGATACCACGAAGGACGAGACCTCCTGGTTTCAGCGGCATGACCGCGCCTCGGGGATGCTCTGTCGTCATGGCACGGGGGGGAGAGAGAGAGAGAGAGAGAGAGAGAGAAGAA
>NW_027192530.1:24949-54933 GCF_041956765.1 Thermoascus crustaceus | reverse complement strand
AGAGAGAGAGAGAGAGAGAGAGTGAGAAAGAGAACTTACCATGTAGAGGACTGTAAAGGATCAGTTATAATACTAGAGTATCATGGAGATGACAGAGACTGTTCACATCAGAACGATCAGCAGAGGATATTTGTCGATGTAGAGACTGATGTCATGGGAAGAGAGAGAAAGAAAAAGACGCGAGGCTTGGCCTGGTGGGGTAGCGGTGGCGTGCGACGCGATCATGATCATGGAGGGGTTGATCTAGATATAGAGAGGAAGAACCAGGAGGATGAAAGAAAGAAAGAAAAAAAAAGGAAGAAAAAAAGAATAAAAGAAAAAAAGACATATCGACAAGATCGATCCAAAGGATCATCCTGTCTACCGGATCAGAGATCGAGGCCTGATCTACTTGTGTGTAGATCAGCAGGAGAAAAAGGCAGATTTTTAGCGCGCACGGCGCAGGGTTAAAAGGGCCGTCGCTGCCCGCGCCCGGCCTG
Organism: Thermoascus crustaceus; assembly: GCF_041956765.1. Classification (NCBI taxonomy): domain Eukaryota; kingdom Fungi; phylum Ascomycota; class Eurotiomycetes; order Eurotiales; family Thermoascaceae; genus Thermoascus; species Thermoascus crustaceus. The sequence continues at coordinate 54,454 of NW_027192530.1, read as the reverse complement.
CTGCTCTGTTCTGCCCTGCTATCGCCACGCACCGCTTTGGTAGGCCGCTGAGGCTGCGTCCGTTGTTCTGGACCCGGAACACTATCTCCACGCTCGCTGATCTAGCGATAAGTCTATACAAAGACAGAACGAAGGGAAAAACAGGACGAGAAAAAGAACAAGAAAAAAGGAGATAAAAAACAAAAGAAAAAAAAATAAAATAAAATAAAAAGAAAAATCTCAGGAACATCCTGTGATGCGCTGATCAGATCCTGTCAAAAGGCACCTAGGTAGTGTATACTCCATCCATCTATCGGTCTATCTATATGTCTAACTCTGCCAGCATGACCGACCAGGACAGCTCGTACAGACCCCGATCTCCAGACTTCTCCTCGTTCCAGACCTCCTTTCCCCCCTACACTCCATACCCGCTGACGAGCCCCATCGCCCACCGCGCCTCGTACGACGCCTCGCCCTTCTTCACGCCGCAGTACCAGCGCCCGCACGACGACGACATGGCGCGTCGCAGCTCCCGCGTCTCCTGGCAGCAGCAGCAGCCGGAACCCCCGATCGTCCAGAGCAAGCCCATCGACCCCTCGCCGGCCGACGAGCCTGCCAAACGTCCGGGCGCCGGCATCGAGGTCAAGACCAAGTTCCCCGTCGCCCGCATCAAGCGCATCATGCAGGCGGATGAAGATGTGGGCAAGGTCGCCCAGGTCACGCCCATCGCCGTGTGTATGTATCTCCTATCTATCCACGTTCTTCAGAGAAAAGAGAGGGTACTGACAGACCTCCAGCAAAAGCCCTCGAGCTGTTCATGATCTCGCTCGTCACCAAGGCCGCGCAGGAGGCCAAGGACCGCAACTCCAAGCGCGTCACGGCCGCCCACCTCAAGCAGGCCGTCGCCAAGGACGAGGTGCTCGACTTCCTGGCCGACATCATCGCCAAGGTGCCCGACGCCCCCGCCCGGAAGCACGACGACGACGGCAGCGACCACAACGAGGGCGGCCGCCGGAGACGCGTGCGGAAGAAGGAGGAGAGCGATTGATGTTCTTTTCTTTGTTTCTTACGACCGGATGATGGCATGGTTAGATGGGACGGGTGTGCGGGCGTTTGGTCGAGGCTGGGTCTGTGGATACTCTTGGGATGTGCTTAGTTTCCTTTATACATAATTCGGTTGGTGACGGCCATGAATGATATGCGATTCGACGTGTTCAGGTGCCGTAGATCTCTGTAGACGATGTCTGTCCTGGGTATGTAGTTCTGCCGGTCTTGGCGCCAGGGGCTATTGTCGAGACCGCCGAGGCGCGTCTTCTCCAGCTCAGACCGACTCTCCGCCACGAACATGCGACCATGGACTTTGTTATGTGTCTCTCTCTCTCTCTCTCTCTCTCTCTCTCTCCCCCTGTCGTCTTGGGTTTCTTCTTCTAACGATCCCAGTGGTCTCGTCTCATCGGTGGCACCCGCTCGCTGTCCCCCAAGACGTTGCGGACCAGCACGCCCGGGGAGCGCCTGACGGCCTTCAAGCGGACGTGCAACACCTTACAGGTAGCATCTTCACCCTCTTCTCTCTCTCTCTCTCTCTCTCTCTCGATCTCGACGCCAGACTGACGCCTCCCAGCAAATCTGGCGGACGGCCAACTCGCCCTCGGGCGAGCTGACCGCCACGGTGCACGCGCGCAACTGCCTCGACCGTCTCAACAACGTCCTCAGCGACGAGTCCCGCGGCCCGGCTCCGCATCCCTGCCTCGCATACGCCTCGACCTCCCAGATCTACGTGACCGTGACCAAGCTGGCCCTGTCGTCCTACGACGATGGCATGCTGCGCTCCGCCGCCGTCTTCTTCAACACCCTGATCGACGCCGAGGTCGATGGCATCGTCGACAGCCGCATCTTCGCCCGCGCCCTCGTCGACATGGTCCGGCGCGCCGCCGACACCAGCGAAGAGGTGGAGGGACGCCTGGTCGAGCTCCTGTTCGGCATCGCCAACAATATCCGCCTGCAGCCGCAGATCCTGCCCGCGTGGTTCGCGCCCAAACAGACCGACGACGCCCCGGACGGCCGGCCGTCGACCAGCGGGAACGAGTTCGCGGGGGCGACCCGCCGGGAGGACTTCCCGCTGTTCTACCTGCTGATCGACTACGTGCACCACGAGGGGCGTGCGGGGGACTTTGCGCGGACGGGTCTGCTCTACATCATCGGGACGGCGTCCAAGTCGCGCGCGCTGGAGCGGTGGCTGATCGAGAGTGACCTGGCGACGACCATGGCCACGGGTCTGGGGGCGCTCTACAGCCAGCTGAACCGGTGGGCAGCTCCAATCCTGCGGTAGAGGGAGGATACGTCCGGCTGACCCAACTGCACAGGAAACTGTCGTTCTCCGTCTCGGAGGGCGTTGTCCCCCATATCGTGGCCCTGTCCGACCACGCTCCGCTGGAGACTGCCGTGCAGCCCCAGCTGGGTGCGCACATGGACTCGTTCCTGTCGTACCTGCTGTTCTGGCAGGATACGGTCGAGCATTGCCCGTCCGCCGAGGTGAACGACACGCTGCTCGACCACTTCCAGATTCTCTTCTTGCAACAACTGCTGTACGTAACCCAATCCGCGGTCAGGCGGAAAAATCACGATGTGCTGATTTCTTCACAGGTACCCCTCCCTCCTCGAATCGTCCGATGTGGACGGAGGCTCCACGTCCGCCGTTCTCACCTATCTATACCGTATCCTCGAGTCGATCGACCAGCCCGACCTCATCCACCGCATCCTGCACTACCTGCTCGCCTCCCCGTCCCGACCGGACTCTCCGCCCCACGACAGGGCCAAGGCACGCATGTCTCTCAGCCGGAGGAAGTCGCTGGACCTGCTGGCGGCCTTTGCGGAGGAGTACTCCAAGCCGTCGCCGTCTCTGTTCAACCTGGTGGACCTCATCCTGCTGAGCGTCCGGTCGGCGAACCGCCAGACCGTCGTGGCCACTCTGCGCCTGTTGACGGTCATCCTGCGACGACACCACTCCTTTGCGGGGTCGTTGATCACGACCGTCCCGCGCGAGCGGGAGACGCGGCGCACCGTGGGCGCTCTGAACGCGGAGCTGGAGCGGTTCCTGTCCCTGGCCACGTCCATCGTGGATGATCCGACGCTGGACGAGTCGTACGACAACTACCTGAGAGATGCATCCTACGTCCTCGAGTCCCGCCTGTTCGTGCTGCCGCCCGGCGGAAACTTTGTCGACGGACCGGCGGACCGACCGTTGGACGTCCGAAAGGACGACGCGATCCTGAGGGAGCTGCTGGGTCTGCTGGAGACGTTCTTCACGAACAGCGTGGTTGTGAACCTGGCCCTGACGGAGGCGATCACCAGCTTGGCTTCCTCCAACCTTGTTTCCCTCGACGGCTGGCTTCTCGTCGAGCCGTGGAACTACGAATACGGACCGGAGGAGACCCCCGCGTCGAAGATCTGGCCTCCGGAGCCGGAAGCGCAGGGCGACAACGCCCGACAGGCCGCGGACCCCCTGACGCTGATCCGGCTGGCCTACAGGGAGCCCACCTGGTCGAGCGAGGACGTCCCCCTGGTCGCGGCCGTGCTCCAGAAGCTGGTCAGGCAGATCGAGCGGTGGCGCCGCGAGATCGCCGACTTTGACGTGCTGGTCGCCGCGCGCCGCGACCTGCTGCACCACGAGGAGCAGCCGAGACCGCATTCCCACTGGGGCCGGTCTCGACAGGTGTCGGAGCCCCCGCAGGCCGCCCGCGAACGGCCCCTGCAGCGCGCCGCGGGAGTGCTGCTGTCGGAGTCGGTGTCCCCGGCACGGGGGCGGAACGTCCGGCCGGGCGAGGTTCTCCACGACGCATCCGCGGCCTCCTCCCGACCGGGATCCCAGCCGCGAGCGCCCCTGGGCTCGTCTCTCGGGGAGCAGTCGGCCAGAGGGCCTCCCTCGCGCGCAGCGTCCCGGAACCGCGTGGTGGCGGAGGAGCTGCGGCGGCGGCTCGCGATGCCGTTGCGCGTCGACGGTCCGGCGCAGACCTCTCCCTCTGCACCTCCACCTCCTTCGGAATCGCGTCCTGGATCGGCGGAGACGCAGGAGTCCGAGTCGGGCAGCGCGGAGAGCGAGCCGGTGGGAGACGAAAAGGCGTCTGGACATGGGAAGCAGCCGGAGGTGACGCTGGGCCACGTGCTGACGAACACGATCATCCTGTACGAGTTCATCCTGGAGCTGACGGCGCTGGTGCAGGTGCGGGCGAGTCTGTTTGAGGAGGCGGGGTATGTGCGGTAGTCCCGAAGCAAACAATGAGATATGATTTGTTTTTTTTTTTTTTTCTTTTCTTCTCTGCCATGTGCATAAAAGCTGTTCCTCCCGCCAGTGCCTTTGATACCCGTGAGCCGGTCCGTCGTCTCGATCGACGGTCGAGAGCGATTCTTTGTGTTGTAAACCTGGGTTTCGAGAGAGAATGTGCATGATCATTCCGTTCCACTGTAGGTCGATAGGTCGATAGGTCGATAGGTCGATATATCTCCATGGTTTAGATCTAGATCACATGATACCGTTTGATAACCTTGGTACAGTTTCTGGCAGTAACCGTGACATGTTGGTAGTAAAGCCTGTTGATCATTGATGGATTATTATCAATTGATGATTTATATTCATTTTTCGTAGCGGACGTGGCAGTTTTATTTTTATTTATTTATTTATTTATTTTTTTTTGTATCTAAATAAACGCATCCCTCCACCACGGAGAATACATATGGTTGGCGCTTCGGATCCATTGGAAACGAGGCCGCAGAACCATCTTCGTGCAACCCGGACATCCCGATGGTGACAAATACACACGGCTTCATGTACTTACAGCGCCGTCTGACCGCAGGCATCACATCTGGGTCCCAGAGCAGATCAATCATATCAACCGCCCAGCCATGACACCCAGCAGCCTGACGTCCACACAACGCCCCGCCGATCTGACGTCTGGCTGGACCAAGATGGCTTGGCCGCGGGGCGCAGCGGAAGATCTGCGCGTCAAACAGTTCAATGGCATCGTTCGTGGGACCCGCCGAGGTGAAATAAGATCAGCTCCCTTTTCACGGCCCACGTTGCGGCGGCGCTAGGCCGCGTCTATCGCTTCGAGATCGCTCCGTCCCCTTCGTCTGACCATGGGTTGACGTCTGTCTGTCTATCTGTGTGATATATATGTATATATATACACACAGATATCTAGCATCTGGGCCTCATCATGCGCAAGCCCGCAGACGCAGACCACGTCCCCGCCGACCCCCCGTACGACGACCGCGAAGATGCCCCTTTCCTCAGCTCTCGTCCCGACGCCTCAGGGGAGGAGAGCCATGTCCCTCCTCCAGGTCGTCCTCGCGATGCTGACTCCGACGACGCCGCCCGCAAACGCCTCCGTCTCCGTCTCATGTTCACCCTCTTCGCCATGATCCTCGCCGTCGAGACCGGCAACGCCATGGTCAGCGGCCCCACGACCCGCATCTACGAGTCCATCGCCTGCCGCCAGTTCTACGAGGTGCAGGACCCGACCAAGGTCGGTCCCGACGGCCAGGTGCCCGAGGAGCTGTGCAAGAGCAAGGAGGTCCAGGGCGAGGTGGCCATGGTGACCGGGTACGGCGAGTTCTTTGACGGCCTGTTCAGCATCATCCTTGCGATCCCGTACGGCCTCATGGCGGACCGCTACGGGCGGAAGTCCACCATCTGTCTGGCCATTCCGGGGTTTGTGTTGAATATGGTGATTACGTTGGTGGTGCTGTGGTTCTCCAACATCTTCCCGCTGCGCGCGGTCTGGCTGTCGTCGCTGGCGTGGCTGTTCGGTGGAGGGTTGGTCGTGTCGGCGTCCATCATCTGGACCATGATGGCGGATGTGACGACCGAGTCGCAGAGGTTAGCAGCCCAGTTCTTCTTCTTCTTCTTCTTCTTCTTCTTCTTCTTTTTCGCCGTGTCTTGATGGCTAACTCGACCAGGGCGGCCATCTTCTTCCAGTTCGGCGTGGCCGCCATGGGCTCCGACTTCATCTCCAGCGCCGCCAGCTCCTGGCTGATGGGCCTGGACCCGTGGATCCCCATGCTCGTGGGCTGGGGCATCATGCTGGCCGGCGTCCTGGCCGGTCTGTCCCTGCCGGAGACGATGCATGCGTTCCCCTCCATGCCGTCCGACGCCAGCCATGAGCTGTCCGATCTCCGCCCCGGCGACAAGGAGGAGGAGGAGGAGGAGGAGCTGCCGTCCCCGGGGCCCACGCCGACCACCAAGACCGAGGAGCGATTGACGACCACCCTGCGCCGAAAGGTCTCGTCGACGGTGTCTCCCTACGGCTTCGTCGTCGAGAACCGCCAGGTGCTGCTCCTGCTGTCCGCATTCCTCGTGTACCGCCTCAGCCGCGGCACCGCCTGGTTCCTGGTGCAGTACATCTCGGTGCGGTACGGCTGGACGATCGCGAGCGCCAACTTCCTCGTCTCGCTCAAGTCGGCCTTCACCGTCGTCCTCTTCACCGTCATCCTGCCCACCTTCTCGTGGTACCTCGTCAGCCGCCGCGGCACCGACACCCGCCTCAAGGACCTCATCCTGACCAAGGCGAGCATCATCTTCCTCCTCCTGGGGACCTTGGGAATCGGCCTCTCCCCGGACATCGCGACCATGATCGTCTGCATGATCGTGCAGACGCTCGGCGCGGGCTTCGTCTTCGCCGCGCGCTCCCTCATCACGACGCTCGTCCAGCGCAACCAGACCGCCCGGCTGTACACCGTCATCGAGATCCTGCAGGCCGTCGGTGCCATCATCGCCAGTCCGACCGTCACCGCCTTCTTCCAGTGGGGGCTCGACCTGGGCGGGTTCTGGGTCGGCCTGGCGTGGATGGTGGCCAGCGGGTTCTTTGGGCTGGTGGCCATGGTCGTGTGGGCGTTTCGCGTGCCCGGCGTCAAGCTGGAGGGGGAGGATGATGAAGATGCGGAGAGATGAGTTGAGCTGTAAATATAAATATAGACCTGCTTTCTCGGTTTGGTTTGTTTTGAGCGTTTTCTTTTTTTTTTTTCCTTTTCTTATTATTATATATATATATAGACTTTGCTGCTTATAGAGTTTCTTCCGCATGCATGCACACAGGCGCAATTATTTCCGTTACGGTTCGGTTCGAGGTCTGTATTTCATCTCGCGCTGAAAAATACATCTTTAGTTGTCTGTCTACTATAGCGTTAACCCTTTTTGACCGTCCCTCAATTGATATAAATTAATACTTGATCTAAACCTTCTGTACCCAGCGCCAATTATCCTTTCCTTCCACGAGCCACTTACTATGTACATGCATCATCCAATCCAAGCGGAATAGCGCAACCCATTGCACATTGGAAAAAGCTTACCTTAACCTGCCACGCGAGGCGGGGCAAAAGACCAAGACCGATGGTGCCGCATCGTCGGAGCCGCCAGCTAGCGGCTCCAGCTCCGCGTCCTGTCTAAGATTATCTATCTTCATTGAAAAAAAAAGAAAAGAAAAAGAAAAGACAGTCCGATACATATACCGTACAATGCAGAGTAATGCTAACTTGTGGGTTCTGTTCTATACTAACTTATGTCTTATATACACAAATTATATACCTAACTATACAAATCTGCTGATGCAAATCTAAAAAGTTGCTGCTTTCATACTATCTCTGGCCTTGTACATACATGCCGTACTCACTTCTCAGCCTCCTGCTGCCTCCACCCCATCCCATACCGCATGACGACCATCAAACATGGCGTAAACCCGACCACGATCAACGCCAGCACGGTATACGACCACCCCGTCCCCATCGCCTCGACCATCGGCGCAATCACCGCCGACGCGGCGGCCCCGATCTCACACCGCACCAGGTTGTTCGCCGCCGTGGCCGTGGCCGGTTTTCCCGGGTAGATGTCCACCATCAGGATGTTCAGCACCTGGAACGCGGCCACGAGGGAGTATCCGAGCAGGAAGAGCAGGATTACCGGGACGGCGAGACTCACATGGTGGTGGTGCGCCATGTTCATGGTCCATCCGTACGCGATGACGGTGGCGCAGCCGGTGTAGAACATCGGCAGGCCGAGTTCCAAGCGGGCCCTTTCGAGGGGAAGTCTGCTCAGGTTCTGCCGTCTGTTGCGCACCACGGGGACGCCGCACCGTTTCGCGTGTCGTCGGTAGTTCCAGTCGACGAGGCGTCCGGTCGTGAAGGCTGATATCGTACTCCCTGCCCCGAAGGGGACGAACATCAGCGCGATCTGGATGTCGTTGAAACGGTAGAAGTATTCGAACAGGGATGATGCCCCTGTCAAGACGGCGTAGGTGCACCCGAACGCCAGACCCGTGGCGAGGAGGATCAGTGCCGTCTCCTTGTCTGCGAAAACGACGAGCGTTGTCAACGGATTCGGGATCCGGATCTTGCGTTGCTCACGCAGCGCTTGTATCCTCCCGGCATCAACGACCAGTCCAGCCCTAGCCCTGTTCCCATGTCGGATCACATCCGTCAAGGACCAATTCAGCAGCGACGGCGGCGGGACACTCCCATCGTGAACGACCCTCCGACACGTCTCGGGCATGAACAGGAAAAACGGAACACAGAACGCCCCCGTCAGGATGACCAGGAACCAGAAGATCCAATGCCAGTCGAGGTACTCGCTCAGCAAACCGCCAATGATCGGCGACAGAGTCGGCCCCAGGATACTCCCCAGCGACGCGAAGGCGACGTAGGTCCCGCTCTCCGACGACGTGATCAGGTCGCCCACGACGCCGTTCGCCAGCGCCACGGTCCCGCTGCTGCCGGCGCTCTGGAGGCAGCGGAGGACGAGCAGCGCCGGGTAGCTGTTCTGGAGTGCGAGACCGAGGTTGGTGAGCAGGTAGACGGTGAAGCAGATCGCGTAGGCGGGACGGCGGCCGGCGGTGTCGCTGAATCCGGCGATCAGCATGGGTGCGAGGCCTTGGATGATCTGGCGGCGTATTAGTTTAGCCCATCTCTATTTCTATGCCAGATAGGAATACCGCTGGCAGATCGGATTGAGTACCATGTACGTCGTGACCGTGAGATTGATCTTGGAATTCGAGACGTGCAGATCGGTCGTGATGCTGCTCAGCGCTGGGAGGTATATGCTCGACGACAGCGGCGAGAAGAAGGCGGCGAAAGAAGCGGCGAGGATGATGCACTTCTTCTGAGTGACGCTGTAGACGGAGTATGCTCCCTCGGTCGTCTGCTGGTCATGAAATGGCTCTGGTGGACTAGTGTTTGGCGGTCCACTGGAATTACTCGAGTCTGAGATAGCTTCGGGATCCATCTCATGTTTCTCGATGTCATTGCTGTTTCCCGTCATGGTCTGGCCGTTGGTGGTAGTCGTCGAGACTTGTTGATCTGCCATTCCATTAGATGATTGCTGTCCGCACCGGTTGTCAGGGTGAAGGATACATAAAAACGATATTGTGCAACGAGATCTTAAAAAAAAAAGTATAAAGAACTCCTTTCTCCAGGAAAGGTCGACTTTAAGTACCTTATAGCAGCTGGTTGTTTTTAATTTCCTCTCAAAGGCCGCTCCGATCTTCCCAAGGTTGCCTCTCCGGTTTCTGTCCGGTCCGGTTTGAATGATCGGAGACTGTGGGACATGGGACGATCAAAGCTCAAAAGATTGAATCATAGCCAATCGGCCCTAGTTGCAGTTGGCTTTCCAGCCTGCTACGTCAGACGTTGAGTCGAGGAAATGTTGTCATATCATTCTATAAGTGAACGGGGATCTGTTTAGACATTCATCTTAGGAGATGAAGTATAGAACGTGGATATATAGCCATGGAACTAAACACAAATACAAAAGTCCACGTACAATATAGATCCCACAACTATAAACAAACGAAGATAGTTTAGTATGTATGAGTAGTGTCCTTCCTATCCACCTGCGGCCGCTTTACTAACTCCAATCCTATTCCCCTAAATCAATGTTTCGACATTACTTGGCCTCATAAACACCAACCCACGTCCCCCACCCAGCAACCTTCCCCTCGATGTCGCGCGCCAGCTCTTCCCTCGTCGCGACGGGGCTGAGATCGTCAAGATCGACAGCGGCGTTCAACGCGATCACCTCGAACCAGTACCGATGCGGGCCGTGGCCCCTCAGCGGCCGCGGAGCGATGTACACGCTGCCCCGGTGGTTGTGGCCGTACTTGAATCCGCCGCGGAGGATGTCATCTTTCTTTTCTGAGCTGTCTGTATTTGCATCGTTAACTTGCAGGTCCTTGTTCGAAATACTGCTTTTCTCGGCTGGGATTTTATAGAAGATGCCGTGGTTCCCGGGCGTTCTTGACAGTGGCGAGTCTGGGTCCTCCACTATCAGCAGGTACTCCTTAACAATTGGAGGTTCTGGTTTCGTCCATTCCCATTGTAGCGTAGGGAATGTTCGAGACCCGAATGCCGTGTGCTCTGTTCGAAGCATCGAGCCTGATGGCCCGACGTCTGGACTGTCGACGGTCAGGGTTGGAGAGGGAAACTGCGCGAAGGCGGGGCCTTTGATGAATAGGTTGGCGTCGTAGCCCCGGGAGGAATAGAGGATGTAGCTCAGAGAGTGTTCGATTAATGAGAGGAGGCGGGTCATTTCCTTTTGGGCTAGGATTGATTAGATCTAGTGTGTCCGGTATGTTTGTCCGCAGGACTTAAGGGGGTTGTGATCGCAGGAAGTCTTGATAAAAAAATCGGACCTGACCAGGGTCTTCGACATAAAGATATCTGATGAGAATTCCTGCAAGTTCGTTGTGTATAGGAGCCCTCCGGACCTCTTATGTCTTCTCAGTTGAGGGTTCAGCCCGATCCGGTAAGCCCCGGTCCAGCCCCCCCCCCCCCCCCCCCCCCTAACCCCGGAACCCAGACCGGACAGACCGGCCAACTCTCCGGACCATATGCTCTCTTGCTCAACACATCCTGCACACTCGACATGGAACGTCCTCTGACATCCTCCCAGAGCTCTGATCATCTCGAGACGCCATTGGACATCCCAAAGCAACACCGCAGAGCCTGCACGGAGTGCAGACAGCAGAAGGTTTGTGGGACCGTGTATTGTTCGATTTCTCTAATGTCTGAGCAGGCCCGCTGCGATTCTTATCTTAACCCTGAACAGCCGTGCTCTCGTTGTCGTCGGTTAAATGTGCGCTGCGTCATCTCCGAGCAGTTCCGCCGGCAGAGGAAGCGACGGTATCGGTATGTCCTTTATCTATGGATTAGGTAGTATAGCAATCTGTTGACATAACGAGCCAAGAAGGCAATCCGAACATGAAGATGCAGATACAACAGATAGAGAGGCTTCCCGGCTACCCAAGCACATTCAGGAGCCCGTCAATCCTCTTTCGTCCCCTGTGGAAATCTTGATGGCCGCTGCTGCGGCCGATGAAGTTAGCCGGACTACGACTGCTCCCATAACGGATCTGCAAGCAAGGCCCTCTCCATCTCTGAACGTTGCAGGTACTCCGAGAGGCTGCAATGGGGGTTTGACAGCTCAGCCGGCCCCTGACAGCACCAAGCCGCAGCATCTGGACGGCATCCAGATCGATGCTTGCGATATCGATGAGATATTTGAATTGTATGTTTTTACTAATTTTAATCGTTGAAACTGCGAACTAACTCCTGTTTGAGGTATTTCAAGGAGTATGCATATTTCATGCCAATTCTCGATGCCAGCATTAGCCCAAATGTGTACTATCAACGTTCTCCTTTCTTATTCTGGGCTATTATTGGAGTCGGTTCTCGCCATTATAGAAAAGATCCAACACTCTTCGGTGCATTGGCGCCCAAGATCATCAATCTCGCCCTGATGTCGCTCAAAACAAAATCTGCGACCCTGAGCCACATACAGGCCCTGTTGCTCGTGCTTTCTTGGCCCTTTCCTCCATCATCTCTTTGCATGGATATCACGTTTCCGCTGAGCGGCTCCCTGATCCATATGGCTATGCAGGCGGGTCTTCATATTTCTGTCACGAGCCAAAATTTCGCTAAGATAGGCATCAAGATGACCGAAGAGGACATTAAAAAGAGGGCAGAACTCTGGGCGTATTGCATCATTACTTACCAGCGGTGAGGGCGAGCATAACGCAGAGATGTAACCCGGCAACTAACTGCTCCTAGGGCATGCTGCTATATGGGCCATTCCCCTCTAGCTATACTAGACACGACTCAAGATCTAGGACAGATCCAGTCGCTGTTTCAGAAGATACCCTCCAGTCTCCGGCTTCAGCTCAAATTGCAGTCCATCGTGGCAAGGTGCTGCGCTACGCTGCTGGAGATCGGGCTGAGGAGTCTTTCAGAGGAGAAGGAGCGCACGCTAGACCTCCTACTGCGAGTATTCGACGGCCAGATAAAGGAGGTAGAATACGAGGCTCCAGCAGGTTGGTTTCGCTATTCCTATGCTCCGACTCCTGCTAACCATAGGTCACAGACCTCGATCAGATATGCCTTCACATCAGTCGACTAAACATTCAAGTATTTCACTTCTACAAGGCGTCTCCGATGCAGCAAACAGAAGCTTTAAGTGGACTATTCACAAGCGCATGCTCCGTGATCGAGTCCATGGACCGCTTCAACACTACCAACACATGCGCCACCTCCCCACTGTATTTCAGCTACGGGATCTTGCTGGCGTGCTACACCTTACTAAGGATACTGAAGAGCTCATTTGCAAAGTACCTTGATTTTGAGAAGTCGAAACGCACTTTCTTCCTAGGAATCGACATCGCGAAGCGGTTGTCCACAGAGAACAACGATATCGCCGCTAAGAACGCGGTAATTCTCGCGCGGCTCTGGAATAGCGATAAGGTCTTCAGGCTAGCTGACGGGCGGGAGTACACGACCTTGAAGGTCCGTAGCCGGCTGGCTATGGGTGTCGTGTTGGACGCGGTGTGGTGCTACCGTCAGGAGTATGGAAGGTTCTCCGGACTTCAGCTGTCCCGGCAAGAGGAGTCCCAAATTGGTATGTCCATTTACTTTAAAACCACGTCGCGTGCTACAGAACATATCCTACACTCTACCTCCCATACGGGAGTACCAAGAACCTCTTGTGTTGCCAGGGAGGCCCCCGGTGAATCACGATCTTGACCAAACCATGTTCTGTGAAGTATGCTAATTTGGGCATGATCAGGCCCTCAGCAGAACTCGACCATCACTAGCGACGACTCAGCAGTGGAGAACAACGATCCGACGCTGGCGGTGGACCCGTTAGAGTTCCCGGATTTCCTGGACGACCAGCTGCTTGTTAATTTCGGGTTATCTATGGATAGCAATGCCATGATCCCATTTATGTTAAACTAAATATAATTCATTGTGACGCATCTACGACGGAAGCAGCATATATTAAAAATAAGGGTAAATGAAAATAGAACGGTGGCCAGATACGATGATGAATTGCGATTTCGGGGCACCAGTTTAGAAAATTATCCGACTTGAGCCCCTCCTCTAGTGGGACTTACGTGCAGCCTGTATCCAAGCCACCAGAGCGTGGCGAGGAATAAGACTTGTCGAGGTATGTATACAGAAACGTCGATGTATCTGCAGCCGGGGAGGATGTGACGTCAACACGACTTGCTTGCGCGGAACTTGGCGCCCTGCCAACATATCTATTAAGATATAATAAGGGACAGAAAAAAAAAGCGTGAAAGGCTACACTCTAAAGCACTGATGTCGGTAATTTTATCATTTACACCACTCAATGAACCGTCTCGCAACCGTTGCGAAGCACCTGCGCCGGAAACCACAGCAGAAAGCTATTCCTACTACAAATAGTACTGCTTCATATACCCATAATATTCCCTTTATACGACGGTTCTCACTTTCTGCTTCCCGAATGCCGACGTACTCAGGATCCTGCTTCTGCCGCGCCATCACATACGAGCTGAGTCTGGCCTCGCCGGACGATGCGCGCACGTCCTTGTGCCATTGTAAGAATTGCAAGGTATGTACAGTACCACGAAAAATTATAAAAATTTTACAGAGGATATTTATTTTCCTAACTGGATTTCTACGCTGTGTGCTTTTTATAGAAAGCATTCGGCACCAACTACGGCCTAACAGCCAAGGTTCCGAAAGACTCCCTCCGCATCACCGCCGGCGCGCCGAAGGAGCATGTCGCGGATAATGGCTCGGGGGTCCCGATCCATCGCGAGTTCTGTGATAAGTGTGGGAGTTTTATTTTGGAGTATGGGGTGAGTTTGTCCCTCCCTTTATTTCTTTAAGTTTGATAGACTGATTTGTACCGTGAAGGAAGCGGTGAAAGATCACTTCCGCTACATCTGTGTCGGCTCGTTGGATGACCCCGAGGCTTTGCCTCCAAAGGGCGAGTTCTTCTGCAGTCAGCGCGCGAGTTGGATGCCTGAGGTTCCGAGTATGTTCTCGATTTCTTTCTGTTTATCGTTTCTTGGGGGTCGTGGTCGAGCTGATGCGATGTGTAGATGTTTTTCATAAGCGCGAAATCAAGGAGTAGGTTCTGAGATGGTATATATAATGTTGCCTTTGGGATGATGATGTAAATATATTGATGGACGTGGGAACCAATGTTTAGGTATTCAGATATCCTAATGGGCGGAGCTTGAAATTGAGATTCATGTTCCTGGCGTAAGACCACTGCAAGAAAGGGAACCCGTGACATCATATTTCTGAGAACAATAGCTCCATAAATCCAAAGCTCTATCACTGGTCAAACGAATTGGTGCTGCACCTTGTCTGGGTATTGTAGTGGAAGTTCAGGCACATGATCAAGACATTAATGAATGCATGGTCCCTCACGATCTAAAGCCAAACCGACCAAAGCTCATGCATCATATCATTAAATACGACAAAATGATACTTCATCTCCCTTCGTATGTGGTTCTCCCACATATCCTTCCACCAGCTTCGCCTCCGTCACGCTCCTCACCACCACATCCGGCGGGATCAGCTTCTCCCGTATCGATATGCCGTTCAGATAGTCGTTCGTGTCGACCCTCCGATACGCATCTTCCAGATTCCGCTCGATTCCCGCCTGGACGTGCCTCCTCGCGACTCGATCCCGGGCCTCCTCCGGGTCTGCGTCCACGAAGACCCGGTAATCAACGAGGCGTGCGATCTCCCTCCATCCGGGCTCGTCCAGGAGGAGGTAGTTCCCCTCGACGATCACGATAGAGGCGTCGTCTGTGATGCATGTCCCTTCCTCGACGGGATCTTTGGCCTCGTGGTCGAATGTTGGCGCGTATATCACTTTTCTTTTCTGTTGTGGCAACGTTGAAGCGGAATACGATGATCTGTCGGTGTCTTCGTCTGCCCACGCGCGTAGTTGCCGGACAAATTCCAAAAATCTATCCACGTCGAAGGTCCACGGCGCACCGCGCCGGATATATGCTTCTTCCCTGTTGTGTAGTCGGTCGAGCGCTGCTCGAGGGAGATGGAACCCGTCCATCGGGACGAGCACCGCAGGTCCAGCTGCGGAATCTGGGACATGCAGCTCATCTGCTGCGTGCAATGACGAGAGCGGTGTCAAGTCATGATATCTGTCGTTTTTATATTGATTGTTGAGAATGCGCACCACAGCCCTGGCGGCGGTTGTCTTTCCGGAGCCCGGGATCCCGGCGATGGCGACAAGGAACCTCTTGCAGCGATGAGCGCTTGCGCGCCGTCGGATCAGTCCTGCGAGTCTGGCGTGTTCTGCTTCCATTTTATGTCCTGATAAACTTCTGGAGTCGAATAATGCGGAAGATGCAGCCAGAGAGCCGCGGACGACGACGGGGTATCGGAGGTATGAGTTAATATGATGTATGCATGTATCCACGTACTCCGACAGTCATATACCGCAACACGAATCCTTGGGAAGCCAAGCGAAGAAGTTTAAATAAGAAAGAATTAAGATCTGACCGCATTCTTTCTTTTCGAGCCGATCTCACTTTATCTCCGATGTGGAGTTGTTGCGGGGAAAAGATTATCGTCTTCGCACCAGTGGAGCTTTCCCCGGCGGACAGTGCTCCGACGAGGCGGAGGACAACATCATCGACCGGGAAGGATCGGACCTGTGATATAGAAATCGGAGAAGACTTCTCCGCGTCCTGGATCAGGCTGAACGACGTGGTGAGACCAGAGTGGTGGAGGATTTCGACATGTTGTGCGGTTGCGTAGGTTGGCAACGCCATCGCCTACCTAGTATGCAGGCACCTTGGCAATACTAATGGTATAGATCTTCGCTTTCGCATCAGTCTTCGGAACAGCTTCCAACGAGGCTGCTTTGTTAGACCCGACAAGACGAGGAGAGAGTTGTGATGTACACTGTAGATCTGGGAGCGTGTTCTGATCCTCCGGTGCGCGATAAACATATGCTTGTCGCTATCCAGGAAACCACGTATCTGATAGTCACTATTCAACCAGCTACCGCTGACCACCTGAGTGGTACAGCGACTGCACGGAATGGCGTCAAGAAGAAGGATCGAAGAAATGTGAAAAATATGAGCGCAACTTTGTATGTATCGTGCACACAAACCTCCATTTTCTGGAGGATGAACACATAAACTCGGTCCAGACTGTTGGATTGAATTGAGCTTCTGCTTCAGGACCGTTTCTCGCAGCGCTAAGTTCTGAATGCAAATGATGAATCTGTGAGTTCAAGAAAGGAAAAATTGAAGGAACAACATCGAGACTTCTCACGCCTAACTCAATCTGGAATATGACGCTCCTGACTCTCTCCTCGCCTTGGAACCTCAGAATTATATCTCAATTATGGAACATACGATCAATGAGCTGTAGTGTGGAGAGATATCTAAATTTGCAATCTGACCAGTTGGTAGAGTGTGTCTGGTGCGTACGTTAGACTAGGTTGTTATGATCGACATGGACAACATGACCTTGCATGAATAGCATGCTACCCCGCAGGATAGGAATACCTCAGGACACGTGACTGGTATTCCATCAGGTAGTCCAACAGGGGGACTACAAGAAGGACTACACAGTCCACAGAGTAGTCCAACAGAGGGACTACAGGAGGGACTACAGGAGGGACTACAGACCATGTATATAAGACACTCCTTAACCATGGGGATTAGGACCCCGTGGTCAACTCAAATAGCAATCCCAATAGTAACATTGCTAGTAACGGCCTATCTATCTACCTTTTCCTCTTGTCTTCTGTCCTTCAAGATAAACCCAACGCGCTTCAACCTAGAAGTCCTAGGTCCGCCGTTACATAGGTACCTGTTCACGAGGCAACATCAAGCGCCGGTGCCGACACTGACTCCTGCTCCCTGACAATCTCTACACACTCACATAACCACCTGGGTAAGGCGAACCCAGTATCATCTCTAAACTAGCTGACACAGCCAGATGATTGTCTGTCGATACCTCCAGGTTCTGCGTTCTTAACATGGACCGGATCCCTTCCGGTATTACCTGGTGTGATGAAGAGGAGTTTATCGGCTCCCAAGTCATTTTCCAGAATTCAGTCTGGAGACTCGACAGAAAGGTCTCTGAGAAAGAGCTCTACGACACGGAACAAGACGCACAGATGCCTGGCGGAGGCTCTGAAGCCCGCGCGGTTTTCTTCTGCTCAAGACTTGATAGTTCAGAAGAAGCCGCCATAAAGATTCGGATGCAGTATGACCACTGAACTCTCTCCAACAGACAGCTGCTGACATAGGTCACAGAATACCATATTGGAACACAGCAAATGAGCTGCCTAACGTGCGGGCGTCACTCACAGAACAGAAGATTATGGTAGGTTAGTAGACATGCATCGTTCCAGCGGAAGAACATATCAGGAACCAGAAACTCAGAAGAACATGTATATCTGCAAACATGTTTAACATGCAGCAAGGCATGATCTCCATCTACTCATGCTAGATTTGCGGAAAGCTTGAACGGCTAGGAGGGAAGGAGGACTCGGAACCTTGGAACAGAGCTGTAACTGGAGAACCAAACACTGGGATATGATCTTTTGTTTGCGTCCGGCCAGTTTCACGTCACCTCTTGTTTGGACATTGCTAAATAACCATCTATGGAATTACAGGCTGGGAATCTAGTGCTTGCTCTGGCCTAGTGTGGATTTAAACCTACTTGTTTGTTTCAATTGTAGCAAAGATAAGTTTGGGCGCCATTGCTATGACTTTCCTTTCCGCGTCGAAAGCAACAATCTGGAGCATATTACTATCCTCCCTAGCACAATATACATATATATATATATACTAAAGCTTCAATCTGCGGAGCGACTAGAGAAAGGTATTTTTCTGTAATATCAAGGTTGGACGAGATATGGAGTGGGCAGCGGTCGTAAAGCATAGATTACATATATATACTTTGGCTTCGAGCTATTTACATACGTGCTTGTGACACAAAGTATGGTGAGTGATGATTCTGTCCTCTAAGAACCTCCAAGACTGCTAGATCGAGAAGGATAAGCTGAACAGAGGCAAGAATTTTGAATTCTGCAGTCCTAGGCCAACTGAATGATTGCCTCCTGCATAGGTCCGCCGCACAGGTCCCATATGCCCAAATAGAATTTTACGGTCTCTGACCAACGGGAATACTTCCTTTGGCATAGAGCTGCCACCCGGTCTCATCTGCACGGATCCAGCGATCTAGATCAAAGGGCGATACTGATCTCTTTATATAAGGGATTGAAGGTCTCAGGTAGGTGAAACCTGCAGTATTAAGATCAAAGGATTAACCATGGCTTCTGAAGCATTCTAGAGCGATCAAAGAAGGGCGATTTTCTTATAAATTTTGGGCTCAAATTCGCTGTCAATTAGATTTCTTCTTCAGCACTCTTATATTCTTTGATATAGACACTTGGATCAAATCAAGAGCTTCCATTGGTCCAAAAGTAACCAGTCTTTATGTCTTCTCATTTATTTATTCAAACTCTTGGATGTCTCCATTAGAGCCAAACACAAGTTCCTTTATAAGATTCCAAATGTCTCAGGATGGTGCAGCAACATGCGATATAAGGGATCAAAGGATTTAGCTTGACTATTCTGGAGCATTCCAAAGCCATGAAAAGAATGGGAATTATCTACGAATCATGATTTCAATTTGCTATTTTGATACCTAAGCTTCTTCTTCTTCACCACTTTAATAGCATTCCATGTAGGCGTTTAAGTACAATTTGAAGGAGTCTATTGTTTCTTTTGAAGTTCCGACATTCTCACCTTCTCCTTTATTTCTTCATATAACCTATGACGTAAAGCATGGGGAGCGAAGCTTTCTCTCTTCTCTAGCACTGCTAGATACAGCTTCTGAACTGAGCTTAAGGCAAGAACTTGTTTTGGATGCGTGTACTTCCTCTGTGGGAACATGTGTTCTGTCTTTATGGTCTACTTGTACTGTATAACATTGATGTATATATCCAAGAGACGTGATCATATGTATAACCCGAAATCCATACCTATAATACAGATACAAATACAATAACTAGTTTACACCCATCATATTTAATGTACATGGATAGTTCTGATCTATTTATTTTAGCCTACCCTCCGGCCTGGCGCTGCTCTGGTCCCGCTCGGCCATGTGCCTGGTGACCGCGTCGATCTGCTCCTGGGCCGACTCCTTCGCGGCGTCGGAGACTCGCGGATTGCGCATGGCACTGGAACATATCTCTGTTAGCAACTAAAACTAGGATACGATATTCCTGCTCTGTGGGTGTTCGTGTGATTTAATACTCACGCTTTCAGACCCCCAACGACACGCGTCGGCTCCTTGCCCGCGTCTTGCGCCTCGTAGATGTCGAAGCTCGGCTGATCGCCGCCTAGCTCGCTGTCGAGCACGTCGCGCGCGTGCGACTTGGCTTCGTCGGAGACACGGGGGTTTTTGAGGGTGCTGTTATGTATTCGTGTATGAATTAGTATCTGTTGGATATATAAATCCTGGAAGTTTTGGTGCTGTACGTACGCCTTGTAGCCACGCATCGCGTTCACCCTGTCTTCTGTGGAGACAGTGGCCGGGTCCAGATTTGTAGTCATCTCGTATTATTATTACTTTCTGTTCTCTGCGATATGCGATATGCGATATGCGACAGACTAGGCAAACAAGGAGCAGAAACCTCCGCAGGATAGATAGAAGATGGTGGATAATGCTATGTATGCACACCGCCTCCCCCAGATTCGGGCGAACTTTGCCGAATTTATTTGAATGTAAGATTTGCCTGCGCTGCTATGGAACGTATCGTCATGCCTTCGTCATATGTGCTTAATCGCCTACTATGTATATTAAGGGTCCGGATATGCAGTACAGGTTCTGGTATAAAAAAAAAATCCTGGAAGATGGAATTTCCAAACACTCCAACTTTTCCGTCTGCGGAAGTGCATGTGTGTATGCTGCTTCTAAAAACTTGATGATCGTCTAGAGATTTCCGTCAGATGTAGCTCACTACTTTCCTTCTCGGGTATGGAGCTCTACGATATACCTTGCAGCCAGATGGCGATAAGCTGCGAGCGATCGCTTATCGTTATCAATCGCCACGCGATGCACGCCTATTAGGCTCTATCTGGAGCGGAGGCGTTCTCACCACGCGGTTGAGATGACGTCTACAACCTAAACCTGGGAGCTCTCATAGCAGGACCAGCCCTACAGGGTTTACCATGTGACATCTACGCCGCTGTGTAGGGGGGCTGAAGAGTCGCCTGATGTAAACGTTGCGTGACATGGCGAATACCCGGAGTCTGGGAAGATAAATACGTACGGTTCTGGCTGTCGTCCTGGAACACCTGACGTCCAAAGCCATTACACTCGTCATATTCAGACTATTCCAGCGGAAAACGCGAGGAATTCGAACAGAACTCCTTCCACAATGTCGAACCCTGAGGAAAGAGCGGCAGAAGACGCTTACGAGAGAGAGAACGACCCCTCCCCCGTCCCGGGCACTCCTCCGATCGACAACTCCTATGTTGGGGAGACTAAGTATGAGGTTGCCGATGTCCTGCCGGTCCAGAGGGATGAGGATGACTATGAGGACCCGGTCCAGCCTCCGTACTCCAACACGAATGAGCAGCTAGGTAGATAGACGTTCAAGAATGCCAAAAGGAGACGAAGTGCTGACCATAAACTCGTACAGAGGAGGATGAGAGAGAAGCCATTGACGAGAGAAATATCCTGAAGGGAGATCGCACCCGACACGCGAAACCTCGGACCGCAAACAGATACAGCGAAGGTCCGGACGAGGACGATCTCCCGGTTGAAGTCCGGGATGGAACCTACGGACGGTCCTCGACGAAGCGGATTACCTGAAGCTCCCGATGTCGAGTGTCAAATGGCTTGGTACCTTATACCCGTCCTCGACGCCAGGAGTGTGGACAACTGGATGTATCTAAAATTGTACAGTAAATTAGCCCGTAATAGTATCATGAGATCCTAAACGTTAGTAAATACAAAATCGGCAGTGGTAATCCTGTATATGTGAGCCGTGTCTTTTGTCCTGAGACAACCACTGAAACCACAGACGGCCAGTATGTGGAAAATAGACCGTATCCTGAAATCTGAGTAGATTGATCCCGCTGTATGCTGGGACGTCGGCCTCATAGCCATAAATAACCTCATGGTGATGTGAGAGGCGGCATGACTAAGCATACTGAAAGAGCAGGTCACATGACTGGAAAGAAGAACTGGGAGGGCTCAAAGAAAAAAAAAAAAAAAAAAAAAAAATTAATCGCGGCCGGGACAAAAGAAACGAAAAACGCGAAGCATGAAGTAGTGATGTTCGTTGGCGAATCATGGCTATCATGTTGATCATCCTATCCTGCGATCAGTAGCACCCATGCGACAAGAGTCGGCTGAGGTTTTGAGACCGACAGGTTGGGAGCCGACATGATGCCGATGGTCGGTACGGAGACAAGGAAAACCAAGAATTCGGGCCTGAACAACGCAGCGCTGCAGTATGGTCGCGACTGGGGCTTTCCATTCTCGTGGTGCGCAGACCCTGTTGCAGCAACCTGGATCCACCGCGCCAGATGCAATCCTGCAGAGGCGGTGCGCAAGAAAGATCGCGAAACAAAGTCTGGATAAAGTTGCGCGCCTGAAGGGAACTAGGGTCAAGGCAGCGCAATGGTAGTCTTGGCGGGCCCCGGATTGCGCTTCCATAGTTAGGTGTCGTCTCAGCTCTGAAGATCCGCATCGAAAGAGCCGTTGAAGGTGCACAACACTTCTCCGTCCAGAGGCGACGGACGGACAGGAGACAAGAGCATGAGAGGCTGAGCCGCGCTGTCAGCGGCAGATCTTTCGTTTCCATCTCCCCGGAATAGTGCAGTCGTATGCCTTTCTTGAGTGGCTCGTTACTCGTGGCCGGTGTCCACCCTGGGCCGCGATGATTCGCGTGCGTACCGCTCTGGCCCTACGGCCGTCGACGAGAAGCACGGTCGATCGGTGAACTGGCTGTGGCCCGTGGATGCTGGACACGTCTTGTCAGGCCCATCGCACCAGTCGATTTTTTGATAACTGCGCCGGGTAGGGTTTGACGGGATCTCTTGCCGGTGCCCTCAGCTGTCGAGGACGGCGGGATAAACAAAGACAACAATGGACGCCCGGCAAAGTTTGTCGGCCGTTATGCCGTTTTTCGTGCAAGGATTCTGGAACACCGTACACGAGGATGATAACTCGGTTGTCTAGACCGTCGGGCAGAGATCCGGATCGGCAGCCCGACAGCTGGTCTGTACGCATGAGTCAGCATAGGCGACCAGCAGGATGGGGAGGGAGTCGTCACTTGCGACAGACCGTGGAGACCGTTGCAGCTGGCTAGAATCTGCAGAGAAGCATCTTCAGCGCAGTGTCCCCAGATGCTGCGGCATGCGAAAAGGAAAGGAACAAGGGATACCCCAGCGCCGTCGACCGTTCCTGTTTCATGTTTCAAGCCGTTGTCCATTGTCGAGCGAGGAGTTGATCTGGACCTGCAGATGGCTGGCGGTAAGTGGACGTGCTGCAAGTTCTGGACCGTGGGCTGGAGAGAGGCATGTCTCCATCCGTCTCCACGCTGTCCGGCGGCGCTTCGCCCACGGTCCTTGATTCGCTTCGTCGACAACACCTGCGACGCTGCGCTGGCGCTCTCCAGGGACCGCCGTCTCCAGCCATCATAACGCCTTGTTCTTACCGGCAGGGGCACGTCCCGAAAAATCTGGTCGGCCATGGTGAATAACAAATAATCTCCCAGTCTGGGGGCAGCATACTTTAGGACGGACGCCGTCATCCTCCCCCCCATTCACTCTTCCATTCCTACTCTCTCTCACGTTCTGCAGCAGACCTGTTGTGTTTCGGTCTGATCACTCCTTCTGCACGTTGGCCATCTTGATGATCGAGCCACTTTTCTTCTAACTCTTCTTCGTTCCTTGTTTCGTCGGACTATTATATTATTCGTTCCTTGTTTATTGCTACCACCATGCCTTCGTCTTCCCTCCTTTTGAGCGTTGGCTCCCTCGCCCTCTCCTCCCTCCTCTCTCCGGTAGCGGCCTCGCCGTACCAGCTAGTCGAGAGTTTTGAGGGCAGCCACTTCTTCGACAACTTCGACTTCTTCACCGGCCCGGATCCTACGCATGGGTTCGTCTCCTGTCCGGCATCCAGCGTGATAAACAACGGCTAACCACAGCACAGATATGTCCAATATGTTGACCAGGGCACCGCTCAGAGCTCCGGGCTTGTCAAGATAAACCCGAGCGGCAGCGTGTACATGGGTGTGGACTCCCAGACCACGCTGGATCCGAACGGGGTTGGAAGATCCTCCGTTCGGATCGAGAGCAAGAAGACCTACACCAAGGGTCTGTTCATCGCGGATATCCAGCACATGCCGGACAGTGTCTGCGGTGTCTGGCCTGCGTTCTGGACGGTGGGACACAATTGGCCCTCCGGTGGTGAAATCGGTAAGATCTTTCGGTCTTCGGATACTTCTAGAGGAGCTGACTCTCTCACTAGACATCATCGAGGGTATCAACCAGAATATACAGAATCAGATGGTCCTGCACACCAGTGGCCAGTGTACCATCAACAACTCTGGCATGACCGGCAGTGTCTTGTCGGACAACTGCCAGATCGCCCATTCGACGACGGGCTGCTCAGTGCAGGGAACTGATGGCAGCCTTGGTAGTCCTTTCAACGAAGCCCAGGGTGGAGTGTTAGTGTCCCCTGGATCCAACGTCGGGAGCAGGGTACTGATACGAGTTCTGCATACAGGTACGCCATGGAGTGGACCGACCAGTTCATCCGCATCTGGTTCTTCCCCCGTAGCTCTATCCCGCAGAGCATCAAGGATGGCAACCCGGACCCGGCCACCTTCGGTCCTCCCATGGGCAACTTCGAGGGATCCTGCGACATCGGCAACGAATTCCAGGAGCAGAAGTTCATCTTCGACACCACGTTCTGCGGCGACTGGGCTGGTGGCGTCTACGGCAGCTCTGGCTGCCCGATGAGCAACCCGAGCAACGCCTTGGAGAGCTGCACCAACTACGTTGCCCTGAACCCGACGGCCTACAAGAACGCCTACTGGGAGATCAACTCGGTCAGGATCTACCAGCAGGGCGCGGCACCTCCGGCCTCGAGCTCGGCCGCCGTGTCCTCCACGTCCGTTGCGGCCCCTGTCCGAACCAGCTCGTCCGCGCCGTCCTACAACTCGAGCATTTCCATCGGACAGCCTGCCACCGCGTCCGCCGGTACCGCTCCTGCTCCCGCTGCCTCCTCGAGCCCGGCGGCCGCAGACACTGTCATCCCCGAATGCTCGGAGGCCGAGACTATCACGCCCACGCCGGCTCCCGCCACCACTGATCCCAGCGCGGCCAAGGAGACGGTGACTTCGGTGATCGTGACCTCGTACGTGGACATCTGCCCGACCGGTTTCACGACCTCGACGGTCACGCAGACCGTGACCTACTGCCCTGCCGATGTCACCCCGGGCGCTGCACCACCCGGATTCAGCACGACGGTGACCGTCTGCACCGCCTGCGCCGCAACGCCGACCACGGTGACGTTGACGCTGCCCACGGCCCAGCCGTCCGCGGGTCCCTCGCAGGGTGCTGTTCCCGCTGCGGCCACTGCTGCGGGAGCCTCCGCCACCTTCGTTACGGTCCCCAAGCCGGCTCCCTCTGGCGCTGCCCCTGTTGATCCCGCGGGCAGCCCCGTCGCCTCCCCTGTCACCACCGCCGTCTCTGGCTACAGCCCTGCGGTCGCCTCCAGCTCCGCTCCCAAGGTCCCGGCTGGTCCCGGTTCCTCTTCCCCCTACTCCTACTCTGGCAACGGCACCTCTGGCTCGTCGGCTGGCCCTGCGCCGTCGGTGGTCGTTGCCCGCCCGTCGACCACTCGGTCCTCTGGCCCGGCGTCCAGCACCACCAACCCTGCGGCCGCTCCCCTCTTCACGGGCGGTGCCGGCAAGCTGAGCGCAGGCCTGACTGGCCTGGCCGGGGTTTTTGGTCTGGCCATGCTGCTCTAGACTTTAACCATGGATGACACCTCACTTATACTCTTCTTAACTTTCTTCTGGGTAACCGAGACCGCCCATTGTCCACTTATAGATATCAACAATTTTGTTTCTTTTTTTTCCTGTAACACACTTATCAATAGTCAATAGGATAAGGTTTTCACTGAAACAAAGTCTGCCGTTCTCCATTTTTTTTGTTGCCACTTGCAAGCTTCAGCTCCTATGTACCGACCGTTCTAGATCTCTTCTGGTGGATTGTAGGACAGATCCCCCCCCGCTGACATAAGAACGGACCGAGGTCGGGATCTACTTGGTCTCCGAGATCCGATCCGACCCGATCACATCAGCCAGTATACAGTACCTCTGTACGGTATCTCTGTATGCCGTCCGTATGTGCTCTACAACAGATAGATTTATACAAGGAACCTTTCCGTCCATCCTAAATCGCCTCTCAATGCAAGAGCCCTCAACAACGATGCAGGCCCACGGTATGATGAGATCCGGTCCCCGCCCTGTCGCACGTGCCATGGGTCGTGCTGCTTGATCGGCGGGCCCATGGTCGTGGTCTGCGGGGTGCCATCTGCTACACCATGTTCTTCATCAAGTAGTACTGTCCATGGAAGCAGATCATCGACAGGTTGTCTTCGATCATGGCTGATAAGCATGACGGGCCTAACTGGAAGATGCCATCCGATCTCCGTGTCAGCTCAGCGCTGGCCTGACGCGCCGGGGGAAACTCACGCTCCGGGCCTCCTCCGCATCTCTCCACCTTCACTCCTCTCTATGCACCGTCACCCCCCTCCGAGTGTCTGATCTATCATCTGTCAGATTCCCATTTCATCTTTTCTTTTGTCCAGAAACCCCAGTCCATCTCCCATGTCCTTCTTTTCTGGCTACGGACCATGCCTCCCGGGCCTCTCCCCGTCCTGATCGCGGGTGCTGGCGTCTGTGGCCTCACTCTGGCCCAGCATCTTCGACGCTGTGGCGTGCCCTTTCACATCTTCGACCGCGATGCTTCCATCAATTCTCGCACCAGTGGCTGGGGTCTCACCTTCCACTGGGCCCTGCCTATTCTCCGCGATCTGCTGCCCCCGGACATCTTTGCCCTCCTCGAGGAGGCGTCCGTCAACCGGGACGCGACCAGCAAGGGCGATATGGGTCGTTATCACTTCTTTGATCTCCGCTCGGGGATCGACCTGTATGATCTTCCTGCGGGAGCTAGGATTAGAGTCAGTCGGGGCAAGCTAAGATCGATCCTGGCGACGAACGTCGATGTTGAGGTGACCCTACAATTTGCCACTCCCCACGCACCGTCGGTCGATTGTTTAATGGCATGCTGACGTCTGCAGTGGTCGAAGAAGGTGACGGATGTCGAGTCTACAGATGACGCGGTTGTTGTGCGCTTCGAAGACGGCACGTCCCGCCAGGGCTGCTTGCTCGTTGGTTGCGATGGCTCGCGTTCTCGTGTCCGCCAGTTGATATATCCGTCCACTTACCAGAACCGGCCAGTCCCAGTACAGCTGGTTGGTGCGGCTGCTCGTTATTCTGCTGGGCAGATGGCGGCTGCGCGCGCCATTGATCCTTATTTCTTCCAGGGGAGCCATCCCGAGTGGAATGTCTATCTGTGGTTTAGCTGTATGCTGCCCTTGTTTCTTATGTCCATGTCGATATCTAAAGAACACCGTCCTGAGAGTGTATACAATTTGACCACTCACGTGCTGTCTTAGATCTTGAGACTCCAGAGCACGCTCAAGCTACCTCGGACGACTATTTCTGCCAGATAGTCGTCTCCTGGCCCGAAGAAAAGGACATACGGATACCCACGGCCAATGCTGAGCGTATTACCCTGATGAAACGATTAACCAGCGACTGGGCAGAACCGTTCCGCTCACTTATTCAGAATCTTCCCAACGATGCGGATGTGATCTCGATCGACATGGAGGACTGGCTGCCAGAGGAAGGTGCTCACGGAAAGGGCTGTATCACTCTGATGGGTGACGCTGCTCATACCATGACAATGTGTGGGTGTTCCCAGTGCAGATGTCCCGCTCTAGGTGCGGCTAGGCCTGCTAATATAGAAATCCACCACACCAGTTCGAGGAGAAGGAGCCAACACTGCGGTCGCTGACATCCGGGACTTTATGAAGCGACTAGGGTCCCATTTACCAGGAGATGTCCAGCGCTCCGGTGACTCTGCCCACGGGAGCGGATGCCCGTCCGATTCGCTTCGCAAGTGCCTCGATGCTTACGAGGACGATGTATTTGCTCGCGCTCAGCCCTGCGTGTTGGGTTCCCGACAGGCCTGTCTCGATGCGCATAACTTCGCAAGAATCAAAGACGGCAGTTCCTTTGTCGCGCGGAGGCTGAAACAGGCGCAAGAGGAGCAGGCGGCGAAGAAATTGTGACAGACTTTCTTGATCAGGCTGGATACGATACGATACGGATATTAAAAGTACTCTAGTGGAGCGTCTGTGGAGAGAGACTGTCTGATTTCGTAGCCGCTCTCGTGGAGGTCTTCTTATACCCATTTTGCTGCATTTATGGTGACTTCCCTCAAAAGAATGACGAGATTTGAATCTGTAGGTCGCCGTGGTCCCTGCTTCTACGTGAAAGCAATGGTTTGCCCTGCAGTTTTATTGTTAATCGATGAAAACAGGTTGCGTCGAAGTGACAGACAGATTGCATAGCGCATTGGAGAGGAAACAGTTGTGGAGTGTAATATGACGCTCCGAATGGAGGGTTCCTTTGATTTGTCGGGTTGATCCTGCTGTTCATTAAAAGATCTAGTGACTCGATAGGAAGTAGTGATAGACGCCATGGACGTGAGATGTCGACACAAATGAGACTGACCGAGTCTGTTGGATGTTCAGAGAGAGAGTTTGGGGGCTGTGTGGGGAGAATATCAGTTTGCGACCTGTCAGATGGTAGGCGAGTCATCGACACGACAGTCCCTACATCCATACTGCACAAGACCCTATCATCCACAACATACTCACATCCAGCATCCTCTGTTCTTGACTGCCCATTTGAACTAGCAACAGTCATCCAATCCGGCAAATCAACGGCCCCTCACCAGTGCTTTTTTTTTTTTCCCTCGATGCACCCTGGATGAGGGATCTCTGGGATTACGGTTCTCGGTTCGATGATCTCGCTTAACGCTGGACTTTTCGGGGGCCAGATGTATTCCTGGGAAGCGCGGATATCATTGAGCGCTGATTGCGTCAACTAAAGTTCCGAGTTGCAGTATTTTGGTGGCATCCCTCTCTTGTTGGCGAGAATGTCTATAGCCCAGGTTTAGGACGCCCCGCATGGAGACTGGAATCTGGGATCGGTTAGGATTGAGCAGTGCGTATGGGAATTTCAGTTAGTCATCCTTCCGCAATAGAATGGGTACCCTATGGAAAAGCAATGCCTTTCAGGAGGATCCCCGACTGAACATTCAAGAATTGTAAAAAGAGAGAAAGCAAGCCCGGCTGCATGGGGATTACCTGAAATCCCGCATTAAATACTGGTATGCCTTTCTCACAACCCGTATTTACCAGGTTGAGAACTGACCCAGACGGAAAGTTGTGGTGTGGACATCAATGTCGTTGACTAATTGTCCAAAAGTTCTGAGATGTGGCCGAGATATTCAAACAGCTGTATGTGACATTTCTCAAGCATGCCATTCCATCGCGTGCAGGAACTCTGCAATCGGTCGTTCTCGAATTTCTTATTGCCTCCCGATTACCCAAGCTGGGAGAAATCCGTATCGCAGCCATTTCCATTCACATCATCCGTCCATGGCAATGAAGCATCGCCGGTTAATGCCTTGATCGGTCACAAGATTGCCACCGTATGTTTGCGCAGACGCTCCCCTGGTGCTCAATGCCGTGCCAAAACTACATAAATACCTATCTGGAGTTCGATTCCGACAATCACAGGATGCAAAGGGGAAAATGGACAGCTACCCTTGAGCCCTGTCGGCCTCTGAAATAATACGAGATAAAAAATAAAAAACCTACAACAGACGGGATTCGCTGGTGGTCACCCACCCAACTACTAACCGCCCGGCGTGTGGCTTAAGTACGGCTGAGCGGACGGGAAGCCCTGTTTTCCACACCCTATGGTCGTAGGTGCCAACTTCCTCACAGGTTTAGAATGATTAGGTAACTAACTAGCATCTCCAGCTATTT
>NW_027192530.1:10937-24692 GCF_041956765.1 Thermoascus crustaceus | reverse complement strand
ATCTAGATATCTATAAAAACCGTATTATCTCAGACACTTGCATTCTCCCCTCTCTCTCTCTCTCTCTCTCTCTCACACTCTATATATATAGTTAAACGAGAAGATAAAAAAAAAAATCATCGTAGATAGGCAGATACCCAAGGCGCGTCAAAAGCCGAAAAAAGTCCGCGCCACAACGTACTCTTGTCTCTGTGGCGCAATCGGCTAGCGCGTTCGACTGTTAATCGAGAGGTTGGAAGTTCGAGCCTTCCCAGGGACGGGAATTCTTTTTCCTTTCTTGTTCTTCAATTCTATGTCTTTCCTATGGAGTTCGGCAGTTCGAGAGGGGAACAAGACTGGGGGAAGAGTCATGCAAGTTTTTTAACTGCGTATTTTATTGCCGCACTAACTGATACAATAGCACATTCAGGAAGTCGCCTCAATGACACTCAATTGGGATCAAATATACAGACTACTTTTTGAAATGCAGGGTGTTACCATCCGCAGAAACACTTGAAATCCAGTAATTCACAGCGATAGAAGCCAAGCGACGTTGCAAGAAATCGATTCTGGTTGCCTTGCAGTACCAGCAGCGTGGCAACCTTTACATCTGCTACATGGAACAGATCTTCAAGCTTAGCCCGACCGATTGGCAGTGCTAACGTTATGTTGGAAGAACCAGTGGAAAGAAGGTATGAGGGCTTTGCTCACAATCTTGGTCTTTCCGCTGCGAGATGGCCTTGAGACCCAAGTTCGAATTATGGTGGCAGCGGAAGCTACCCTACCTACCGATGTATTTGTCTGCTCCATATATTTTTGAGCTTTGTCTTTACACGCAACCTCTGAACGCTGATCAGTGCAGTACAGATGAGAACACTCTGCAAGCCACGTCAGGTCAGGAGCAGCACGATCAAGAAATATTCCGCTACGTGGTGAAGGGCGTGGCGCAGCTCATTATAAACCTTGACACACCAGAGATGCCAACGACAACAGACAGACCTCACCTGGACGACGACGTCATGTCGCATCTCGGGGACATTTCGGGATAAATTCGCAGCGGTGTGTGCGTGGAATCGTGGAATCGTCGTAGATTGATTGTTCCCACTGCTGTGTGGGCCGCGGCCCGCAATCTTAGATTAGAGTTGGGACCAAAGCATTCGATGAAGATCTGCTAGAGCAGCTAAAACCGATCTGGAAAATACTCACGCAAATCTTTTTCTTGTATTGCAAGTTACTCTTTTCGGACATCTCTGCAGCAGAGACTGTTGAACTGTTCTTAAATGTGTCTGCGGAACTGCCGCTGACTTGGACATCATCGACGATCGAAGGGCCCTTTTCGAGATTGGTCCGTGCTAATATCGACCCAGGTTGCAGATGCATGCGGCGTCGATCTTTAGTTCTTTACTGCGTACAATAGTGTTATAATACAGTGTGGATCCGTGGGTATATTTCGAAGTTTCTTATAGGAATTTAGCCCTATTGTGGAAAATGTTTGCGAGGGATTTCTCCATGGAATTGTACAGAACGGTGGAGACAGATGCGACTGTTCACTGTGCAGTGTGCACAATACGTAATCCCACGAGGTCAGCCGCAAGCCTGGCTCTGCCGTGTCTTGACTCGAGAATTTCGGCATTGGCATTGACAGTCCTGTGTACGTATTCAGGAAGAGGTCATGCACGGTTTACTTGTTCGAAATTCATCTGAGACTCATTCTTGGCGATTATGGTCAGAACGAGGGTAATATCGCTGATATTATATTGAAATCGCCCCATTTTCTGGTGTTCTTTATTTGAGGGACAAGATGCGAAGATAGCTGCATAAACCCTAATATATATACATGATCGGAGCACCGGATACGTGTGTTTTGAGCAAAACAGATATTTTATGTATCCATGTTTGACCTTTTCTTTTGTAGTAGCAGTAGATTTATTATACCTAACCTAAAATTTCGGAATTGTTTAGAAGTTGGAAATGCTAATATATGTAGAAAAATCACCATTTTACTCGTCCGCTCAATGTATAAATGAAGTAAGCCCAAAATATATTGCATACGATACTAAGCATATATATACTTTAGAACAGAACACGGAACCAGACAAACACAGCCGCTATCCAGGGAGAGCAAAAGGAAAAGAGAAAGATTAACTTCCATCATTCAGCTGCTACCTGTCGAGCCAGAAACGAATATAACGACTCAGGATCCCATCTTCGATGATCCGCGGGCGTCGATCCCTGAGCGTGACGCTGTCTCTCTCCACCTTTTCTGTGACGAATTGCTCAGGGTATCTGCGGACTCCTCTCTTCTTGTCGGCGCTTGCGGGGCTGTACATTGCCTCATAGTGTCCCACCAGCTTGACCGCGGGGTTTACTCGCTCTTCGCAGCGCTTTTGACTCTCGCGCATCATGGAGATCCACGTGTCGAAGGATACAGTCTTGAATGTGATTCCAGCGCGGCGAAGCTCGGTTAGGAGTGAAGTCCAGGTAAAGCTGTAGGGGTTACAGATGTTGTAGACCGAGTCGTCGACGAAGGTCGTAGTCGGGAAATCGCCATTGCCATTAGTCTCCGATGTGGGTGTTGAAGCAGATCGTTGAGAGCATGTCTTCGCAAGGTCAAGTATGGTCGATGCGAGAGTGTCGACAGGGAGCCATGAGCATGCGCACTGCAAGTCCGGTAGTGTTCTCAAGGTCAATGCGGATCGCAGCATCAGTGGTACTGCTTCCGATTCGTTCCAGATCCCCTTTCTCGAGTCGCCTGAAATCTGCCCGATCCGTAGAGAGTAGGCTCTCGCTCCTGATTTCCTAGCATTGCTAACGATGTGCTCTCCGACCAACTTGGAACGTCCATAACCCATATCCAACGAGCTGGCCAGCTCTTTCATGGGTTGTTCTTCCACAATCGTCGTCGGTGGAAGACCCAACACAGTTGAAATAGAGGAGCAGAATAACAGGACAGCGGGGGCAGGGAGATTAACGGAGAGGGAGAACTGGATCAGATTGTACAAGCCTTTTATGTGCGTCTCGAAGTTGAGAAGGGGTAGATTGAAGTTGACAGGCCAGGCAGTGTGTATGATGAGAGAGACACAATCTTGCATTTCTCGCAGCGTCTCTGCCTCAAGGCCAAAGTAAGGCTCATCGAGGGCGCTTTTAAATGCAATTATCTTTTTTGTCTGGGCCTGTGAGATGTTGAGGCCACGTTGCTGTAGGGCTTCCAGCAAGGCTTCTTTGGGATGTTCTCTTCTTGTGAGGCAATATATGACGGAGATATCATCTTCCTGAAGAAGGTGGGAAAGCGTATGTGCTCCTAGCGATCCGGTGGCTCCGGTAAGAATCTACAACTGTTAGCTGAGTGTGTCTTGTATAGATAAGGTGTTAATCTTACCACTCCCTTCCCGTTTGTCACGCTCGCTGGATGGGGGACATGTTTTCGAAAAGCCGAGTACTTTTCGATGAGACTTGGCATCAGCGATAGTTCGTCTTCTGCATGTCTTTCTTTTCCTGTCTGAAGAGAGTGGATGTGTTCGGCTAGGCGGCATATGTTGCCCGTCTCAAAGATCACATTCAGGCTCAATTTTTTGCTTCCGAGCTTGAAATACCTAAGAACCAAGCGTCGTAGATGGAGAGCCTTTAAGCTGTCCACACCCATAGCGAAAAAGCCAGATTCTGGACTGGGGATCGAGAGCCCTAGTTCTTTCTGGCAGACCTTCATCAAATGGGCCTCCGTCGCAGGAATATCCAGCTCCAGCGTGCCATCGCTTCTCTCGACCTTGGCATAGAGATCCTCAATAACGCCCGAGAACTGGCTATAAACCTGTGCCCGTATTAATGATCCTTTGTCCGTCATAGGGTACCTAGCAGTGAGCGGTAAGATAGCAATCATCTCGCGCGTAATCTGAGAAAACTGTTCGGCTCGCGAATTCGCTTCTTCCACAGTAGACCAGATCGAACAAAGGAATTCCTCATCAGAGAGATTGTTGGAGGCCTCCGAACGGAATATAAGAAGACCCGGTGCAGTTTTATTGACGCCCACCATGACGGCTTCCCGGACAAGAGGATGCTGCTTGATGCGACCCTCTATCGGCAGTGGAAGGACCTTCTCTCCATTTACCAGAGTGATGCGGTCGTCCAATCTGGTGATATATTTCCACCTGTCCGGTAAGGTAGGATGTGGCGCGAATACGTCTCTCGAGTGATAGGAGCCAGGCGGGTCATCAGAATTGCTGGTAGTCAATGCTGGATGCCCGGACAGATAGACCGATTCATATAGACCGTCACCTATTGGCTTCATCCATATGAATGGCCGAATATTATCGAAGAAAAACACATAATTCCATGCGGTGTCACCTTCCGGACGCGATATAGATTCGGCAACGAAGCCAGCTTCTGATCTTCATTAGATGTTAGTTACTTGCATTTAATTACAGCATGGAGCGGAATGAAGGGAACATACGAACCAAAGGCGGCTGCGAACTTCACCCCTTCCTGCACAAGCTTGTCTCCCAACTCATCGGGGCATGCTGCCCCGCCATAAGTGACCATCTTGCATTTCCTCAACGCCTCAATCCCGCGGGGGTTCTCGGCTAGCAGCTGAAGGACGTAGGGGACAGTACTAACTGACTCCGGCTGGGAAGCCTCGAGAGCGGTAACCAGGGAATCGGACGTCAAAGGCAAGGAAGCGTTCCACATAAATGCCGTTTTACGCCTCCACATTGCCTGAAACGCGGTGGAGAGGCCATGTAGGTGGTACCAGGGGAGCGAATTGAAAGACGTAAAACCAGGTCCTCTCAGGGGATGGGTCATCAACGCCTTGTGGGTGAGATAGATAGGCTTTGGTGTGCCTGTGGATCCGGATGAATGGAGGACGAGAGCAATCTTCTCCCTCTGGGCCTTGTTGTCCCGATTCCACTGCAGAGGATGACCACTGTTCTCACACGGGCTGTCGTAGGCAGATCTGGACAGAAGAGACTGAGACGAGACATGCTTCAACTGTAAGATTCCTTCAATTGTCGAGCGGATGTTTGGCGTTTGACCGTAGAGAATGGTATTACATTTTGCGGTCTCGAGCAACGACACACACGCGGCCGCCGAGAGACGTGGAGAAAGCATCATCACCGTGTACCCGAGTCTGCTCAAGGCAAAGAAGGTGATGACCATATCCAGGTCGGACAGAGTGAGGAGAGCAACAATTGACTCGTCATTGTGAGATGCCTTCAGCAAGTCAACATATGCTTATCTTCACAAATCACAGAAGATGAGAAATATACGTACCGGTGCAAACCCACGCTCCATCAAGCAGCGGACGGCCTGGTCGACAAGACGATCCAGGTCACAACCGCTGAAGTACTCATAGTTGGCGGCATTGTCTTCACCTCTGGGATAGGCCAGGATGGGCACCTGAACGTCATCCGCAGCTCTTAGACGGATCAAGTCGTCCAACACGTCCGGGCGGCCGAGACGCTGTACCAACTGCTCAATAGTAACATCTCGATGAGAGCTCCCCGATGCTTCATGTCCCTGGTGCAGTCCCATTTTTGAGAATTGAACAAGAATTGGAAACCGCAAAACGATGAGAGCTGAATGCTCCGTACTAAACGGGACCAAGAGGCTCAGATGACGCGGACCAGGTGATTAAATACCCTCTTCCCAGACCCATCATCGATTGAGACAAGGAACAGCTCACCACTGTGTTTCCAACTACGTGTGGGTTACATCGATGCCATCCGGACGAAGTGGGAATCCATGTTCGTTTTCGATAACTCCATTGTCACTAACAAAGACGTCGGGAACATGGAGCAACTTCCTTCTTGGGGATAGAAAGCTCGCTTATAGATATTTAATGGTAATTTTAGAGGTTACCATCTGCTATTGTATGCTTGGAGAGATTGATCCACAATGGATTCTATTTCCGGCTAGAGGGGACTCCCAGTTCTGTTTGCTCTGTTCCCCAGTCTCCGACTACCGAGCACAGACTCTCAGTAAGCTAAAAGAACAAGCGTCATGCATGAAAGCAGGATGGAAGTATATTGATCGCACCGTGGAAGGACGTCATGGGAAATCGGAGAAAATTGTATGCGGCATCATGGCACACCGAGCACAACAGCCGATATAGAAGCCGGATCGGCGATCGATGCAGCGGGTCCTCTTCCCAAGAAATACAATGGTCCGCTTCGGGCCGTCGTGGCCTCCACTTGGACCCCTACAGGGCTGGAATCTGCGAGCAATCAGCGATGATGAGAGGCTGCAGCAACGATTCTGTAACGAACTTGGACCTTGGGTATTCTGCCTACTGGCAGAAAATCCAGAACATGCTTCAAAACATTTACATTTCGGTGAGTACTTCCCCATGTAACATTTCTTCCGTTGCATCCAAGGATAGTGGTTAACGTTACGTTTTACAAGCCCTGAAATTCGGAAATACCCCCCCCCCCCCCGGAATATGAAATAAATGGCACGAAGAAATAACTTCTACCATCAAGGGAATGTGCTTTCTAGCTCTTCAACCCTTTCGGTTAACTCGATCACATATGCGGAAAGGCTGCTCCGTCTAGTGGTGGATCTTGCTCTACCAAGGCACGCACACAGGGGACAACAACGACACCGGGGTTACTCCACGACGCCTTGGAGATGTCTTAGGAAGGTCAGGGGAGACCCAGCACCAGGGTTTGCCTCATTCTCATACACATGACTTGTGGAGATGGCAAGTATCTCAACAAAAGCGCATGCGGAGAGGATGTTGGAGCAAAAGTCCTCAGGTTGGATTAGGCTCGCAGGGTTATGGTGCGGAATGTGACACGACCCGACTGTTTGGGACCGAATTATTGAGATCTCGCATCCGTGGATACCTCTCTTAAACTAGCGTCCTGATAGTTCGAATTCCACGCTCGGGGCGCCACAGGATCGTCCCGGCGCGCCACAGCTGTGGCCTGGGAATGCACTGTCCAGTATCTCATCCAACCTCCATTCTCCAGAACAGTGCCAGAAAAAACCTGTTCGAATTCTCAACTTCCCAAAGAGAACAGCATGTCTTATATTGGGGCGATATGGTGGACGGAAACGTCATTCCTGGAAGAGATCTATCACAGGGGGATTTCCGATGGTCTACGTTAGGTCAAGATAACTGATCACGGAGTTCGAGCCTTTGCAAGGGTCTTCGGTAGTATAGACATTAATCCAAAACGGGAAGTTGATTATGGTCTGGGAACAAATATGGAACAGATGGTGAGCGCCTACATCCACATCAATTCTCAACGGCTTTCAACGATCTACCCCAGAATCTGGCTGTGCGCCCCGCATGCTCGCTAACAACCCTAGGATCTTCGCCCCGAGTCGTTCACTAAAAGCCCCATGCTAAACCCATCCCATGAAGCATAGACTGTTTACGAGAGCCCTAGCCACCTCGCCAAACAAGAATATATCCCCCGAGATCCTCAAATCGGAAAAGGCACGCATTCCTAAACTAACCCAACAGTTTGGACTACCAGGAACATGCAAAGAGGACAGGCAAGTGTCGACCTGTTCATCACCCGCGACCTGAATGAGAAAAAGATGCAAGCAGGCTCGATTGTAATAACCAGACATTGCAAAGGCCACCTGAATTCTTTGTCTACGGCACCTGACAGTCTTCCAGTGAGCTGTAGGACCGGCCCAGACTTGATCGGCAATGTTGAATGTGTCGAGGCATAGACAGAAGTTTGCCCTGTTAACATAGCAGACAATATGCTATGAATCTCGGCAAGTCTCTACATGGGTATCCCAGACGAGTGCATGGTACGCGATACGCACAGGATAGGCGAAGTCCACGGCAAGCGTCAGGTCGGCGGCCAGCGTATCTCTGTTCCCGAACATCTGTAATGTTCCCAAAATCTTGAAGCGATCAGAATTGCTACTCCGTCGCCCGGAATGCCTGGGGTTTCTTGCGTCCGTCTAACTATTCTAATGATCGTGCTACTTGTTTGTAGTCCTCGTGAAAGGGTGCGACTCCCATACCACCTAGTCATGAATGTATGGGCTTGAACTACAGACTTCGCTCTGGTTCCGAGGCTGGGATTGGAAGAGGAGCCCTTGGGGTGGAGACGAGTAGAGTGTTCAGGCCAGCGATTTCGATTCCTGTCTGTTCGTAGCCACCCAATTTTCGGTTCTTGATGCACCTCTGAGACATTCAGGCTGCCTGCTTCTCTGTAATGAGACTGAACCGAAGCGGAAGCTAACTGGGACCATGACATACATGCTGATCCGGAAGCATCTTATCGATTGCGGGTCTCGAGCAGGCCTCCCCCGAGTTCCGATGTTAAGATAGCGACAGCGAAGATCCCGACTCGGCTTATTGTTGCACAGCAGCAGCTCCACCACGGGTACTCCACCACCTGTAAGTACATCATGCCGCATTGTGTCCAGGTCCAACAGCTACAGGAAACTACGCAATTCCTGAGCAAGCCTACGTGTTCGCCGATCAGCATCAACCAGCTGTTTTCAGCTGCACAAGCACATCTATATACATACACAGCAAAAGCCATGTACTGTACTGCACCGCATATATTAGCTGCCTCTTCCCCATGGCTGGCCTTGAGTCTCTCCAGACAAACCAGATCTCTTTCGCATAACAGAGAAAAATGGCACCCATTCAACGATCCAGTCTTCCAAGCTCTTCGCGAGATATCCTCTCCCTCGCAGAGACCGTCAGACAAGCAGCTGTGGATCACTGCTCAGCGTATCTCGACCCTCAAACACGATTTAAACTGCTCGCCGCTATCAAGGACCTGCAGCATGCTGTCGAGACTCCAACGGACACAATACTGAGGCTTATTTACCAGGTTGGTGTCCTCGATCTTAGCGTCCGATATTGAAATGGATGAATATGTACAAGTACATACTAATACTATGATCCATATAGCCACCCCAGAACGCATCTCTCAGAATTGCCGTCGAATTGGGTGTTTTCTCCATCCTCACAGAGCACGCACATGAGGAAAAACCTGGGATTAGTGCGGCGGAGCTGGCAGCACGGACAGGAGCTGACAAAACGCTCATCGGTAAGAAGATCCAGCGAGTTCCGAGTTCAATCCATACATACGTTTCATACATTTATTTGAATAACTAAATCCTAACTTCGACTCACTGAAGTCCGTTTGATGCGGGTCATGACGGCATTGGGCCTTTGCGCCAGTTCCGAGAGCGAGGTATACCGTGCGAATGAAAAGACGGTCGTTATGACTCAGCCCATAGGTAAAGACGGCATTAGTTGCATGTATGTGAAATTTCTTCTATCCAATCATCCCCCTAAGGGTCCCAGAAGCTATAGTCAGCTGGCTGACTTCAATTGCCATTGTCCAGTTACGACCTCACCGTCCCCACCCTCGCAAAGCTGCCTGAGTACCTCCGCGTCCATAACTATGCAAACCCTCAGGACTACGCGAAATCGCCCATGCAGTGGGCGGTTGGCATGAGCCAGTTCGAGTGGCTGGCCCAGGACCAGAGGAAACAATCCCGGTTTAATTTATACATGTCTAGTCGACGGGAGGGTAAGCCGAGCTGGTTCGAGGCCTATCCTATGGACCGCGTGCTTGACGGGGCCATTATGCACGAAGATGCCGTTCTGCTCGTCGATGTCGGCGGGAACCACGGCCACGACCTGCAGAGATTCCACGACAGGTATCCGGATGTTCCAGGCCGGTTGATACTGCAAGATCTGCCGAGCGTGGTTAACTCAGGTCCCCGGTTGAAGGGGATCGAGGCCATGGGATATAGTTTCTTCAGTCCACAGCCTGTTAAAGGTCAGTCTTCTCCATACGTCCCTGCACGACTGTGTGTACACTGATTGATGGATCATCCGTTCAGGAGCCCGAGCCTACACCTTCCGCGCTATCTTCCACGACTGGCCAGACGATATCTGCCGAACGATCCTAAGGAACACGGCCAGTGCCATGGCACCTAGCTACTCCAAGATCATCATTATCGACTTCGTCCTCCCAGATGTGGGTACGCCGCTGATGCAGGCATCGATGGACATTCAGATGATGAGTATTGGGGCTGGTGTGGAGAGGTCAGAGAGTCAGTGGAGGGAGTTGCTTGATTCAGCGGGGCTGGAAATCACCGGAATCTGGAGTACTGGTCCAGGGATGGAGGCAATTATTGAAGCGATTCCGGCGCACAGTGAAGTGTAGAGATAAGTGGTTAGTTAAAAATTGTTGTTTGTTCTCCCAAATTCAATATACATTTTCTACAGTTACCTGGATCTCCTTACAATGCCTTTCTTCCACACAATATATCCTGTTTACTATCTGCAGTTTGGTCGTTGGCTGGAACCTCTTATTCGGTTGTGACGGAAGCTGATCCGCATCTTTGTACATGTTCTTTCTGGAATACCAACTAGCAATGCCAGGTTGAGCACGTTGTTCCGTAGTACTGATCTTTCGCCAGTTTAGAGGATAATGGATACCAGATACAGATAGGGTGCCTTGGATATAGTGCTATATCAGCCCCTTATGCTATTCTGCTCTGCTTGGCTGGCTTCGGGGCGAATTCGAGGCCTTGGTAGAAACCACCAGAATTTCCGAAAACGGTGTACACAACAGACTGAAACTTCTCCCATCAAATCCAACACCGCCGATAACAGCAATACTGGGCGATGAAAAAAAAAAAAAAAAAAAAAAACGCCGTTCCTGAGAAGTATGAAGTATGAGGCATGCGCCGAGAACATCTTCCCTTTCCTTTGCCTGTATAACCCGTCATGGGACACGCTGGGGCATGCAATGTGGGAGTGTACGGCAGAGATATATCTCAATAAAAATAGCTGCTGGATCTCGAGCGTCCGTCTTCTTCCATCTTCTTTGATACCACTTTCCACGGAAGCCCCCTCTGCATGACAGTGGTCTACTTACGAGACGACGGCAGGGATGAGGTCGCCGTTGAGGTGAATCTAGGGATGCCACAGCGACGGTCGCCCTCCTTCGCTTACAGACACGGTCCTGGTTCCAGATCATCCTGGTCAACGCCATCTGCTTTTGCTGCCCTGG
Source organism: Thermoascus crustaceus (assembly GCF_041956765.1). NCBI lineage: Eukaryota > Fungi > Ascomycota > Eurotiomycetes > Eurotiales > Thermoascaceae > Thermoascus > Thermoascus crustaceus. The sequence goes on along the minus strand of NW_027192530.1, from coordinate 13,704 downwards.
CGTAAGTTGTTTGCTCTCTTCGCCCCTCTACGCGATGTACTTCTCACGCTGCTCCAGATGTACAATGCCCTCACTGGCCGCGGGGTTCTGGCCATATCGACCCTACCGTCGCCGCCAACGCGAATGTCGCTCTGCTCTCAGCGACGGCGGCCACTGCATTCTTTGTCGTCGGGCCCATTTTCGACAGGATAGGCCCCAGAGCCTCTCTACTGCTGGGGGGGGGGTGGACGTACCCGCTGTGTTCAGCCAGCTTCTGCTTCAACAGTACGTGCCGCATGGTGCTATGATACATCCAAGGGATCGACATCCATCGGGCGTACAGACTAACTCGCGACGTAGGGACGTCAAACGGCGCCTTCGTCGTCGCCTCGGGTGCTATCCTGGGCGTCAGTGCAGCCTTCCTATGGGTGTCGCAGGGCGCCATCATGATGACCTATGTCCCTGAGGCCCAGAAAGGGCGCGCCATCGCCGTGTTCTGGACTATCTTTAACCTCGGCGGCGGGGTGGGATCACTCTCCAGCTTCGGACTCAACTACCGCTCCTTTAGCGCGACTGTCTCGGACACCACCTACATTGCGCTGCCCGTCATCATGGCTGTCTGGTGGCTTCTGAGCATATTCATCTGCCCTCCCTCTGCCGTGCGCGGTACCTAGCTACATAAGACGCCCAAGAAGAAAAAGAACTGGAAGTCCACGGCCCTCCAAACCGTCGAGACCTTGTCTGATTGGAGAGTACACTGCATGCTACCACTGTTCTTCTGTGCCAATGTCTTCTACTCGTACCAGCAGGATGTCGTCAACGGCATGACGTTCAACATCCGCACCCAATCACTGAACGGTGCGCTATACTACATGGCACAGATGGTCGCTGGTCTTCTCATCCGTCCGCTTCTCGACCTGCCCATGCTTAACCGTCAGCAGCGCGCCCGACTCGGTTGGCTTTTCCTTTTCGTCAGTGGCATGGCCGTGGGGCGGCGGATATGCGTTCGAGAAGTGGTCCAGCAGGCGTCTTGCCCAGGGAATCAAGCAGGATATTGACTTTATCGAAGGGAAGACGTCCGCAGGACCTATGTTCCTGTACATCTTTTACGGCGCTTACAACGCCTACTGGCAATCCTTCTGCTATTGGTTGACCAGGGCGCAGTCGAACTCACTGGCGGTCTCTGCGATCCTGGTGGGCGCATATAAGACCTTCCAGAGCGCTGACGCTATGGCGTGGCGGGTGAATGCGCTCCATACACAATCAACCACCCAGTTCGCGATGGTCTGGGGCCTGCGCTTGGGTGCACGCGCAGTTGCTGTTCCTTCTGTGTTAGCCATCAATCTGATGAGCGATCAAGATGCAATGGTAGCCATGGATCAGCATGAAGAATGCTCCAAAACGCAGAGCCCAGATGCCGTGGTGACATTGTCAAGGTCAACTAAGAAACAGTAGATCTTTTGCCATTTACGTGATTGTGACAATTGTGCTAATGTACAATACTGTATATACTCTGTACTCTACTATGTATACATAATACATGCCGACATGTGATAAGTACCGCTCGGCATAGTTTGTTATGGTCCATGATCCATCAAGATCAGGTAGAAGCATCCACTCAATGATTTATAGTCTTTGTCACCACATGAGCTGCAATTTTTATACTGTAGTATATACAGCAGTGCCCCTGGCAAGGGGAAAACATGAGGCGAAGGCGCGCCATTGAAGATGCAGAATGGAGACAAATAATAGAGGCAAGAAGCCTGATAGTAGGGGACTTTAACGCACACCGCCCTCTATGGAACCCACAGGCAGGGGCCCGCACAAATGCAGGGCCACTGGAAGCCCTAATTGATGCATATAACCTCCATATCAACAATGCTCTGGACATACCAACTAGGCCTAAATCAACCCCAGGGGTGTCAATTATTGACTTGAGCCTGACCACCTCTGAGTTGGGGCCTCTAGAGGCATGGTTTGTGGATCAAGACCACCCTACAGGCTCTGACCATGAAGTGATAGTTATGAAATGGAGCCCTTTGCGAAAGGACCCCAGAGAACCCTCTAAGGAGATCACTGGCTGGCAGATTCAGGCCCTGCAGGCAGATACAGAGGCACTAAACCAAGCCACTCAGGCCTGGCAAACTCAGGCAACTGGCAGACAGCCCCTAACTGACACCTGCACCGAGGGGGATGTAGTAGAGGAAGCCACATGGATTCAGAACACCTTGACAACTATACTCAACCAGCATGCCAAGCCAATCCGGGTATCTCCTGCCTCAAAGCGATGGTGGGGGACAGAGGTCAAGCAGGCCCGGGGGACCTATGCCCAAGCCAGGCGGGCATGGCAGGCAGGAGCTATAGCAGAGGGGGAGCTTTGGGAGGCCCGGAACTTCTACTATAGAACTATACGGCGGATGAAGAGGGTGTGCTGGGAGACATTCTTAATGGGCCCTGAGGGGGAGGATCCTGGAAGTCAACTGGGCCCAGCAGATACTGCCCGGTGCTGGCAGGCACTGCGGTATACTGCCCCAAAGGCTACCAGTACAACCCCAGCACTCCGAGGCCCCCAGGGGCAGGTGGCCACCACTATTAGTGAGAAGGAAGCTCTAATCCGGGAGGTGGCATTCCCACCTGCTCCCAGGGGGAGCCCCCAAGAAGACCTGCCCCAAGGAACCTGGCATACCCAACTCAGGGAGGAGATAGTGCAACAGGCCCTGTTTAGCCAAGCTGTCCAGAAAGCCGCAGGGGTTGACAAGCTTAATTTTAGAGCCCTGCGCCTTCTTTG
>NW_027192530.1:0-7894 GCF_041956765.1 Thermoascus crustaceus | reverse complement strand
CACAGCAGTGTCCCAGTGGTCCTGTATTGAGAGTATTCTATTTCTGGCATTGCAACATGGGAGAGTACTCAAGTCAATTATACTTTTCATTTCATAGTTGCTGAATGGGATTTCGTTTCTTTTCCGGGTTTTATATATACAACGAAGTAATTAAGCAGGGCAAGAAGTGTCACCAATATTGTCCACTATACGCCAGAAAATATATATATTTTCTATAATCTATTAAAATTCGACCGGACAAGAACTTTCAACTCGAAAATGACAGTGCATGGTAGCAGCATTTATAAAGGTACCTTATCCAGTCTTTGTATGTATTATATATGATATTCCTGGCTAAAGCGGAGAAGAAGCAAAAATGAAATGTTTGCAGAGGCCTCATATAGGTCTGGTTTACAGAGAGGTCAAAGGTAAAGGAAAGGGTAACTACAGACCCTCTCATCTAGATATAGATCTTTAAATATTAAAGTTGATATGGGAAAAACGACATGTTCTGGCGAAGACTAGTCAGAGTGCACCAAGGCTAAATGACCGACATGGCTTCATTGCGGTCCGGACGTCGCCCTTGAGAACTTCTCTTTCTGACCTTTTCGTTGGGATGCCTCGACATCAACTGAATACTCCGTCACAACGTGAATTCCGTATTCCGCTTCCTTGCCCGGCGGTTGAGCTTCGACGATTGCTCCGGAGGAAACCCGGCGTTCTTTACTGTTGGACCGGTCTACTACTTTTGCTGGTCCAGCAGCAAAGTCCACTCCTCTCTTTTGATTTACTGTCCCTTCGTCTGTTACCACTGGCGGCCTGCAATCTACAGTCACTATCGCCTCGTCACTTCCCCAGGCCGTATCGTTTGGGATGCTGAGAGGGTGCTGGAACGGTTTCCCGCGTTTGCTCTTCTTCGAACTGGAGACACCCGAGCTAAGTTTTATGTTGCTTCCGGAGGTGCTTGCCTTGCTGTAGGTGCCTGTAATCCCATGATACCAGCGCTGGAAAAGAGGGTAGACCATGGGCATGTTGCCAACGATGACAGCGGCGAATGATTCGCGGCAGGACCAGCGACCGGCTTGTTCAGGACCTTCAGCTCCGGACTGTGTTGTTACGACAAGTAGTTAGTATTGCTTTCAGTAGACAATCGTGTAGTCGAGAAATCAAACTCACCGTCAGAATGGTAGTACACCGAAGAATTCCAAACACCATGACCACAAAACCACCGCCAAACATACACAGGAGAATTACTTTCTTCCGTGGAGAGAGGCGTGATTTCCAGATCATCTGTTTCCGTTAGTCATTTCCCAGATCATCTACTGTATGGACATCTTGGTACATACCGGCAATGGGATAGACATCAGGTAGAGGTCCGTGGTTATGTTCAGAGAAAGAAGGGTTCCTAGCTGCAGATTTGAATTCGCTGGTTGGCAGCGATCTTTTATGTTCCTGTTAGTCTTGTCCGTTGCTGGACAGTAACTGAAACACAGGACTTACTCCCTGGCGCCGGATTGATCTGCCAATGCTTCTCTACAGGGTAACAACCAAACAGGATCGCGAAGAACGTCGCAAAGAAGGTGACAGTAAGAATGGCATATCCGATCCGAATTCGAAGGGGCATATTGTCGACACCCTCCCTACATCGAGGGAAACGGTCAGCGTCATTGGGGTCGAAGTGCAGCAGGATCAATCCGTGCATACATACGTTAGTCGTGAGTAATAGAAGATCCAGCAAAACTTCAGTGTCCAGAGAAGTACAGTATAATCCAGCCATCCTGATAATTGCGTCTTGGAACCGCCTACTCTGAGCCGCCATTCTTCGGAATTGGGATCAAGCGCCGCTCGCTCCTCATCTGTCATACTGTTGTTGGCCAAGCCCTTCCAGTACGCGCCAACAATGTATGCCAACACGGTCTCCGCGGTATAAAGAATCTATTTTTCGAATAAACCATGTCAGTCGTCTCAGATAATGGATCCAAGGTGCTGTACAGGATTAACTAACCCCAGCGAATACCATAAGCGCATCATCGATGGCCAGCTTGCGAAATCCAAGAAAAAGACATCGTGCGTAGATGCGCAAACCAATCCAGACGAGTGCGATCGCGAGGAGACTCCAGGCCTCCGCGACGAAATTTTCCGCCATGACTGGCCCGCTCGGCCGTCAAGCCAAGTAGACGGTTGCTGTGAGATATAAAACAGCAGGTCAGCAAAAAGAAGACACGAGTAATTTTTCGTGAACTTTTCTTGTTTCTCTAGATATAGATTGCACTCTACTGCATCTGTGGGTGGCTACATAATTTGAAGACTTGTGGCATTGCGCGTCCAGATCCAGTGAACAAGGGGACGACGCATCAAGAAAGACAGCTGGCATTAGAATAATTTGATGGACCAATAACTTCCTGAACATGTTGGTCTCCAGACGGTAGACCAGGATTGTATTCCGGCTGACAGGGGCTATCACCGCTGTATGGAATAGGCGGACGGTGACGCCGACATGGGACTGGGGAAGGTCTGGGGCGAAGTATGGAGTATCAACTCCTATTATTATCTTTGGCGGAGTTGGCCATCGGGGGGCAGCCCCTGTACGCAGTATAACCGGTCCTTGACTCTATGCCGAGGGACGGATGTTATATCTGTTCTGTTTTTATAACAAAGACACTAAAGTACGCCGTCTACTGAGAAAGCAATAGGTACCAAAGACAGGTTACGTGTTTAGCACAGTCAAGGGGGTGCTGTTCTTCTTAAACCTGACAACCGTGATATGTTGCAGTTGACGGCTCACACGTCAGACAGGTAGTGGCTTCCATATTTCGACGAGGATAGTAATTCTTTCTCCAGAAATTTCATTGGATGCAGAAGTCTGCTTCACAGCACAGGCTGAACTCTCCTGAGACAGAACGTATAGCAAGTTCATGCGCTACAGTTGGTATGTTTCAACAGCAGCTTCTGGACCCAATTAGATCCACCCCTGAAGTAGGGTTTCCGTACTCCGAACTCCGCATGGGGTCAACCTTAATGGTCCCATGAACCGCGGTCCAGCTAGCCACAGGCGGCTACCGTTGCCGCGGATGGTCAACTGAATATGTCGACAGCGCAATTGCTCTGGTCTCCGCTTCTAAAACAGTCATGTCAGCAATGCTGTGCAAGGAAATGGTTAAGAGAACTCGTTTGTCAAATTCGGATGCTTCTTTACCACTCACTGTTTACAAGCTTCCCATTAAGCTTCTATTGCGACAAACTCAATATTGATGCAGTGCCAGAGCAGCAGTAGGCTGGTGTCTGATTAGACTGGTGACAATGCGGATAATGTAGTAGGAGGTTGTTCTTCCGATTTGCCAATTCAGGGTACCCTTGTTCGTTTTCCGCTGATTTTCTCTCGACATAACAGTACGGGGGCACGGACAACCTCCGCGCGGCGCTTCGCCTCGCCCAAGCATGCCAATCAACTTTGATACCGGTCAGTGCAAGATCGAGATCCGCGGTCCACGGAACAACGGAACGGTCGTGACAGCGGGCCGGCGCCGTCCATGGAGAAGGGTCGAGCCGTGCCATGGCCGCGGCACCAGAACCAGCATGGCATACCCCGTATATCCGTATAAACCATCAAACTAGCGCTTTTGGAAGTTGATCGTGCTGAGGTTAGTGGCCGTTCGACAAGCACAGGTAAAGGGTGTACTGCGTATACGTACTCATGCTTCGTCAAGAGGCTATGGCCCGTGTTCGACCCACTGCATATTCCGTATCTGAGGTTAGATATCAATAGTCTTCTGTCAATCATTGGGGGCTGGCTGACACGGCCTCCGGGCTCGGGGAACAACCGGCCCGCGCCGCTAAATCGTGGCGGCGCGACGTTCCTTTCGAGAGCATGGAGCATCCCAGCATCGTCTTCTCTCGTCCTCCAGCTCCTGAAGATCGACTTGTCCCCAGGGCGGGGCCAAGTCTGCGCACGGGCAGAGCTTTGGCCTGGTTCGTGCGGAGCTCGGCCATGGCGCTAACATATCACTGTCTTTAACCCACGACGGCTTTTCCGCCCCAGAGACAACAGTGACGCGTTCTCCTGCGGCAGAATTGGCATGAGGGGAAAGAAGATGACTGTTCTCCGAGTATTCATATCCCTTTATAGATGTCAGGCCCCCCAGTACTGCAGATGACAGATAATCGACAGGGTTTAGCGGTTTCCCGCCAAAACCAGCACGGACTGCATTTCTCCGCTGCTCCTTAACCTCCCTGAAGTTAAACTGCTGAAGTTAAACTGACCGTTTATCATAGTAGTGCCAAGGAGACAACTCAATGTTTTCTTCGCCTAGCTCGCCTCATCCCCCAGTAGCGTGTCGCACCGTGGCCCGTGGATGCCTTTAGAGGGGCCCAGTCGTGCTCTTCCCCTCCCGGACAAGGATTCTTGGGCTATTGTGACTGGAGAACTTCATCCATGCTGTAGTCAGAGGTTAAGCCCAGGCGCGAGCTAAGTTCCCGGTAGTCGCTCATGGCAAGTTGGTTTGGCCAACGGTTCGTTACACAGCAGCTCCTCGCGGACGTGGGAAACTTCCGAGATAGAGTTTCGAGCCACCAAAGAGGACTATTTATTGCAAGTTCCAAGTTGTCCCGAACCTAGATGTCTTTCAGGCTACACAGCAAGCCTGCGTTCGGTTAACTGTTCTACAATATATTGTTGTTTCCATTGCCCATCTTTGAAGATACCCCTTTCGCCATGGCCGTGATCAACGGAGTAAATGGACACGCTGCCAAACTCGACTTTACGGTAAGCCCATCTGGATTCATTGTAAACGGCGGATTGTGGGCTAATGTTCGCAGACTTTCTACAATGTCATCAACAATGAATTGAGCACCACCGCGCGAACCCGCCACAGCATCAATCCGGCGAACCGCCAACCCAATCCGGAGGTCCCTGTCTCAACGCAGGAGGACCTTGATAAGGCCGTCGACTGTGCCAGAGAGGCGTTCAAGAAATGGTCCAAGACCTCCGTTGAAGAGCGCCGAGCTGCCATCACAGCGTTCAGTCGTGCCGTGGATGACCACAAGGATGACTTCGCCAAACTCTTGACAATGGAGCAGGGGAAACCCCTCGCGCAATCGTATCACGAGATTGGCATGGCCACGGAGTGGCTTCAGAAGATTCCGACCATGAAGATCCCAGAGGACATCCTCGAGGATACGGAGGACAGACAGATCATCCAACGCTATGTACCCCTTGGGGTCGCGTGTGCTATCGTCCCATGGAACTATCCGATTCTGCTCGCGGTTGGAAAGATTGCACCGGCTGTCTACACCGGCAATGCCATCATCGTCAAGCCTTCTCCGTACACTCCCTACTGTGATTTGAAGCTCGGGGAGCTAGCCACAAGATTCTTCCCTCCTGGTGTTGTGCAAGTTCTCAGCGGTGATCATGACCTTGGCCCCATGATGACTTCTCACCCAGGTATTGACAAGGTCAGCTTCACTGGGTCCTCCGAGACCGGGAAGAAGGTCATGGCAAGCTGTGCTGGAACTCTGAAGCGTGTCACACTAGAGCTCGGTGGTAATGACCCAGCAATCATCTGTGACGATGTTGACATTGATGCCATCCTGCCGAAGGTACATTTTCCATATTGCTCCCTTCTCTGCCGTGGATGCTGCTAACACTGTCCAAGGTTCACGCGATGTGTTTCTACTGCTCTGCCCAGATCTGCATGATGATCAAGCGTCTCTACGTCCATGAGAAAATCTACGACCAGTTCCGTGAAGCCTTTGTCAAGTACACGCAGAACCTCAAGTCCGGCGACGGCAACCAGTCAGACGTATTCTTCGGTCCAGTGCAGAACGCCGAACAGTTCGAGCGGGTCAAAAATCTGTTCACGACCATCCCCGCCGAAGGCCTCAAACCCGCGCTGGGCGGCAAGATCGAAGACTCCGAGGGATACTTTGTCACCCCAACCGTCATCGACAACCCTCCAGAGAAGTCTCGCGTCGTCACCGAAGAGCCTTTTGGACCCATCGTGCCCCTTCTCAAGTGGTCCGACGAGGACGATGTCGTTGCCCGCGCCAATGATAGCAAGATGGGTCTCGGTTCGTCTGTCTGGAGCAAGGATATCGAGCGCGCCAACCGGATCGCGAAGCGACTCGAGTCCGGAAGTGTCTGGGTCAATTCGCACTTTGATGTAGCACCTTGTGTTCCTTTTGGCGGGCACAAGTGGAGTGGCATGGGGATGGAATGGGGCGTTACCGGGCTGAAGGCATACTGCAACCAACAGATCTTGTGGCTGAAGAAGTAATCAAGCTTATTAGAAAGCTGAAACAGTGTACTCATAAAAATACTTTCATGTTCTTATATACCTCTACTTGTAAACATGAATTGACTTTAAGATTATTCATATATTACATCTAGACTTGACAGTCTGACTTATAAAATTTAATCTAACATGCATTCAATTTGCAGGTAAGTTACGTTGAGAATATTATACTTTATTATAAATTAAGTTCATTTTTAACTTAACATCGGAAAGCGTTCCGAGTGTGACGGCGCGGCAGGCACCTAGGCGGTAAGGTAGGCGGTGTGGAGCATTTGAGCATTCCTTTGTCTCTGGGATACTGCCGATATATCTCATGTTGCACGAAGCCCTGCAAATTCCTTCCTTGCTTTTCCTCTCATACTTTTGATTCTGTATGACTAGTGTGGAAGATATGCCCTCCTACCCAATTAGGCTTAGCCTCTCGCGTGTCTATGTTATTCCACATTTGGGTAAACAGTTAGAATCCTCTTTCAAGCAAGCAAGCTCATAATTATAATATCATCATCTCATAGAGTTCTGCCTCCTTCTCCCGTAGGTTATGGCCCTCTATCTCTTCATTCCCTGAGCATCTCTTTGCTCTATTCTTTTCTGGCTTCTCATAGGCCATATCAGAACAGTGATCCTAGCAACTTGCCTGAGGTGTTGCAGTGCTAACAGCTGGCCCAGTGCAGGGGGGTTCTGTTCCCACTTTCTCATCAAATCAGAAGCTTCTTTTATTGTCTCCTAGTCAGGATTCTGTCCACAATGGAGAACCTAACTGCCTCAATTGTGGCGGTTCTAAATGTTACAGCACAGCCTGGAGACCATGAGCAGGACAGACAAGGGGGGGATTCTATTATGATCCATCTGGATCCTTTGATCTATCTATAGTCATGATCCATCAGATAGGTATTTCCAGGCAGAACTCAGGATGTATATAAGACGCTCCTTAACCATGGGGATTAGGACCCCGTGGTCAACTCAAATAGCAATCCTGATAGGTAACATTGCTAGTAACGGCTTATCCATCTATCTTTTCCCCTTCTGTCCTTCAAGATAAACCCAACGCGCCTCAGCCTAGAAGTCCTAGGTCCGCCGTTACATCACCTTAGTCGTGTTGTCTATCAGTCAACAGATTAACTTATTGTGTTTGACCTACGAAGCCCAAGCCCACTGTTGCGACTCGGGACCGAAGGAGTGCGTAACAATAGCAAACAGCACCTGCACACCCCCCCCCCCTCAAACTTAAAAATAGACAGTGCATATATGCGCTGCTCAACTCCAGCTCATAGTCCCTTTCCTTTCATATTTAACACTCCATTTTTAAGCAGGATCCATATATTGAGGATTTCCATGCCGCAAAAGTGCAGGAAAGAAGATATTGTCGGACTGCGCGAACCTCGTAATCCGAAGGTATAATGATGAAAGCTCTGATTATTCCAATCTACCTAACTATCTGACCACTATTTATGGACTTAGGGGTTAAGACCTTTTCTGAATACTTCTTTGTTCAATTAGGGTTTTAGGGTTTAGGGTTTTAGGGTTTTAGGGTTTTAGGGTTTAGGGTTTAGGGTTTTAGGGTTTTAGGGTTTTAGGGTTTTAGGGTTTTAGGGTTTTAGGGTTTTAGGGTTTTAGGGTTTTAGGGT
>NW_027192529.1:3835810-3856285 GCF_041956765.1 Thermoascus crustaceus | reverse complement strand
AGTAGAGAGCCAGTAATTTTTATTCCTAGGATTATATTGTGTCCTGGCATCTGCATAATATCAAGGTTGATTTTTTCCTTATGTTATCCAATTCTCAAGATGGATTGGTCCATCTCCATTTGTACCCATCCTTCTTCATAGCTGCTGGCTGATCCATCAACTGTGGATAACTGATATGGTTCCCCTTTCCCTGCAAAGGGAATCCCATTCTTGATAACAAATATATTGCTGATAAAGTTTCTTATAGCTTCACTGTCAATTATAGCTCTTGCTTTCTTCCTATTGATCCTGACAGTGATCATTAATTATTTCAATAAGTCTGTTCTGTTAAGCATAGTACTGTTTTGCATGCTCATAGTTGGGTTCAGGAATCTAGACCCAGACTTCTGTGAGGGTCCCTCACTGGCAGGATCTTCTAGTTTTTTGACTTCCTGGAGTTTCTTGGAAACCATCCTGTTGTGTTCTTAGAGGTGTAGTGATCAGAGCATTTATTGTTATAGCAGACAGTCCAGGGGAGTTCAGCATATCCATTCTTTTCTGTGGCTGATATCTGCTTTTGATTGTCTTGTTTCTTGTCTGGACACTTCCAATCTATATGGTTATTCTTTCCACAATGGATACACAGCTTCTGCTTATAGCATCTTCTCTGTTCCTCTATCCAATTAGGATTGGATCCTCTAGGTTGTCTGCTTGCCATCTTCTGAGTGCTTTGTTCCTTTTGAGTTGCATTATCTAGTTCCATGACATCACCTTCATTTCCTGTGTGTCAAGGGGCCTGCTAAAAAGGATTGAATTGTCACTGCTCAGTTTGTCATTCAAAGAGTCTGTTGTCAATCCAGGTTGCCATAAGTATCAGGCCATTGAGATTGCTTGATTCTTCTGATGCAAGAAGCCCATTCTTGACTTCCTTCTTCAGTCCTCAATAATAATGTTCCATAAGTGCTTACTCTGACCAATCTCCAAGGAATGCTGCTAATTGCTGGAATTTGATAGTATAGTTGGCAACTGATATTTTTTGCTGAATGGACATAATAGTCCTGATAGCCTTCTTCACCTTATCCAGGTTCCTGAAGTTTTGTTTAATCCAGGTTAGGAACACATTGAAGCTACTAAAGATTTTAATAGTCTTAATTTATTATTGTCCTGGTGACTTTTTCAGGCAGTTCTTTAGGTAGAGGTTAAACCACTGAGCTGCTGTGCTTTGCAAGTAGGTTGCTGCAAATATAATCTTTCTTTCCTTATTAGGGAATTTATGGGGGTTGAAGAAAAAATAGAGTTCCAGTTGAGAGATGAAAGTCTGCAGCCTCTTCCAGTCACTATAGTAGAGGTCTGGTTTTGCAATCTTAGTCTTGGAGCTGACATCATTGTTAGTAGGATTCTGGATTGTCAGGTTTGATATGTGGCTTGTGCTTGCTTCAGCCTGTTGTCCCAGTAGATATATCTATTCCTGGAGTTAGGCATTCCCATTAATTTGGTTCTGTAGTTCATTCTGCAGCTGATTAATCTGTTCCCTAAGGGTGGTGCTCTCACCAGTTCCTTCTTGCAGCTGATTCTCCAACCAGCTGACCTGATTCTGTAATTCTCTAAGAGCTTGAATGACTTCCTGAGGGGTGATATCCTCCATTTTTGCTTCTTTTCCTGCCTGTCTTCTGCAAGAAAGGTGGTCAAAGTGTAACGGTGGGCCTAGGACTTCCTAGGCAGAGGCTTATTGGGTTTATCTTGAAGGACAGAAGACAAGGGAAAAGATAGATAATAGGCTGTTACTAGCAATGTTACCACTAGGATTGCTATTTGAGTTGACCATAGGGTCCTAATCCCCATGGCTAAGGAGTGTGTTTATATACATAGTCCCTCTGTGGGTATTGGTATACCATATGGTATACTGTATACCCAATGGTATGTTGTATACCTGGTATACCATATACCTTTTAGTCCTTGTATACCATTGATTAGTCATAATCATATGATGCCTGCGATGGCTTCTATCTCTTGTGGGGTAACATCCATTATGCAATGCTGCGTTGGGCAGCGCCGATCATAACAATAAGATAAGATCATAAGACTAATGTACCTAGCCAATGCTTTAATCATAGTTAATTGTAAGGATATATATATCCTGTCAAAATGTCTACCATTTTATTATACTTCTAGGAATTTTATGAGAAATAATTATGTTAGCATGCGAATAAGAAACCGGGAGGTCTGTCTTGCAACTGTTGCAGGTTGGGTTGGGTTGGAGAAAAAGGTGCCAAGCCAACCCAACCTGCTTTACAGTGGCCTATATTTATGTCGGGCAAAACTCATTTTTAACTTGTAACAACATAATGCCATTTCCAGTTTAGTTAGAGACTAATTAGAGATTTCGTTAAGAAGATCTCTAAGTCTTATCTAAGATTTAGTTAAGACTGTCTCTAAGCCTGTTGGCTTTTCCAGAAGATAATATCAAAGAATGAGAAAAGAGACCACTAAATATCACTTAAAGAACCTCGCTATTCTTAAAGTGTGGAGTGTCACATTTTAGGCAGCAAGGGGATAGTTACGGCACAACCTAGGATTAGACCAAGACAGGCTGAGGAAGGACTACCACGTGACTGGATCACCATGATCCATGGAGGTTGATCCATCACATGACTGGATCACCATGATCCATGAGGATCGATCCAACCATGAAGATCCAGAGGCATTGATCCATGAGCTATGATCCATCGGATAGGTATTTCCGGATAGAACCCAGCATGTATATAAAGACACTCCTTAACCATGGGGATTAGGACCCCGTGGTCAACTCAAATAGCAATCCTAGTGTTAACATTGCTAGTAACGACCTATCATCTATCTTTTCCCTTGTCTTCTGTCCTTCAAGATAAACCCAACGAGCTTTTGCCTAAGAGGTCTTAGGCCCGTCGTTACAGATAGTTGCTGTCCTATTAATTAAAATATGAAGCCTATGGCTATTAAGCACAACCAGCAGTATACAATCACTGTTTGTGCTGGAGGATCTGTGAACGCATAAAGTGGTATCTCAGCTATACATGATCAAATTACCACCATAATTCAAACATACCACGTTTCTTCCCGGCCCCCTTTTTAGTATGCTCACTGTGAGCAGCGGCGAAAGAAGCACTACCACCACTACTACCTCCATTGTACACGTTGAAGTGCTGAGGCCCCTCCTCGGAGATACGATATCCAAGATCGCACGAGGAGAATGCCACTTTGGGTTGCTGTGCATAGAAATCGTCATAGGACGAGTTTAGTGCATCTTTCAGGCTTGTAACTTTGCCACCTGGGTGAAGCTGATGCCATGGTTGCCGGCAGGAGTCTCCGTTACAGGACTTTAGCACCATCATTAAGGCGCCTAGTCGAGGAAGGATTTGCTCCAGTGGACGACCTGCAATTTGGTAGTCGTTGTGTTTGGCTGGGTTGGCGACCATGTTGACTGTCTGGTGGGGGTCTCTCTGAAGTAGGAATATTGTTAGTTATTGCTTTCCTTTTTCCCGAGGCCGGAAGACTTACCTTTGTATCGTAGAATTCCTTCTCGTTCGTGCACCAGACAGAATAGTAAAGGCTGTAGTCGTCTCCGACTAACCTCAACCCCTTGTATGTATTATTCCGGAACGATGTCTCCGAGTCATCGTGTCCATTGCTATAATACCCGTAAATTCCTTCGGCGATAGCCTGAATTATTCAAGGGTTATTACCAAGAAAAAGACAAGAACAAAGGATCATGGGACTATAGATAAATACTTACACGACCCCAGTATTCGATCGCCGCATGTTCTGACCTGGTGTCAGAGCCCTCCTGCAACTTCCACGGGAGCGGCTTGCCATCTAGACCATCTTTTGTGGCTCCGGCTATGGACAGGAAGGTAGGCGCAAGATCGGTATGACTTGTAACAACTTCCAGTGTCTGGTTTTCAGGGATTCCGGGGCCTCGCACGCTCAACGGAACGTTGATATCGGTGTCTGGCAATTGAAAATGGTAAGAAAACATCGTAAAATTATTAACATAAAGAGAAAGTTTCTTTCATGCATCCTCAACTTACCATAGCCACAGTTCTTTCCCGGTTTCATTCGATGTTGACCGATGTGATACCCGTTGTCGGTGGAAAAGAAGACGTATGTGTTATCAAGCACACCGGCCTGCTCCAGTCGGGAGATAAGACCACCGATCATCTCATCGACCGCTTGGAGCGCTCTCAGTCGAGACCGCTGAAACTCATCATTATATTTGATGAGAGTCTCATTCAGTTCAGGCAGCTCCGCAACCCAGCTGACTCCCCCTTGAATAGGGTTGTTAAAACTTGCATCACGGGGAATGATGTAGTCCTTGAAAAGATTCGCATGTCGTGGTGCATACTCTGGCCGGCCAAACCAGTCAACATTTCTGCTGGGATCATGTGAGCCATTTGAATGAGGTGCAGTGGGCGCCACTGTCAGCATCCACGGACGATCTTCTTGCAAAGCCTCATCCAGAAAGCCATGAGCCTTTTCTGAAATTACATCCGTCGAGTATTGGCCTCGGTAGCTAACAGGCTTGCCCCCATTCCGGGTCATCATCGCGTCATAGTACCGGTAGGTATATGGGTCCAACAAGAAGTCAGAGCCATTGAACCCCTTGGCATAGGGGTCATTGTAGTTCTCAACACTGTGGGCGTTCCACAGCTTTCCAACATAATATGTGTTGTATCCGGCTCCTTGCATCCATAGAGGAAGGTAGTTGTCATTCCATCCTGCCTGGACAACTTTGGGAAACCCACCATAGGGGGGCGTCACGTCCGTGACATTGGTATTATGGGGCATGCGGCCAGTCCAGATATTCGCGCGAGAGGGACAGCAGAGGGCAGTGGAACAGAAGTGCTTGAGATAACTGGTCCCTTTCTGGACTATCTTCTCCTGAAGTGTGTGCGTGGAGTGGTTACTATAAGACTGCTTGATTATGGTAACAAAGACGGTACCTGTAGTTGGGGCATGTAATCAATGCTCCCCATATGCTTGTCCTGGTCGTCTGTTAAGATGAACAGGATGTTCGGCTGATTTGAGGCTATAGCCAGCCCGCAAAATAAAAATGTACTCATTATCGACTTCATCCTGGAAATTGTGTGGGCAAATTTGTCTGAGGCCAATTCCAAGATTCACGGGGCGACAAGCATACACGTATATTTATATACCCTTATTTTTCCCCCTCCAATTATCCTCATAGGCTGAGGGGAGCTCTTGTGTCATTCCCCCACCAGAGTTGCTCAGCGACAATCATTGTGACTTCTTTCCCGTGTGGAGTCGGGTAATTGTAGGATCGGCAATTGTACGGAGAATATTGTATTGGAACAGACAATTCATGAGGATAAAGCGAGATCTTCATGATGCGGAGTATCTTAAGAGGAGCGCCGTATGAAGCGAAACAGATCCGTGGATAAATTGCGAAATCTGAACGCAGATTGCGATAGATGGTAGTCGTGGGCTTCCTTTGTGTCTTCGAGCAGAGACCACGGACAGCATTTGAGATGCCCAAAAGGGCAATAATAACATCAGTATATCGGATATGATGTGATCGATTGATTATGCACTACAAATAATGCTCCGCCAATACCATGCATGGTATGAAGTAAGCGAGCTTTTAGTGTCTGCATAACTTGTCTTTAGTGTCCACACTATTCTACAATAGCACTATGAGAGAACCCCACACCATGTGAAGGCGCCCAGAAGAAGCACACTGTTGATGATGTTGTTGTTGTTGTTGCAATAGAAATAACGGTACTAATATATGCCAGAATGCTTTCTCAATTGACTATATGAACCAAATGAGGGGTACAATAATCAGAGCTATATGCAGAGTTTACAGGAGATCCCCACTGTCTAAGCTGTGGTACTGTTATTAACGAGAAGACACTCACGCATATCTTTTGATTCCAGGACCGTATAACGAGACGCAACACATCCATTGGAAAGGTTGAGGGTATCCAAGCATACAGCGCTAAACAGACATTAGGATATTTCCAACTGTATCTGCAATATCTGGTTGTGAACATCGCCCAGGAAAGGCAAAGAGACCATGGTTGACTGGATTTCGCAATGCGAGTCCCGTTCCCAGAAGAAGCTGAAAATGCTTTAGTGTTGATAGGTCCTTGCTGGCTTTTTATCGTCATGTATATGTGTGAGAGGCGCGGATATAGCCCCTACGGTTTTCTCATATGTGTATATGTCTCTTGGAAAGATGGTCTGTTGATGTAACGTATCTACACTCGATTGACTCTCATTTTTAGACGCATATGAATCTCATAGACGATAAACTCATCTTCTTGGACATGCATTATTCATTTGCTGCAGATGTAGTCTGCGATCTAATGTGTCAGTTGCTCTTTAATAACCCGTAATATCTAAATTCCTGACGCTAATGCCTACTATATTAAGTCGCGATATTACCTCTCGAACTAATATGCGCTATACGCTTACCTCTTGCCCAGAAGCTGAGTGTCGGTGCAATATTCTGCATTAGCATCATTTGTATTATCGTGGCAGCTATTCAAGTGGTTCAGGTCGGTTCCAAGGCGAATGAAGATAGTGAATTGAGTGACAGTCATGGCTGGCCCTTCTGGAGTATTATCGGGGCAGGAATTTCGAATTTGGTACGTTATCTTAAATTAATTTTTTGAAGGAATTGCATACAATTAACTGAAACGTTAGCGTTCCACTAACCGAATAGTCTTCTAACCGATCTGTTGCGATGATTGGCTGCCTTCCTACTTTCCACATTATATATATCGCAAGGCTCGAAAATCAAACAAATACATTTACTCTTCCGGATCCACCTCAAAGAAGCAGACAGAAAGCGCATCTTGCTAGCATGTAGAACAACATTAGCACATCCAGATTGTTTGTGAAGATGGGATGCTATCGCGATCGATGACAATGACCCGTGGAATTGGTGGGGGCACATTAGGTACTCGCATAGTCTTGCTAAATCTTCCACTGAAAAGGCAGCGAGGTGTTTGTCACGTGAGGGGAAAGAACGCAGAAAGCAGCGTCGACTGACACAGAAGAGTCTCATTTCCCCCGACTTACAGCCTATAGTGGTATTCACGCCGGTGAATGCTTCTGATCTTACGCGAGAGTTGACGGCAGGTGAAAGTGCAGCAATCGAGAGACCTGACCATTGAAGAGGTATTAGAGTCCTCCGCCGTCACGTTCAGCGGAAATCGGAAGGTGTGTCGCCTGCCAGTGCCAATCGACAGGAGTCATAAGGAGGCCTCCGAGCTTTTTACCATGATCCTAACTCTTGGTCTTGAATGTAGTTGTCGATGGAAGAAGAAGAAGCCTGCTACACCAATGGTGAACAGAGGACCCACATCACGTTCGAAGCTCGGTGAGAAATCCCGTATCTAGGAGGTCTTTTTCGAGATATTTTACTGATCATATATAGCCTGGTGCGTTTTGTCAAATGGTCGTCCATTGAGCTGAGTGATGACTCGAGCGTTGACTGACTGACTATCGACTTGGGACTCAACAGCAGACAATGCAGGACCCGGCATCTCAAATGTGATTTTCCTCTGTACCTCTTGCGAGATCTGTTTGCTTAATGACGAGATCTAATTCTTGTATTCTCAGGCGATGGCGCACGCCCATGCAGCGGCTGCCACAAGAAAGGAATAGAGTGTGCCTACGCTGAGCTGCCTACATTTGCGGCACGGGGTGAGTTGCCATGCATGAATCCTCTCCTTCCCAGAGTCTTGGCTAAACCAGGGAAATTTGCTGTAGAGTGGAATCCTGCGGAGGCTGGATTTTCACCAGAGCGTATCGAAGGAATAGCTCATTCTCCTGTTGCACGTGGGCCAGGTATGTACATGTACCTACAGAGGGGAAAGGTCCTAGGAATCTATTGACCGAAGCATTGTAGGTACATTGTCTATTTCTTTTGTGAATGAAACCAGCGGTGTTGAGAGCAACTATACAGTACTCCCAACAGACGACCATACGACCGTCGCACCGTCAGATACAAATAAAACGACAAGCTCGTCTGATCTTTCGCTGTCCCACCCGGTCCAGTCAGCACTCCAGAGTCCTGGATCAGATCATTCGTACGGGGCTGGAGTTCCTGCGCCGTTGAATCCAATCACATCGCCTACAGATGCCTTTTTCATGAATCGTTTCTGTACGGTTATTGGACCGTGGTTTGACCTATTCGATTCACGGAGGCGATTTTCTCTCGAAGTGCCTCATCTGGCTCTGCAGCATCGACTGCTTCTTCTTTCAGCGTTGGCTTGCGCCGCAACACAACATCATCTAACTTCCGCGCAACCGGTTAAGACAGCTCTTACCTACTATGATGAAGCCTTGCAACTTCTGGGAGTCTCCTTGAAGGACTTTTCCCGCTCATCTTCCGCAGCGGTGTTTGCATCGTGCCTGCTCCTGGCACACTGTGAGATGATTGGTGCTAGTACTCGTGACTGGCATCTTCACCTTTCAGGAGCATTATCGCTGGTGACGACGTATGGCTGGAACCGGTGCACAGCTGGGTTGGGCCAAGCTTGCCTGTGGTGCGTAATCTCCGAACCTACTTACTCAACCTGGTCTTATGGTTTCTGATAGCATACCCTAGGATCTACTATCGGATGGATATTCTATCTTCCCTAGCGACTGCAGAATGTACCAGACTCCAGACAACTACTTGGGACGCTGCTAAAAACGGTGTTAGCTGGACAATCGAGTCTTGGTCCAACCATGCTGTGCTCTTGCTTGCAGAGGTTCATAATCTGCTGTGTGAAGTTCGGGAAGAGCACGGCTTCTCTCCGAGACTGTTCGAACGGTGGCAGAGTTTGGGTGCGCGCATCGAGTTACATGAGCAATCCCAGCCGCCCGAATTCCAGCCTCTGGCAGTACTCGACGCTGAACCAAACAACGAGAAGGACCCATTCCCTTCTACCTCATACATCAATGAAGCTGTCAGTGCAGCTATCCAGATGTTTGACCTCGCGAGGTTACTTCTTGTTCTGGCCCGTCCCGAGCGCAGCCATCACGAACGCGCGACAAGACTGATGAGAAATGGCGAGATCGCGGAAGTCTTTGTTGTTAGGGTAATTGCAAATAGTATCGTGAACCGAGGCACAATCAATTGGGTCAATGCAGTGCAACTCCTTCATTCGGCTGGGATGGCATTGGTGGGGTGGGTGCGCCGGAAAGCCCTGCTTGGATGCCTCGAAGACATCCAGGCCGAAACGGGCTGGAATACGCGACACAACATCAACGCTCTTCTCGACTGGTGGGGCTGGTCCGGGCCTCTGCAACAGAGATGCCAGACATGGAGAGATGTATACGAAGAGATCGGGCCCCGTCAGAGGATTGGAGACTTCCTGTTGCGCATGTTCGAAGTGAGAAGAATGGGCGAAGGAGGTGTCCAGATATAGCGATCCAGCCCCGCACCGTGAGAAAACCAGGGACGCTGGACGGACGCTGGACAGACGTCATCCTTCTAAGCTGTCTGCAGGACTTTTGTACAGGTTCTGCGCGGAGATGTTGTCCATCATCCATGCCGAAAGCTGCCGCGTCTTCCCCGGAAGGAAGGTGGGTCCGGTCCGGGGTGTCTGGGGCCGCGTCACGTGATAACACGCCGGTCTTGACCGTCAGCCTCGATCTGGCCAATCAGGTGATGCGGAGCTTCTGGACAGAGACGGCGCATCCCTGCTTGGCGCTGGCGCTTTGAGGGGAATTCCCGGGGTAAACAGGAGTGG
Source organism: Thermoascus crustaceus (assembly GCF_041956765.1). NCBI lineage: Eukaryota > Fungi > Ascomycota > Eurotiomycetes > Eurotiales > Thermoascaceae > Thermoascus > Thermoascus crustaceus. The sequence continues at coordinate 3,846,560 of NW_027192529.1, read as the reverse complement.
TTTGCCTATTGACACAACTGCCGAACACAACTGAAGAAGATTTGTTTAACTTGGCATATAAATATGCCTTGCCGCTCCCAGGGAGAATAAGCACGTTTCTCAGGGGTATCTCATGTTATCCCTTGTTCTAACTTCTTTTGAGTAGCTCTGCTGCAATCTGCCAAGATGGGGTTCTCATCGAGATTCACCCCGTACACCGCTACGCTGGGCGGTTTGAGCGGCTTTCCGCTCCAGATGGCAGTGGCATCTATCGGTATTTATCATCTCGGAGCCTTGTACCCTTCTTTGCTCGTATACTGATCAACTGACAGCCACGTGCGCCTTCTGGCTATTTGGATACGACATGAGTGTTGGTCTTTGAAATCCGATAGACACTACCCGAGCCTATGCTAACCTGTCGGGTTACTAGGTCATGGGCGGTGTCATTACGGAGGAGCCGTTTCTTTCTGTTTTCCCGGAGACCAAAGATGCCAGCATGCAGGGCATCATTATTGCGTTGCTGGAGCTTGGAGCCTTGATCGGTTCCATCTTCTGCACGTTCTATGGAGATTGGCTCGGTCGACGAGGAACTGTCTTTATCGGAATGTCCTTTATGGTTGTAGGCGGTGTCCTGCAAACGGCGGCTTGGTCTGTTGCCCAACTAGGCGTCGGCCGTGTCTTGTCTGGAATTGGACTCGGCCTCCAGGTTGCAACCGTTCCGACTTGGCAGAGTGAGTGCGCGAAGCCGAAGTCGCGCGGCAGATGGGTAATGATCGAAGGGGGCCTTCAGACTACCGGCGTAGCGTGCGGTCAATGGATCGGATACGGATTCTTCTTTGCTGAAGGCCAATCACAGTGGAGAGGGCCAGTTGGGATCCAGCTTATCCCCGCCGTGATCGTGGTTTGTTTCATCATGTTCCTTCCGGAATCACCGCGCTGGTTGGTCAAGCATGGAATGACGGCTGAGGCTACCTACAACCTTTCGAAACTGCGTGGATTGCCGGAAGATCATCCTTTAGTCATTGAAGAGCGAGATTCCATTGTTGCTTCGTTCGAAGCCCAGAAATCAGCAGCACCTTTCTCTTATAAGGAGCTTTTCCAGAACGGCAAGACACAGACATTCCGCCGCGTGTGTCTAGCGTTCTTCATCCAGGCCGCGCAACAGCTGTCTGGAATCAACCTTGTATCCACTTATGCTAACCAGATCCTCCGTGATAGCTTCAACCTCAACGCATCTATGTCTCATTTGATCGCTGCGTGCGGCGGTGCTGAATATGCCATATGTTCGATTCTCTCTGTTTTCCTGATTGAGGGGCTCGGCCGCCGAAAAGCATTTCTCATAACCGTGACGGGAATGACGGCCTCGTTTATTGTGATCCCGGTTCTTCTGTCGACCGGAACACGACCGAACCAATTAGCTGCAGCAGGGCTGCTGTTCTTATACAACACGTTCTTTGGCCTTGCATGGGTCGGAGGACCATTTCTTTACTCTGCTGAAATTGCCCCTCTACGATGCCGAGCCCAGGTCAACGGTATCGCAGCTGCAGCAAACTGGATATTCTGTTTTGTGGTGGTCATGACGATCCCACCAGCATTTGCAAACATCCAGTGGAGGACCTACATCATCTACGCGGTGCTGAACGCATGTTTTATTCCGATCATCTACTTTTTTCTTGTCGAGACCAAGGGACGTTCTCTCGAGGAACTTGACATCGTCTTCGCCGCACCTGGAGACCCAGTCAAGAATGAGAAGAGGATGCCGCATGATATTCCCTTGGCGGAGGGTCGCCAAATTCTGGGTCTGGACGTGGAGGAATACCATGAGAAACCAGTGTCGCAACAGCAGGTTGAGAACATGCCGGTTGCCGCTTTTCAAGTGTAAGACCTTGTATTTCTAATTGACAAATGAACAAGAAATCGACCGCGAGGTAAGAAAACAACAGGGAAGGGAACCTATATAAATGGATGCACTATATATGTTTGTGATGAGCCCAAAGATCGATGAGCTTCAGATGTTGATGACAGTGACATGTACATTATGAAAAGTTTACGGTTTTCGCACAGGAACTCGTGAAAATACTTGAATTTCATGAAGGAGTTGGAGCAATTAGAAATATATTAACGGAGTTTATAATAGGATTCTGCAAAGCGTATCAGGCCGCCTAGGAAGGAAGTTGCTAATGTAATGTCTCCATCCTTTTTATCTCTGTAGCTGGCAGAGCGCTCCTCAGTTGGCAGAACCTCGATCTCGCAGGTCCAGGGCCAGGTCTTGATAGGAAGACAGCACATGGCATATCATCACGCATTAATTGGCTCAATTTGTTGCCTTCGGGAACCAATCTCCGGAAAAGGGACTCAGTACGATTGGTAACCTCGGTTTTCACCGGAAAAGGGTCCCAGTGAGCTCATGGCACAGTGGGACTCTGTATGTACTCTAAACTTGGAAGTTGTGAAGCCATTCCGAGGAACTTGCTTATCGACGGGGCCGTGGGGACGGAACCCCGAGGGGGTTTTCCCCGGAAGGAAAGTCCTTCCTGGGAAGTTAGCCAAACCTTATCTGAACCCAATCAAGAACCGTATCTCTCTCTCTCTCTCTCTCTCTCTCACTCTCTGCGGGGGAAGACAGACAGGCCAGTAGGTGAGAACACTCACAGGGACCTGGGTCTGTTTTCTCTTCGGGTCCATCGATATGGATCTCGGGGTACTTTCTCCGGGCCGGAAGCTGGCCAGCTTACGGAATACGGGGTCATTTGACCGAGAGCGACATATAAAAAGGCTCAGGATCTCCTCCCCGCTGTCTGGTCCTGGTTCTGTTTCTTGAACCTTTCTCTGTATCTCGGTATATTCATCGTGTTGTGTTGTGTCTCTTGTATTATTGAAGTTTATTAGAGTAAGATCGCATATCGGTCATCGCAACCATGACGATCCAACAACAATGGAACGGCAAACCATTGAGTATCAGGACGATTGGTACCTGTGCAGGTGAGCTTTCTTTTTCATACCGGTGCTAGATGTAAGAGTTCTTAATCGAATTTCTTCTAACTCATTTGTATGTACTGTAGGGACATCCATGGATGGCCTTGACATCGTACACATCCACTGGACGCAGGAGCATCCTGAAGCTCCGCTGAAGATGAAGCTGCTGCGGTATGGGGAGGTGCCGTTTGATGGGCCGCTGAAGAGTATGTCATCGATCGTATTCGTTGCTATGGGGATATCTGACTGGCGATTGTAGAGCGGGTTATGCGTCTCATTAGGGAGAACAAAACGTCGCCGGAGGAGATTGCTATTGTCAATATGCAGGTACGATGACTAAAGTAACTGCAGAGAATTGGACAGGACTGATAAGAATGGACATCTAGCTCGGAGAATTCACTGCAGACGCGATCCTAAAGTTCGCAAAAGACGAAGGCTTCAACCTGCAGGAAGAAGTCGACCTCATCGCCGGCCAGGGCCAGACCATCTGGCACCTCCCGCTTCCCGAGCTGTTCGAAGGCGACCAGATCCGTGCACACATCGACATGGCTGAAATCTCAGTTATCGCGGCCAAGACAGGCGTGACGGCGATCTCTGCGTTCCGTGTCGGCGACGTGGCTCTGGGGAGACAGGGCTGTCCGCTCTTTGTGGCGTTCGATGGACTCTGCGCGACGCATCCGACGATGAATCGTGCTGTGCAGAATATTGGGGGTATTGCGAACATTACGATGCTGCCGAAGGGGGATATTAGGCAGGGATATGACTTTGACACTGGCCCAGGGAATGTCTTTATTGATGGGTGAGTGCTAGGACATAGCCTCATGGGTATATGGAACATTCCTAACCAGAGAGATGTACTTCCAGAGCCATCCGCTACTTCACCAACGGCGAGAAGCAGTACGACAAAGACGGCGAGATGGGTGCCAAGGGCAAAGTCGACCAGGAGATCGTCGACGAGGTCCTCGCCGGCCCGTACTTCGTCCACGACATCCCCAAGACCACCGGCCGCGAAACCTTCGGCGACAACCTGAGCGAGGAGCTCTGCAAACGCATGCTCGCCAAGGGTGCCACCCCCGAAGATTGCGTCGCGACCATCACACGCATCACGGCCCAATCCCTCGTCGACGGCTACCGCCGTTGGGGTCCCCCGGGCGGCATCCAGGAGATCTACCTCGGCGGCGGTGGCTCCTACAACCCAAACATTATCAACTACATCCGCGAGCAGCTCCCCGAGACCAAGGTCCAACTTCTCGACGTTTTGGGTATCCCCTGCGGATCCCGCGAGGCCATGGACTTTGCGTTCAAGGGCCTCGAATGTATCCTGGGTCGGGCGCTGATCGTCCCGCAGCGCGTCGAGTCCGATCGGGCCGGTATTATCGGACAGATCCAGCCTGGAACAGGGACGCATTATCACCGGCTGATCAAGCATGTGCAGGACTTCTGGGGCGACTGGCCGCTGGAGAAGAGGATGAATCCTGTTTTGCAGATGGAGATTGTGAGGGATGGTGTTGAGAGCAAGGTGAATGGGCCTAATGGGGCCAGTTGAAGGCGTTGTAGAAGTATCTACCTAGTCTGTACAGTATGTATGTAAGAAACCCGTTCACTTATATAGACAAGACGATAGATCGTGGATATCTATGCAGTTATAAACAATAATACCTTCTGTCATGTAAATCACTGTAGGAGAACAAAGAATCTAGCCGGGATACAGCTGCATGACACAGACCAAATACTGCAGGATTAATCAATCCATGGAATTTTGAATAATAAATTAACGGATTGGCAGGGCTTGCCAGATCGAAATGTGATCTTATTCCGGTTCTCTACGTATTGACCAAACTCGAGTAGATAAAAGCCAAAAAGGGAAAAGAAACTAGTGACAGAGACAAATCTCATCTGAGGGGCTATGTACAAAACTAGGAACATGGATGCTAGCAAATAAAATATGATTTGTATGTAAGGTAGCATTGAGATACTGGCTCTGATTATTAAGAAGAGAAAGCTAGGTGGCCTATCGAGATCTATAAAGTAGGCGATCATATCTTTCAGCACCCCTCCCCTGCTACCTACTGTCTTGGCACATTGCTGTTCTAAAATTACATGACTGTGAAGCCACTGGAGGGTACCTGGGCACTATGATAAGTCACAGGCCGTAGACAAAGCCAGTCCAGATCAAAATATAGCAAAGGCAGCAAGCTAAGTGGCTTGGACAGGGGGGAGGGGGTGCCGAAAGATATGGTTGCCTCCTATAGTTCACTGGCCATGTGAGGGAAGGTGCTCTACCAGAAATGATAACCCTTTAGCGTTGCCTCCTGCATATTAGGATCCTGAAATATTAACATGATGCAAGAATGTTACCTACTGGCAGCGTCCTCCAAGTTCCAGCCGGAATTCAACTGCAAGTTGTTCATGCAGCAGAATAAGTCTGCACCTCGTTCTCCGCGTCGCTTATCTTATCAGCAGAGCCGTCCCTTGCAGATTATGCTGTACGACACGAAGAGAACGACCTTTGTCATCAAGGATTGCATGTCACACACCGGTGTGATTGATCATGGCCTCAGTCGGAGGCGGGATTCCGAATTGAACCAGGTACGTGCACTCACACACTATCCGATTGTCGTTGACCAAAATTAGGTATCGATCGCAAGTTACAGATTTGAGGATTATCTCCGAATCCGATGTCTCCATCAGATTCTGACAGGTCCATTATTCTTCAGCCCCAGTGGGATCATGTACGATGCGGGCCCGGCGGAGATACTACGGAGAAATTCCAGCGCAGAGTATTCTGAGACTGGACCTGAGTACAGTATCGCGAGCTCTCGGCCCCGAAGCGATCTGTTCTCAACCAATGATTTCCATCACTTCTAACCCGAGGACCCAACTCTCCGCTAGACTCTTAGTACCTATCTGTCACCTGCTTGACGTCGATCTTCCCCGCTGAAGAGCCTATTATGCTAGTCTGTCGAACCACGTTGTGTCTGTCAGTGTCTGGTGCCTAAGCACGGTGCGGCTTGCTGTTATTGAGACGGAGAATTCTTGTCCTTCTTCGTTTAATCTCGCGTTGACCATCTTGATCAAACTTATCGATAAACGGCTGACCTGACGGTTGAGAAATACTTCCATATAAAACTAGGTATATCGCCTAACAAGAAAATTCGAAAATATGGACTACATCAGACCGGCCGCTGGTAGAGTGGGTGTCTGGCTTCCGAAAAGTCCGCCTCTAAAATGTCTCGTTTTGAGCTACTTATTCCGGCAACTTTCAATCAGCCCTGGCCCCCAAGATTCGAGCCGAACTGAACGCTAGGACGCAGCGTACCTCATGACCACATGTCTTGGGTTTTCGAACCTTGCTTTTGACGAGGAATTGAATTCAAAGCCAGATATAACCGAGGTAGCTTGGCCCGTCGATCATTTCTATTTTCACAACATAATATTCCTCCGACCATTATTCTGAGCCGTGCGAATGTACATGGTCTATCTGCAGCCACGGAATCGCCGGCGTAAGCACAGGTCCACAACACATGCAAAAGACTGGGCTCGACTGTTCCTGTCGGAGATACATCCACGATGCTACCTTATTTCTACACCGCCTGTCCTCCCCTTGAAGTAGTATCCAAGGGTGGAGATATAAGTCGCGAGCGTCCCAAGCCTGCCTTGGAGGTTATGTAGCGATTGGCCGGCTTCCCAGATAAAATCTGTTATCCTGTATCGAGGTTCCTGTTCGTCTCGAGATCATAATGCTCAATTCTGTAGCAAAATGGGCCGTTACGGCCTTGACGCTGAGCTCATTTGTCTCTGCTGCTCCTTATAAACTAGGTCGTCGAGGTAGGCACGCAGAAGTTACCACTAGCTTTGCCTGTATCTGTCTTTGCTGACATTATTTCGAGATGTTTCGGCGGACCTCCTTCACCAGTTCAACCTCTTCGAGCAATATTCAGCTGCAGCGTATTGTCCGGAGAACTACAATTCAACAGGCACGAAGTTGACGTGCTCTGCGCAGAACTGCCCGCTTGTGCAGGAGGCGGATACGAAGACGATCGACGAGTTTGCGGGGTACGTGATACATATCTGACAATAAAGGATACTAATGAAATCTGGAAGCTAACGCCGTACATATAGTTCGAGCTGGGGAGACGTAACGGGATTTCTGGCCGTCGACAACACGAACAAGCTCATCGTGATGTCCTTCCGTGGAAGCAGATCAACTGAGACGTGGATCTCCAACTTCGACTTCGTCAAGGACAAGGTTGACGATGTCTGCAACGGCTGCGAGATCCACGACGGATTCTGGCGATCGTGGAACTCGGTGTCGGATACCCTCACGCCTCAGCTTAAGTCTACCGTCTCCCAGTACCCAGATTACACGATTGTCTTGACGGGCCACAGCGCCGGTGCAGCCGTGGCTACTGTTGGGACCGTCGTTCTGAGAAATGCGGGATACACGGTTGATCTGGTAAGTGTCGAATTAACTTAACACCACCTGCTCTGATAAAAGACTAATATCTTAAAGTACTCCTACGGCTGCCCCCGCATCGGGAACAAAGAGCTCGCCGAGTACATGACATCCCAAACGTCCGGCACAGACTACCGCCTTACCCACACCAACGACTACGTGCCCCAGATCCCACCCACTTGGGCCGGCTACAGCCACCTCAGCCCCGAGTACTGGATCACGACTCCCAACAATGTGACCGTGACCACGTCGGACATCCAAGTCATCCAGGGGATCGACTCTACGGAGGGAAATGCCGGCTCCGGTGGAATGTCTACTGACGCTCATGGGTGGTATCTCGGACCAATTAGCGTCTGTGAATGAGCTAGCTGAACGTTTCTATTTTATATACTAGACGACAGATGCGTCTGTACGAAAAGTCTTGGTTATGATATATGTACTTGTGCAGGCAGCTTCCTAGCTGCAACAACAAACCCTGTGAATATGACTGGTCTAAATGATGTATCTATTTGCAGCTATTATATGTCATTATCATCATTATCATCATTATCATCATTATCATCATTATCATCATTATCATCATTATCATCATTATCATCATTATCATCATTATCATCATTATCATCATGACCTGGAAGGTGTTGTACGACACTAACGTTAATGTTTTCAGAACGATTCTAAGGTATGTGCATATATAGATAAGTGCGGAACTACATTTCTAATTCGGAAATCCTTCTTATGGCTAGTCATAATAATATCGTGGCTTCGCAAAAAAATAATCCAATGACCATCATCCGGGCCCCGATTACCAACTGTTCTCAGCTCACCAGAATCAGTCGGGGTTTTCCGACAGCGTAACTCCAATGGAGGAAGAGGAGTTGGAGACACGGGAGAGTCACGCAGTTGCGAGACATCGGAAACACGTTCCTTTCCTTTCGAGAATTCTATAATAGAATTAGTACAACACTCGACGGTCCAGAAAAGACAAGATATACTGCGAACGAGAGGCGTTTCAGGAGATGACTCAGTGCGAACTCGTTTGGCAGAAGGTTTGACAACGTCACAACTGGACTTGGACGCAAAACCTTTCGAAGAAGCACCCTTAGATGCGGAATTCTTACGACTCACGGTGTATGTAGGAACATCATCAGAGGGAATGACGTTGTCGGCAATGCGTCTCTCGGTCTAGGCTATGACCCTATCCTTATGTGTAAGCATAATATTGCATATTGACCTATTGACCCTTAGCGCTAAAGTCGATAAGATCACACCTTGTTTCATATAACGTGTAACCTGTGTCGTATGAGCTGCGGAAAATTTCGGGGAGGTATAGATCGGATACCTCTCTCGCTAGGGGGACAAGGTTGATTCCCGCATGATCAATGGATATTGTTCACAATCCATGAGAGCATTTTGGCAGGCTTTTGTATTTTTCATGGGCAAATCGTTCTCCATCAGAATATTGAGAACAGCATCTTGAATTGATGGTCATCAAGAATAATAAGCAGATACAAGTGACAAGTTATCCATTTCACGGGCCATACTAAAGATTTTATCATCTTCTAAAGCTGCCTCAAGCCAAGGATTTGCGCATACTAAAGTCTCACAGATATATCAGTCTGCAGTGGGAGAGACTTTGACATTATATTTTTTTCTTGATTAATAGCATCCTCTGTCCCTCTGGCTTGGTTAGGAAATTGGTAAGTGCAGCGTGGAATAGTGCCTCTGATAGTGATTTTCCATTTTATCAGTGTTGCAAACTATTCCAGTGTGTCATACTTGTATTTTGGATGCCAGGAACCCTTTACACTTTCCAGTTTATCTTCACCAGAAGAGTTTGACAGCTCGCTTTGGGGGCTTGGATCTTTGACATAGTCCTTGATCCAGGGATATTCGGATTTCAGGTGCTCACTGCCTGCGCCAGTTTATTGAACAAATTGCTGAATAGGTTTTGGCCCAATGCAGTGGCACACCATGGTACTCCCACAGATCATCTTCCAAGGAAAATATCTTTTGGCTCCTTGTCAGGAGGATCCTGTGTATAGTCTTAATTGTGTCTCTTTGGTCAGCCATATCTGAAGAATGATACAGTCACTGCATTTTTCAATCTCCACATGACATTTTTGTCATGAGGTTGCAGTCACATTTTGCTTCTTTATAGAGGTAAGATGCTGGTCCAAAGGTAATTAACTTTCTCTTCCAGAGATTCATTATTAATTTGGTTGATTTATTTTGCAATAGGCGCGCTGTGGATGTCTCTAAACCTATTAGCAAATCCGTACGCCAGAACAGTGAATCATTACCAAAATACTTACTGGCGTTGCTGTCTTGAACTTTCTCAGAGCTGTAGAGAAAGTCTTACTGGGACCAGACCAGTTGCTGTTCTGTCTGACCCAAGCTACTCAAGAAGTGTTGGGCCATGATCCTTCCAGAAGTTTAGATTCAATATCTAATAAGTGAAAACAATTCTTGTTGTGGGAGAGAGCTATACTTTCGCCAATAGGAACCCTGACGGTGTATTTGGAAATGCACAATTATTACTGACGTTGTAGCATCCGGTGATTGTAATTTTTGGTTTGATAGGCTATTGGAAAAAATCTCTCTTTTTGACCATCAGAATATTCCAACTTGAGCTCGGTATGACTATAAAAATAGTCCTAAAGAACAGGATGATCCAGTTTCAGTTCGCTAAACTCAGACCTGGAATCAAAAAGGAAAAAAATGTGGGAAAGTTTTGCTTGTGTAGATGTAACGGCAGGCCTAAGACTTCTAGGCTGGGGCTCGTTGGGTCTATCTTGAAGACAGAAGACAAGGGGAAAAGATAAATAAGTAGGCCGTAGTTACTAGCAATGTTGCTATCCTGATTGCTATTTGAGTTGACCACGGGGTCCTAATCCCCATGGTTAAGGAGCGTCTTATATACATGATGAGTTCTGTCCGGAAATACCTATCCGCTGGATCATGACTATGGATCATAGAGGTGGATCGTAGACTTGGATCGTGAGGATGGATCGTAGATGATCCAGTATGGTCATGTGACTGGACCTCCCCCTCGCCAGCCTTGTCGGTAATCTCTAGGCTGTGCTGTAACAGTAACGTAATCGGACACCGAGCGGGCCAGGACACCGAGCGGGCCACGTAACCAACCAACGCGACATATTCATCAACTTCAACTACAAATATGCCACCAAAACAAGCAAAACAAGCGGATTCAGCAGTTCAGCAAGAGGGCCGTATCTTGCTTGCCATCAAAGCAATTCAATCAGGTCAAATAAAAAGCATTTGAGCGGCTGCAAAAGCATATAATGTGAAGCGATCTACATTGACCTACCGCGTACA
>NW_027192529.1:3828935-3834438 GCF_041956765.1 Thermoascus crustaceus | reverse complement strand
GATGATCTACACGACAGAAAGCTTTCCCATGTTTCAGTGCTTGAATGAATCTGTGTTAAGCCAACGTATATGTATCCAGCTGATAGTACTGTCATTTATATAATCCTCTGCTGCTGTATACAGGGCATGCTCCAGAAACTTACATTGCTGATGGAGTCGTTCAACTTCCACATCTTTGATGTACTCGAAACAGCCTTTCTTTCAATGATATTGGAAAAATTCAAACCATTGACTGTTAGTGTGCTGCATCAAGGTACTGACACTGTCCAGCAGGACAGTGGCTGAATCCGCCATTGTTGGTGATGTATACTTGGGCGAGATGGGTGATGATTATCTTGCCAATCGCTCCCTGACCAGAGACAGAACACAACATTCTCCCAGATCTTAAATGTTCTAGGGAAGAGAACATTGCATATTGCCTCAGCAGAGTTCGTGATGTAGTTGGAGTTTTTGTAAGCTCATTGCTGGAAGAGTCTAAAGTAACCTGTACCTTCAGAGTAGTAGGCCCGCAGTGGTATTGGGTTAAATAGCTGCGAACGAAAGTCGAGGTAATGCCAAAGCCTATTTGCGTGATGTCAAATCACAATCCCAAATCTGCAGATTATCATGACCGCTAAAAAGCCTATTGCCATATCCAATGACATTCTGAATCCAGGCAAGTGTATGCAAAAGACAGCAGTCCTAGCCTCTCTAGTGAAGTTCTAATTATACCATAGACCCTGCAGAGATCCCCAACCATCAGCCATTTGTTACGATCGACATGGACAACATGGCCTTGCATGAATGAGCATGCTACCCCGCAGAGCAGGAAATAAGAACACCTCTGATCACGTGGAACTACCATAGGGAACTACCATGAGATGGTAGTCGACAAAGGTAGTCACTACCATCGAAGACTACCATGAGATGGTAGTCAGAATGGTAGTCAAAAGGACCATGTATATAAAGACACCCCCTAACCATGGGGATTAGGACCCCGTGGTCAACTCAGATAGCAATCCCAATAGCAACATTGCTAGTAACGGCTTATCTATCTACCTTTTCCTCTTGTCTTCTGTCCTTCAAGATAAACCCAACGCGCCCCAGCCTAGAAGTCCTAGGTCCGCCGTTACACCATTCTAAATAATCTATGCTGAATAGACAGCAGTGCATCCTGAGCCTAAACATCTAGGATGATCTTGCAGGGGTTGCAGTTCCAGATCATGAGATGCTTGCCACTATCAGTCTGCGACTTGATGAGGGCTGCCCCCCAGACATGCCAGGCCCACTGGTCCCGGTCCTGATCAGCCACATAGGTGTCTGTCCAGGTGCTGAAGAGTGCCATCCAGGTATAACTAGTATCCTCTCTTATCTTCTATATGGATTACAGTCATCAGGATCCAGGAGGTATTTGGCTCAATTGTCCTTGCTCTTACCATCCAGAAAACTTATTGGCCGACTGTGAATAGCCCAGATGGTCTAGTTTTAGAGTGGCGCATGTCAAGGGCGTCTGTTTCACAGCCTTGTCTTCTCCCCGAACCAGAGCGGCGGGCCCTTACTGCAGCGTACGTAAGCACCCGTCGGTCGTGACAAGCCTTAAAGCAACGCTTAAGCATCGTGATCCAAGGGAGCCAAGTTAGGCGAGCAAAAGCCACGAGAACGACCCTGGGCTTCCCGCTCGCGGTGGAGACGCCGTCTCGGAGCCGCTGAAGTTTAACGAGGCAGGGACGCGCGAGCTCTGCAGATCATCATTGCGGAGGGAAATGCGCAGGGCAGGCAATATTCCTCTTTCTTGCCTACATGCCTTCCTTCCAGCTGTCCTTTTGCAAGGCTCAGAATGATGCATGTGTCTATGAATTCATAACTGTCCCAGCGCGCCTGGCCTCGCTTACGAACTCCATGCGGCAAATGGCCGCTGTTGTCATCCGGCCCATTCGCTTGGAAGTTTCCTACGCCGCATCGCATTCTTGGTTGCGTCAAATGCTTCATTCCTCAGTAGCGTCACAAGGCCCCGTTGTCTGAGATGCTTGCAATCCGATCGAGAACCTTTCAGGCTGTCCCCTTCTTCACCAGGTGTTGTTCTGTCTTGCGATAATCGTCGATTTGCGCAAGCGCAGCCATGTTTGTCCGCAGTGGAATATACGTCACTCGTCTCCGACGTCGAGCAAAACCGTTCGCCCTCTTGATCCTACTTATATACGGACTATATTCCCTTTTCACGCTTAATTCAAGAGTAAACCAGCGGCTCAAGACCGAAGACGATAATGCTCTGTCGGAATCGGACCGTGAGCAGACTTTGCAGCGCCCCCGCGTTCCCCTCCCCACACTAGAAATACATCGAGATTTGGTCGTGGCTAGTATGAAGTCGGATAACACTTCGTGGCTGTTTGAGTATTTCCCGGACTGGCATAAAAGTATATATGTGGTGGATGATCATAATGCGGAGTTGACGGTGGAAGTGAACAAAGGGAGAGAGTCCATGGTGTATCTGACGTATGCCCACCCAATGCTGGAGTTACACAGAAGCATCCCACGCAGTCAATGGTTGAAATACCGCCACTGACGATATTCCCTGGCCAGCTACATCATTGATAACTATGACCACCTGCCCGATGTTATGCTCTTCATCCACTCCCAGCGATACCAGTGGCATAATGATGACCCGTATTACGATGGCGTACCCATGATTGCCAATGTTCAAACCCCTTATATCGAGGAACAAGGATATGTAAATCTACGCTGCACCTGGGTCCTTGGCTGTCCTGAAGAGATCCACCCCTTCTCCGACACGCACCGTGAGGATGTTCATGCGGGGGAATACTTCAAGACCGGATACATGGAGCTATTTCCGGGAGCGAAAGTACCTGAGGTTGTTGGCGTCTCATGCTGTGCGCAGTTTGGCGTGTCCAGGTGGAAGGTCAGGGAACGGCCAAAGAGCGACTACGAGCATTTCAGGAAGTGGCTGAAGGAGACATCACTCAAAGATGAATTGAGTGGGAGGATTATGGAGTATTCTTGGCATAGTATGTCAACCGCCGTATCTCACTTTGTGTTTGATTCTCAATACTGACAACCTTCCAACAGTGATCTTTGGAATGGAGCCCGTGCACTGTCCCAGGGCTGAAGAATGCTACTGCAAGGTTTTTGGATTGTGCAATCTGACATGCGAGAACGAGGACAGCTGTGAAGGTCGTTACGTTCTCCCACGTTTTGCTAATCTCCCTCCAGGATGGCCCTACAAGGGTTGGGATGGCCAGCCGCAGGATCCAAGCAAGGGCCTCCCGGATCCTTGAGTTTGCAAGGGAAATGCATTTTCTTTCAGGAAATACTGACGTTGAGCTGGTCTCCAACCCAATAACTATCATATTGACCAGTCAGACTCGAGTCGGGAAAGACGAATGGTTCTATACAAGGGCCATATTCAATATTCCAGGATAACCTTGACTTTGCAGTCATAACGCTCCGAGGGAGCAATTGAATGGCTCGTCGAATACCTAGCCATCATCGATCTTGGGCAACCCTTATGGGGCAGCTTTATTGGGGCTAGCTCCGGAAATATATATACTGAGATATCCGCTGGTCACCACGTGGAATGAGGCGTCTCTCTCAACCCCCGAACGCATGGTGGTGATCCGGCTAATAGCTATACGGGCGACTCTTAACAAGGACCCCCAAAGACACTGAAATGAGGTCGACATACGGATTAAAATACTGGACTTGGGAATGCCAATTGCCGACTCCTTGGAGTAGTGCACAGCGCACGAAAGTTTTTGGAAGGATATCCTTAGTTATACTGTACATTACAAACAATAGATAGATACTTAACTATATAAAAATGCGATGAGAAATCAGTGAGAGTAAGCAGCACCTTCAATCGGGCTTCTTCCGGGAACGGCGTATCAACAGGCGTTGGCTCTATCAGTAACATGCCGGATAGCAGGTTCTCCGTCGGGAGCGTGGGGACTGTCGGATCCGCTAAGCATCGGCCGAGGTTGAGCAGCTCCCCGCGGTCGTAGCGTGCTCGACCGCTATGCACTCAACTGTGTCTTGTCATTCCAGTTATAGCCAGTATTTGTACTTTTCTGTCTTTGCAGTGACAAACTAATTCAGGGTTTGTGGTTGTCCTTACTCCTCCCGTTTCCTCTGTTGATCGTCCAATTCTCTGATCAGACATCCCAAACAACCCACCGGAATATCCGCCGCAGGCGACCTGCCACCTTACATACGGGCTCCTATTGGGATAAGAGAGGTTTTGCGGGAGCATTACTACTTATATTTGTGTTTGATCTCTGAATCGAGACAAAAATCGTTCCCATTGACCCTGTCCAAGGGAGGACAGGCGCAACGCATTTGAGGTCGCAACCGGCCTCATCAGAGCATCCCTGCCTGCGCACCAATGTTCAAAGTGACGACGACATCATAATCCTGTTAACATATCCAAACAACAATGCTCATCATCGGACTCACCGGCTCAATCGCGACTGGGAAATCGACCGTCTCCGGCCTTCTCTCCGCTCCTCCCTACTCCCTCCCCATTATCGACGCGGACCTCATCGCGCGCCAGGTCGTCGAGCCAGGAAAACCCGCCTACCGAGCCATTGTCAACTACTTCGGCCCTACCACCCCGGATCTCCTCCTCCCCCCATCCCCCGATGACAAGGACGGCAGCCGCCGGCCATTGAACCGTCCCGCGCTGGGAAGACGAGTCTTCGGCGACAGCGAGGAGCGGAAACGCGACCGCATGATCCTCAACAAGATCGTCCACCCGGCCGTGCGGTGGGAGATCTACAAATCCCTGCTGTACTACTACATGCGGGGACACTGGGCGGTGGTGCTGGACGTGCCGCTGCTCTTCGAGAGCGGGATGGACGTGATTTGCGGGACCGTCGTGGTCGTCGGGGTTCGAGACCCCGCGGTGCAGATGCAGAGGCTGCGGGCGCGAGATCCCCATCTGTCCGCGGAGGATGCGGAGAATCGGGTCAGGAGTCAGGGGGACGTGAAGGGAAAGGTGGAGAAGGCGGAGTTCCGGGGGACGTCCAACGCCAGAGGTGTCATTATCTGGAATGATGGGGATAAGTCGGACTTGGAGAGGGAGGTGCAGAAGGCGATGGATACCATCAGCGCGTCGAGTCCGAAGTGGTGGGCCTGGGCCCTTCTCCTGGCTCCGCCGCTTGGGGTGACGGCTGCGGTTTGGAATATGGCTGTGAACTTCGTGATCCAGAGAAGCTGGGACCAGAAGGTGCAGAGGGAGAAAGCGCGGCTATGAATTCGAATCTTAACAATGCTGATTGTCCGGCTGTACAATGTTCTTGATGTCTTTATCTTCATAGGGAGTAAATTGGGCTGGGCATTTGGTATGTGTTTGCAATTGACTTTCCTGTATATGCTGATTGAGAGCTTATCCCACGCCTTGAAATGGCAGTAATTTCCATCATCGTTGGCCAGTAGTCATGGATATAGCATTCGTTTGTATTGCGGGTGTAAATATGTATATATATATATATATATATATATATATATATAT
>NW_027192529.1:3736142-3828412 GCF_041956765.1 Thermoascus crustaceus | reverse complement strand
TGGATTTTACATGGCTAATGGTGTAGAGCAGTCTTAGATATTACTACTGCCTGTTAAACTGACAGCCTGTACAACGTTCAAACCATGGCAAATCAACAGCTATAATTTCCTCCCTTATACATCTTCCACCTAGTAAGATGCATGATACAGAGCTAAGGAGGTACTGCCCTTCAGGCAGGTTGGACTGAGTATCCAAGCCCTCAGGTACGGAATCACCAGGACTATTAATACAGAAACCCGAACCGACCAACAAAGGCCCTCAGGGCCGATCCCGCTCTATCTATATACTCCTATTCACTGTCATACTACTTTCTTCACGCATGTCCCTTAAAGAAAGATCGTCTCTAAAAGCATGCTACACGTCTTGTGGTCTGATTTTTTTTTGACCTGGTCGTGTTCTCGACTCTTCAGACTGAAAGTTGACACTGTTCCTCTGCTCGACTCCCATCCTCTTTCGTGTCCCTTATAACTAACTCTTTACGCCTCTGGGATCGCCTCAAGGATACGTCTTGTTGTGCATATGGACCAATATATGTACAATCTCTTAAGAAACTGTCTTACCCGATTCTCTCTTAATTCAAATGACCGAAAGACAGATAGCTCGATTACCCTTTTTTCCCATCCCTATTCTCATGTTTAGCGGATTAATGAGTTGACGAATTGGTGAATCAATGGAAATCATGGTTCAGAATGTTTCATAAATCAAAAAATTTTATGCCATTGCGTAATCTGTCCCCACTGAAGAGGTATACCGCTCGGCCCTATCAACCAACGTCTATTGGTTATGCAATGCAATGAAAACGCCATCCCAGAATCGATGCTCAGTATGTATGTACGCATGTACGACAAAGGTCAGATAATATAACAAGCGGTGGCCCACGTCCATTTATACCCAACCAGGCTGGACCGGTGAAAGCGTGTGCTTGAGAAGAAGCGTACAGCTACCGCTTCTTCCTCTTCTGCCCCTTCCCGCCACCATGTTTCTTCCCTCCCGAATGTGAGATGAGACCGCCACCGCCAGATATACTCGTGAGCCGGGACAGGTTGACGGGCTTCACCTGCGGTTCCTTCTTCTTTTCCTTTTTGTTCTTCTTGGCCGCCTGGGCCTTGGCTCTTCGGATCATGGCGTCGATCTGGGAGGGATCGGACATGTCGTTCTCGTCCAAGTCTTCTTCGTCTTCATCTTCGGAGTCGGAGTCGGAAGTGTCGTCTTCGTCGGTTGTTTTCTGCGCCTGCAAAGGAAAGAAGTCAGTGCGCGGACGTACAGGAAAAAGCAAAACAAGATCCCAGCAGCGTGGAAGTCAGATCAAAAGAACGAACCTTCTTCCGCTTAAAGTTGCCATAACTCCTCCGTCCCCCATACGCCATATCCTCATCCTCCGCGTCCAACGACCCAGCCGGCACGATGTACGGCTGCTGCGCATATCCTCCCGTTCCTTCCGCCGCTCCGGGGATATTGAGCACCCATTCCGTCTCACCCGCCTCCGCGGCCTGGCGCGCAACAGCCTCCGCGCGTTTCTGCTCCTCCGCTGCGACGGCAGCAGAGATGGCTTCGAGGTCTGAGGAGCGTGCGGTCGCGGGACTCGTGGAGCCAGGGCCGTCCGTCGATAGGCGCGGTCGCTTGGGGGCGGGATTGTCGTCTGTGGATGGGGACTGCTGGGCTGCTTGCGCTGCGGCAGCGCGTTGCATGAACTTGAAGGCAGTGTTAGCATGTTTGACCTTAAGAGGTAAGAAATAAGTAAGAGATCCCGTCATACTTTCATAGTGAGCAGCCGCGAAGACATTGTCTTCTCTGGCTTTGCGCCAGGCGTCGATGGGCCCGACATTGTGAACAGCCTGGCGCAGCTGAAGGGAAAGGGGAAAATGTAAGGTATGTAAAGTGTCGGGCTCAGAGAGCGTCCAGCTCCGCTGGTTGTATATGCCTTGTCAGTTGACGCCGAGTTTTAAGCAACGACGCTGATAGGGATCAATTTGCGGGCGGGTTAGAAAATCGCCGCGAAAAGCGGAGCGAGAGAGCCGCCGATTGGCCGAGGCTAGCGCGCGGAGCCCCAGGCTGACGATGTCCCCAGTCCGGGCCCCCAGACCCGTCCCCATCTATTTCTCCCCCCTTCTTCGGACATCAGCAATATCGTGCTGTCCAACACACCACCCATCATGTTCGCCTCAGCACGAAGCCGTCTGACGGCTCTGTCGTCCTCCGCGTGGTCGTCGACTTCGCGTCTTATCGTTCCCCGCGCGGGATACTCCTCGACGGCTTCTCGCCTCTCCGAGAACTTCATCCCGGCCAACGACCCCTCCCCGCAGAAGCCCAAGCCCAACGTCTCCGAGACCAACGCCGCACCGCTCGAGTCGGTCGGCAGCTGGGATGCGCCGCTGCAGGAGGCGCCTGAATTTGGCGAGCGTAATCGCCAGTTGCAGGCTCCGAACCGGGCCACGACGTGGGCCAAGAGCCAGCGGCCGAGGGAGGAGGCCATGACGGGTCCGCGTTTTGAGCAGACGATCATGGAGCTTCAGGTCAGTTTGAACATGATCAATTGAATTGCTTTCGTAGTGGTTTGTCGATGAGAAGCATAGCCACATGTGAAGAAATGACATTATATATAATTGAACATGTAGCTAACGTGATAAACAGCCCCAACCCTACGCGGCCATCGAGCTCATCCACAAGCAGCCTGTGCGATGGCAGAAGAAGAGAGTCGTCGAGTGCGATGGCGGTGGTGGCCCATTGGGTCACCCCAAGATCTTCATCAACGTCGACAAGCCCCAGATCTGCTACTGCACTTACTGCGGTCTCCCATATGTACGTTGACACCTTGTCCCGCGTGGCGCCAGGAGTATCCTGTGGTTAGATATTAACTGTATTGTTCAGGCCCACGAGCAGCACCGCCCATACCTCGAGTCGCTGCCCTCGACGACCTACCCGCTCAAGCCCACCGGGCACCCTGCCGAGGTTAACGAGACCCAGCGCATCACGAATGAAGGATTTGAGCAGCGATAAAAAGCCATTATCATCCAGCCATGCCGTATATCCCCGCCCGATCCTGCTTTGCTCTGATCTGCACTCCTTAGCGTTGATGACTGTTGTTGCCTCCTTTCCGTCCGTTTCAGCCTGTGTTTGAGCCTGTCTGCTGCACCTTTCGCTTGACGTACAGCTTTCTGTATCTGCAGAACAAATAGAAGTCAATAGATCGATCGATTGATATCGGTCTGTAGGTACAGTTCTCTACAAGTGAGGAGAGATCATAGAACTGGCGTGTGCAACAGTATTATTGTGAAATCTTGACCATATCGTTGGCCTATGATAGTAACATCGGGTATTCCCATCCTGCTCATCGATAGCGAGTCTCGTCATATATCCTTTGAACAATAATCAACAGTTTTCACGATAAATCATCCAGCTCTCTGACCGACCCAGAGAGATAAAAAAAAATACATCCACACACCCTCAACTTCAACACCATACATACATCACCAAATTTAATCATAAACTCTCTACTTCCACAAGAGACCAACAACAATCATCACATCATTCATAAACCATCATAGCAAGTTTCGACCCTGATCGCGATCCGAGGGGAGTCAAGCCTTCTCACCCTGGATCGTGGCGACCACCCTTCTCGAGTGCTTGGCGGCGCGGAACTCGAGGTACCAGATGCCCTGCCAGGTGCCGGTGGCCAGACGGCCGTTGGAGATGGGGATGTTGATTGACGCGCCGATGAGTGCGGATTTGATGTGTGCCTAGCCACCCAACACAAAACATCATCCATCGTCAGTCGGAGCTCTCTCCTCCGAAACCAAACCAAACCACAGAAAGAAAGCCAAGAGAGAAAAGAAGTCAACTCACCGGCATATCATCCTCCCCCTCCGCCGAATGCCTGTACAGCGTTCCCTTCCGATCCGCCGGCGCGATCCGATCCAGCGCGTCGCTCATGTCCTCGCGCACATCCTCGTCCCAGTTCTCGTTGAGCGACAGCGCGCAGCTCGTGTGCTGGATGAACAGGTTCAGCATGCCCACCTTGTAGTTGCGCAGCTCGGGTAGCTCCGACATGACGTGGTCGGTGATCAGGTACGAGCCGCGGGCGCGCGGGGGGAGGGTGAATGTCTTTTGGAACCAGGAGGTCATTGTTGTAGGACTGCTCGTCGTGGGGTGCGGGGTTGAAGATTTGTGGTGGTGGTGAAAGATCGACGGGAGGAATTGGGTGAATGTGCCGATAAAAGCGTTTGGGAAAAAGGCGGCGATGAGGAGGAGATGGAGAACGAGGAGTTTGAGGGTGAAGGATGTTGAAGAAGAAGAGGATGAAGACATGCAATTATTATTTAAAAAAAAATGGATGGTCTCGTCTCGGACTGCGGTGTCGGGATCTGGTGGGGAAGATTGATTATGAGAAGAGCGGTTGACGTCGACGTCATTGGCGTCTTGGGAGGGCGGGAGCCGTGGTTGCTCCGTGCGCTATATCCACATAGTAGCTACGCTCTTGACATCTAAAACTTTTTGCTGGAGAATGCTCTCTAGAATTGAAACGCGCATACACTGTATCTAGCACCTGTCCAGCAATTGCCAAAGCCTGTTCACAGGCATTGGTTACACGTTGGGGGCCTTCTACAAGGATAACATCCATTACAATACAAGATAGATAAGGCCTGACGGATAAGAGATAAAATAAGAAGTGGAAATAAATAGAGTATGTGAATATACCTACCAACTATATTATTTCAAAATAGAAGATATCTGCATGTACAGTACGTATACAATTCTTCTTGGTATAGTGCTAAAGCATGCACCTCAAGTCAATCATAATATACAGACATTTTTTGCTGGAATTTAAGTACAGTTCCTCTTAGCACTGGATAGACGCCTCCTTACTCCATCCGTATACACTGTACCCAGCGAATAACGCAAACCCCTTTTTACCGATAGACTAGTCTAATCGAACCAAACAATTTTGCACAATTCCCACAAACAAGCCAGCGTAAAGCCGTTAGTGTTTCAGTAATATGTACTTCGCAACATATGATTTGTTCATAACGTAAACGCCCATAACAGAAAAACGCGTCAAGATCGAAAAATAGCGTTCGCTCATCTCGTATGGCGCCGACTCAAAGCAAAAGCCCTTGCGCCGCTAGCGCTGGTCTCTTCTCGTTCAAGTTTCTCGCTCGGTAATAGTACCTAGAGGCATCGTTAGTGATTGCAAGAGACAGCATATAAAAATTTCCGCTTAAAAGCAAGTTAGGTACTTACAGCACGGTCAAGTTCATAGGGAAGACCACGGTGACGACCTCTGAGCATCATCGCGCAGATCACGAGTTTGCTCAGGGTGTGCAACTGTCCACTCAGTGCGGTGTTGACGTTGGGGTAGCCAAGACTGAGGCCGACGTTGGCACTGTGGCGAAATCAATTAATACAGTCGCTCTCGAAAAGACGAGTCTAGGCACATACTAGGCTGACACGACCTCAAAGAAAAGGGAAAAGATTTGGATTCCCTAAAGAATACGAATTAGTCTCGTAAGCAATGTATTAGCGATATTAACATAAAGAAAGGAAGACTTACATAGTCCTTAGTATCAGCAAGGCGAGGTCCCTCCACGATGCAAATGATGAATACTCCCACAAAGATATACCACATATCAAACGAAAGCTGTTTCCGTAGATGGAATCCAATGTATGAAGTCGCTTGATTCTCATTGGTCTCGTCGTTCGAGCTGTATATCCCAAGGGAAGATTCCTCGTAGATGTTTGTCCTGGATATAAAATTAATTTCTATCTCTCCAAAAGAGGACGCCGCCATACGTACCGTCTGACACTCATGGCGACAGGGAATACGGATATATACATCATGACTGCCAGAATATTAGCGACTAAAACACGAGACTATTATGCGAGGCTCGTACTCAAAAGAGTGAATTGAACTGCCGGATGTACGTTGGCGATACTAAAGGTCGACGTTCCTGTGGTACGGGCGGAGGCTGCTTGAAACATGGCCGCGACTATCCGCCGTCCCGGCGAGAGACTGCTCACTTCGGGGTTGTGCAGATCTAGCACGAGGATCAAGATGATATCGATAAGGTTGAGGATGATAAGGATTCCAAGTAGCGCCCAGGTCGAACCACTAGGAAAGAGGAGAGTATAACAGCGTCTGGGATGGTCAAGTAAGAAATTCAGCGGCTCTTTGAGAGACGATCTTCGCGGGACCAGCTTGAATAGTATCCAGATGACGAGCCTCAACAGGCAAGGATAAGCGGTGTTCCCGAAATAGATCAAGAATGTCGTCAAGAGCATCGGAAATAGCGCAGTCCTGAAGCTGATCATTGAATCAGGTGTGAGGGTAAACCCCAAGTTGTTATATGTCGTCATCGAAGTGTAGAAAGCCCTGGAGTTAAGATAAAATCAGATCAGTTCCAACGGGCTCTCTCGTCAGTACGTACCACCACGTTTTATCCTGCCCGACAGATTCGAGATAGTCCGTGTACTGACGGCTCGCATTGTGGATCCATCCAACTAGGCAAACGACACCGAAAATGTGAAAGAGTACATAGTATGCTGTTTTGGAGATAGTAAGTACCTAATGTCTCCAAAACTCTGACCCTAGAAGGATGAACTCACCCACGACAATTTTTGACAATACCTTGAGACTCCGATACTCGATTCCACCCAGTTCCTCCCTCTGTTCCTCTGTCAAGTCTAGAAATTTCGAGTTACGACCAATAGTTGGCTTGTAGGACAGATAGGGCATTGGTGGCGTGGGCTTTTTCGATGTTGATCTGCTTAAGGATCTGCTTATCGGTCCAAGATCTCTCTCTCGACGCCCACCCAAAACGAAAGCTGAAGTCGTGACTCGATCGATTGAGGTAGCATGCGACAGGATCTTATTGACCCTTGGTAACCTCCTATGTGGTTCAGGGTCATCAATATCCGCAGCGTCCGCTGGTTGATCTTCACAATCGTCAGCAGCCTTCATGAAATAAAGTCCACAATAAAAGTTTACCATCATCGGGGCTATCCTCGTCAATCTCATGAGGAATGGCACCTTGAGAAGTTGTCAGCAACATATCTGCACATGACATCTCTGGGTTGTTGATAATACAGTACCTCGTTCAACGTCCCTTGGACCTGGGATCCTCAGTGCTTTTTCATGACCAGTCCCTCGAGGCTTTGGATCGGCAAAGCTGATATGTGGAGAAACATCCTCAACAGGAGATACGGTCTCAGTCCTATTCCACCCAACATGTATAAGCGACAGTCAGCACCCCGATCGGCTAACCGAAAGGCACAAACCAATTGGCGCCACCAGACTTATCCACGCACGATGAATGTCCCACAACGGTATCAGCAGTGGGTTCTCCGCTTTCAGACTTCCTGTCGAAATCTCCTTTGCTCTCATCTTTCAGTGGCTTGGATCCTGGTCCAGGAAACTTGATGCCTCGTTCGTCGGAATCGTAGCTATGTCTTCCGGCACGTTCGCTGCTTTGATGACTCCGCTGAGACTGTTCTAGATCAGTGGGCAACGAGCACGATGTGTCAACTAATAAACGCCCTATTAGTACCGTCATAATCGACAACCAGCAGGGATAACTAACAGTGTCGGGAAGAAATGCGGTCGCGATGAAGCTTTTTCTTGAACCAGTACAGCCGAACAAACACAACAAAGGGATTGATGACACCGATATTCGCCACCAGGGGTATGAAATATATCACAAGTTGTTGGTACAACTTGAGCTCTTTGACGTCGACGCTGCCATTGACTCGTGCCAGTCAGCTTGGATCCACATAGAAGCCCGTAGAGAATGGCTGAATACTAACGTGTTTAGGCCTGTTGTGGTGGCAGCGCTGACTCCGAAGAAGAACGCATCAATGGCCGCTATATTTTTCGCCGGGTATATGATGATCATGCCAATAATGCTCAGTCCCACTATATATGCATCTGAAAAGAGACGAGCGTCAGAAGTCACTCTCGACAACGGTTAAACACGGCGAACGCGAGCTCACAATGCAATCTGATGAAATTTAAGCGTGGCTTCCACATATTGCCGACTCCTGGCAATATATGTCGGTAACGAACGCAACGAGTGGCCAGAGGGAGGGTAGACGGCTCTTAGGAGCTTCCCTCCATCCTTATATCTCTAGACCGCGCACATGTTGTGGCGATGGGGCCAGAGCAGATCCCAAGGGGAGGTGAAAATTTAGCCAAACTGTCCATAATCGTCCACAGGGAGCGCGCAACAGCACCAGGAGTCCAGATCATTGGAAAACTTTTACGTACGATGCATGGAGCTGGAACCTTTCACCTATAGCCAGGTAATGTCAAGCAAGCTCTGGAAGCGGAAAGGACCCCACCCGATCATCGCGCGGGCGTTGGCATTAGCGGCTATCAGCTCATTAAACGGGGAACATCACGAAGCCAAGGCCGAAGGGCTGTGCAGGCTTGGCTGTTGCCAGCAAGCTCTTGAGTGGATGCAGGAACGACCTAGACCGAGCATTTCATCATGATCTATCTGTGTTAGTTCGCTGATGACCTTCAATCTCATGTTCTGCGCGGTGAGTCGCTGTATGAACTGGATTTCGAGATTGGAGAAAAAAAAATCATAGTAAAAAATTTTTTTTTCTCCATGTGTCTCCTGCGCCTGTCATCATGGCAGGACCGAGGAGTTACCTGTTGATGGGGCTCCTGCAACATGACGGAGGTCCAGTATGAGGGACTTTTCGTGGCCACAGGATAAGGTGAGCTAAGCAGCTCGCCAGGGTTAGTCTGCCAGATCACCCGACCCACCGTCGCGTCTGTGCCCCGAGCCCGAGCCCACGCGATATATACTCCGTATCATGTCTCAGCGTCGGCATTGGACCCCGCTGACGTCGCTGGATGCCATGACTACTGCAAAGCTCGACGCTGGAGAGCGTGATCTCACGTACAAACGGCCTCTCCCAAGACTGATCATCTACCAAATAGGTCTGATCAGCCGGAGAAATCTTCTGCCTATCACGATGCCGTAACTATGCACAGATGGTGTTCTCCGATATGGATAAGAGATAATTTCCGACCTCTCAACCCCTCACCTTCCTTAAAAAAAGTAACCCAGGAGTTGCTCTCCAGACACAGAACCAAAGGCCGGGACGGCCTCACGCTGTCGAGTCTTACAGCCTGCAGATCACGATTCTCTTGTCTCAGACGAACCCCGCAGTTAGGCACTACAATGCCTTTGGCAGCCACGAAGAAGGCTTCATCCGGAGGACTTCGACAACAGCACCACCCCGGAACGCTTTCAGTGTGTCCTAACGGTAGCTCTGCTCCTGCCTAGACTACTACCTAGCCAAACATCCCACGTCAAGACGTCGGATCCAAACCTTTGAAGATGCCGTCGCTCGAGCTGACCAACTTCAACATCGTCTGCGCAACCCTTGGTGGTTTCATCACGGTTTTCGGGCTGGTCTCGTACCTGCTCAAGGAGAGATTCTACGTGTCTGAAGCGCGTCAGTATTCTCTGCCAGTATCCATCATGGAGCCAGACATCCTGACCTGAAGTAGTGATATCGATGCTAGCAGGTGTTGTCTTCTCTGCCACCAACTTCATACGACCCTTCGACTATGCCCTCGAATCACAAAAGAATCTCGACCTGATTACCCTGTACTTCACCAGGCTGGTCCTAGGTGTGCAACTGGTTCTTGCGGGTGTACAACTACCAGCCCGCTACCTTCAGACGGAGTGGAAAAGCCTGGCCCTACTGCTGGGGCCTGGAATGGCTGCCATGTGGATGTGCAGCAGCCTTGTCATATGGGTAATGGTTCCAAATCTCTCTTTCCTGCATGCTCTTATTGTTGGCGCATGTGTTACGCCAACTGATCCGGTTCTTTCAAACTCCATAGTCAAGGGCAAGTTTGCGGACAGCAACATTCCCAGACCGTTGCAGAGGTTTATCATAGCCGAGTCTGGTGCTAACGACGGACTGGGTTACCCATTCCTCTTCTTTGCGCTTTACCTCATGAAATTCACGGGTATTAGCAGTGACGGTACAACTGGAGTTGGAGATGCAATGGGAATATGGTTTTATGATACCTGGGGATATATCATCATCCTGAGTATCATTTATGGCACCATTGTCGGTTGGCTTGCTATGAAGATGCTCCACTGGGCCGAGGCGAGGAGATATGTTGACCGAGAGAGTTTTCTTGTATTCGCGATATCTTTGGCGGTAAGTTTCCTCTCCGGTAGTAGCAACGGTGGACGCTTAGGGTTCGCAGTTATTTATCGTAGGAACATGTGGGATGATTGGAACAGATGATCTGTTAGCCTGCTTTGTTGCAGGAAATGTTTCTACTTACGAGTAGGCTTCATTCCATTGAGCCCCTAAGCGACTTTGCGTGCCATTAACAGAACAAGCGACTGGCTCCGTATTGAGACCTTGGACGATTCCCTCCAGCCGACGGTAGACATGATTCTCAATCTATCAATCTTCATGTGGTTTGGTGCGGTGTGCCCATGGTCATCATTTATCAAGAATGATGGGATAATTCCAGTTTCTCGGCTCATCTGCTTGGGCGTCCTGATCCTCCTGCCGCGTCGGATGCCCATCATTTTCGCGATGCATAAATTTATCTCACAGGTTGAGGAGTCATCTCATGCGGCATACTTGGGTTTCTTTGGCCCTATTGGGGTTGGTGCTATCTTTTATTTGTCTGTTGGTCAGCAGTTCCTCCAGAATGATATGTTAGCTGGAGGACAGCGGCGAGAAGATGCCAAAAGGGTTGCAGAGACTCTCAATGTGGTTGTCTGGTTCCTTGTTATCTGTAGCATTGTGTGTCACCGCCCCGACAGTGGTAGACTGGTGCACAGAATTGCCTTTTTCTGACTGGAGTTTAGGTCGTCCATGGTCTCTCCGTTCCTCTGGGCAAAGCCGGCTTCTACATCCCACGTACTTACAGCCGATATGGGACAATTAATTGATCACCAAACCGCAGAACTGTTGAGGCCGGAAGAACGTTGTTTGTGCTCCGATCGGTGAATGTCATAGACAAGTGACAGCTATGACTCGTTAGCTCTGCGAGTTGACTGGAAAATCGACACTGAGTAACATGGGTCAATGATGTGCAGAAAGGTCACGTATATATGTTTGTAAATGCTTCATATTCAATTTTCAAACGGGAATGACGGAAATATTGGAGCCAAGTTATCAAAAATCAACTGTGTGTCTCCAGAGTGACTGAAAATGAATAAAAACAATTTACTCGTAGAGCTGACACGAGAAAACGGAAAAAAATAGCAACGGCAAAGAAAAGGCTATATTCATGTTAATGCTGTGTCCATTGGTGTATTATGTATGACAGTAGTTTTTCACACCCTAAGATCCATAATATTAGTATTCGACATTAAGTGGTGACCTCTCCGCCTACTCGCACTGCCTATACTGCTAATACGTGAGTTGCGATGTCGTGTGCTCACGGTGCCTTCCAGCGCATAGTCTTCTGTATCGTACGACTCCGGCGGACCTAAGACAGCACGGTCAAGGTCGTACGGCAATCCACGGTGTCGACCACGAATCTGGATCGCAATAATGATCAACTTCGAGAACGTGCAGAACTGCGCGCTGAATGAGGTTTCAGTGCCAGGGTATCCAAGTGAGAGACCAACGGTGCCATATGCGGAGATCGTCTCAAACATGACGGAGAACATGTTGAAGGAGGGATCGTTTCTGTCCTGCAACCGTGCACCCTCATTAAGAGCGATGATAAAAAGACCAATAGATATGTACCAGAGATCGAAGCCAAGCTGTCGCTGAACATGGGTTCCGGGCAGGCTCCACTTCCTTCTGCATTCCATATTTCCGTAATCGCCAAACTCATCATCGTCGATGTAGATTCCCAAACTCATTTCTTCATATATATTTGTCCTTCGCATAGACAGGGCGGTCGGAAAAACAGAGATGTACATCATCACCAGAAAGGAAACTCGCATCGCAGGGTGGAGTTTAGAAAGGGGGAGGATGGAGAATCCAGCTGTCCGAGTAGCGGTGGCCTGGAAGAAACCGTCGATTATCCATTCCATAGAAGATAAAGGCTTGAATCTTTGATTGTCGCACTGTTGGTTGTTTGTCAGCTAATTCAAGGCGAACCTAGTAAGGGATGGTAGCCTACATCCAAAAGTATAAATAATATCATATCGAACCCATTGAGAAGGACTAGAATGCCGAAAAGCCACCATGTCGTCCTGCTGGGGAAAAGCAACGTAAAACATCTCCTCGGATAGTCTAGTAAAAATTGCAGCGCTTCCCGAAGCAAGCTTCTCTGTGAAGTGATCTTTGAGAGTGACCAAATAATGAAACGCAGCATGCAAGGAAAACCAGTATTCCCGATGATAATTAAGAACGTCATGACTGATATCGGAAAAGCAGCATCACGAAAAGAAATCATAGAGTCAGGTGTAAGCGTAAGCCCTAAGTTTTGAAATGCGGATGTCGCTGTGAAAACGCTCCACCACGTCCTGTTCACACCAGAGGCCTCCACAATAGATCCATGTTTTGTGTCCGAGTCGATCCATGATTTCAAAAGTATAATGCCAAACAAGTGAGAAAGTAGGCAATAACTGACGAGAATTGCAAATAAGGTCATCAGCGCTCTGTGTTCTATGCACTTGGTGTCGCTCAAGTCAGAGACACCGCTGACTGCGGTATTCGGTTTCATGTATGGCGAAGATTCTTTTCCTTGGTGACGATTACCAGATCGTAAATTGTCTGCTATCCATCGCCAGTGCTTCCAGCTCAACGACGGGATAGGTACCCTTCTATCTTGGCATGTATCAGATGACATCCGCAGAGTTGCTGGTTGCAACAGCGGACTTAGTTCAGTCCCAAGTCCCAATTCGGCCTCGTCGATTGCTAGATTCTGTTCGTCGGAGATCCCCTGGGTACTTGGACGAATTTGCATGTCTTTAGATATCCCGGTTTGCTCCCCTTCGCCGTCGTGATGTCCACTGGTAGTTATCGCGGTTCCGGACCTTGAGCGTAGTCGACTGGATACTGCATCCTCGACCATGCAGTAGGAACGCTTCTCGTACCAAGACAGACGGTAAAACACGAGAAGTGAATGTATGAGTATCATGTTGGTGAGGATCGAAACAAACCACAATACCGTTTGCTGATACCCATGAAGCAGGTTGAGGTCGACGGTATTCAAGCCGCCCTGCGTCGCCGCATTGCATGCGAGGAAGAGGGCGTCAATGTATCTGATGTTTTCCCCAGTGTAAATTATCAGAGACGCGACTAAAGCCCAGGAGATGATGTAGATATAGTGCAAGGTGATGAAGTTCAATCGTTGCTTCGATAGGATAGGGATTCGAGGCGTCACAGCCGCAAGGGTGCGTATCAATGAAGTGAGCATTTTGGAACGATTCTTATTAAACCCAGACGTATGGTACCGTCGCAGTAGAATACACCCGGTGGATGAGAGAGTAGCAGAAGCTCTTCGAAAATGTTCTCCCCGCTAGAGGTTCGTCACTTGACGGCTGTAACAATGTCACTCTGAGGAGCAGCGAACGGAAATTCAGACACAAAAAAGCCCAGCATTGTGGCAGGCGACGTATACTAGATGGTATCGTAAGCAGAATAAGATGGAATCCACGACATTTCTGCTAAAAGGGCGTTCATAATAAGATGCAAAGGGGAGTGAAGAAGTGGGCAGGCGAGCAGAGTTAAAAGAGGCCGAGCACGAACAGAAGGGATAACTTAATAGGTAAGTGCTCCCTGCCAGCGCTGAAGGCCTCTATGGACAAAACAAACCGCGCTCATGGCCAAATGTTTTCTTGATCAAGCTCTTTACAAGATCTTCATTGCATAGTGCAGCTCAACTCGGCATAAGCAGCTTCTGTCCACGGATAAGCTCAAGCCCTAGGGACAAGTCCGGGTATCCACCCTCCCGAGAGCCCCTCGCCTAGCATCCAGCAAGACGAATTTCTACTTCGTAATAGCTACTGAGATTTTCATTGAGCCAGGTAAATCCCGCATCCCCGCGCGTTTCCGAAGTTGAGTTGCAGCTTGCAATTTGTGAATAGCTTGCGATCTTTTTCCTGCAAAGCGGTCAATGACTTTAAGAATTCCATTCCGTAATCAAATTCTCCACTGTGGATTTGCAGTTACAGTGCGGAGATCTAGCGCGCTGGGCACTCGGGGTTGGCGCAAGACTCAATTCGTTCGGCATCCAAAGTCTTTGGACGAAAATAATCCCGCATATATCGGTAGGCTCATGATCCAGGGTACCTACCTAGGTAGGTATCCAGGGATTTAATGATAGACACAGCCACGCTCAGCTACCGAGCCTTACTGACTGCGGATCTTGGCAATATTACCCGAGAAGTTAAAAATCACAAGAGTCAAGAGTCAATTAAAGTTAGTTAAGATATGTCATTAGGACAATCTGCATTCTACCTCCGTCAACACATCTGCTTGCGCTCAGTTCGCTATATGCATAAGATCTTGGCTGTCTTGCATAAGCATATCTTTGTGCCTTGGGCTACTAAAATTGTTTTTTTTGGTTTAGGAGCCCAACCTCTGTGGTCGCGAAATTTATAGGCTGAGGTCTATAGTACCACTACTGAATCATATCTTTCGGCACCCCCTCCCCCCTGTCCAAGCCACCCACCTTGCCGCTTTTGCTATATTGCGATCTGGGCTGGCTTTGCCTAGGGTCTGTGACCTATCATAGTGTCTGGGTACCCTCCAATAGCTTCAAAATCACATGAGTATACAATAGCAATCTGCCAAGACAGTAGGTAGTAGGGGAGAGGTAATAAAACATGTGATTCAGTAGTGTACAATCTTTTTATGTCTTACACATATGTGCAAAAATCTGCTTTTTTTTAATTACAACCCTGCTTCTGGAAATTATATTCATGTGAGGCATGAGAGCTCTCAGAGGTGCCCTCCTGTTGTCCTTTGGGGACTTGTCAGCTTTCTTGCTGTGAGACATACTCCTTGCAAAATGACCATCATTAATAGCATCTGCGGGGTGCCATTTGTGACGGCGCTCAGTCATAATATTATTTAGCTAAAACTATGGTAGCTTGTCATACAGAATCGAAAGCATGAGAGGAAAAGAAAGGAAAGAATTTGCAGAGCTTCGTGCAACATGAGATATATAGGCAAGTAGGTCCGGACCGGCAGTATCTCAGAGACAAAGAAATGCTCAACACCGCCTACCTTACCGCCTAGATGCCTGCCGCGCCGTCACACCATTCACAGAGCCTTTTATTTACCCTTACTTAGTGTTCGACAAGCTTCTTGACAGAGTTACACATTTTAAAGAACGTGCTTTTTTCAACTCACTAATGTGTGGATCTGAAACGGCTGTTCTCTTTTTACCATCATGGCTCTACCAGTGTTGCTGTTGCTGTAACGGCAGACCTAAGACTTCTTAGGCGGAGGCTTGTTGGGTTTATTTTGAGGACAGAAAGCAAGAGAAAGAGATGAATAAATAGGCCGTTACTAGCAATGTTACTATCTGGATTGCTATTTGAGTTGACCACGGGGTCCTGATCCCCATGGTTAAGGAGCGTCTTTATATACATTGTTAATCGAAATAGCCCTTCTGATTAGGAGACTGAATCGAAGGAGGAGGTCTGATTGTATCCTGATTGGTTTGTCGGCCTGTAGTTTCTCCGAGAGCTTTCCCCCTCTCATAGCCTCACTTCTGCAAGCGTTGTAACAGTTGCTCTTGTTATTGAACTCCATCTGAATCCACACACATGGCCACAACATTGAATGTCCATTGGCAATCTGTATGAGGACCTTGACAGTTGCCTAGACAAGCCACAGTGCGGTCCAAGCCTTTCTCTCATTGGTGCATAGACCACAATTCCGTTGAGCACAGCCTCTTTGACTGCTGTCTTAACTGATCCCAGGTGTGGTCAATCCCTGCGCCAACATTACAAGGAAGTTATGTGTTTGGGGTCCGCGCCAATTTGACCTTTGCCCAGATAGCGGGTCCAAACAAGCCTCTCTCTGTATCGTTTATTGCGATTCCTCCGATGTGCAATTAGAGATTTGTGCAAATACATCTAGCGGCTGGTTATTGTGGAATCAGGCCATGCGGTTTTGTATATGAGTTGGCATCCTACCTCATATTGTTATTCAGAACATTCGTTCCTACGGGACTAAGTCCTTCCTGTCTGCCATACGAGATTAACGCTTCAGGTCGCTCAGCCTCGATAGGCTCTCTGCGGACAAATATCCATTTGTCAAGTGTAGATTCTTCAGTAATGGTAAGCTTTTGAACCCCAGGAATTGAATTCTCGCGTGAAATGCGACCGCGAAGGCGACAGGCTAGGGAAGAATAAGGCACATCATATGGCCATGCAGCCGCTCGGATACTTGATATTTGACCTTTTTGAATAGCATTGATGGCTAGAAGGATTCTGCCTTCTTTTTAAGCTGAATTTTCTGCTTCCTTTGGTGGCATCTTGATGGTTGAAGCTGTTGAACGCGTCGCGTGTTGGGGTGGGTGATCCGCTCACTGGTGGATTACGTTATGGTATACCATCGGGTATACAAGGACCGCATGGTATAGGACATATTATAAGGGTATATCAGTACCATTACCTCAACCTCCTAGAGGTCAGCCTGCTTCCTGCCTCCTACAACCCACAAAAAATCCAAATATCCGATCCCACACACTGAGAGATAGTCAACAAATCGCAGTCAGTGTCTGTGGTTTATATATCATTGTACTGTACGCGAGTGATGTGACCTGCCGTGACGGACAGCGTTGAAGGCGAGCAGACACGTTTTTACCTAGTCATGCAAGCCGTGCGAACTCAGGGCGGTGTTACTCACCTATCTGACCTGGGAAGGGCAGTCAATATCTACAGAGTACACAGTACATACTTCTCCTAATTACAAAGTCACGTATATAATTTCCCAAATATAGTTGGCGAAGCCGGGATCCCTGAAAAGAAGTTTGTATTTTACCTAGAAAGGGAGATGATATGTTATTTGAACCTTCCATGAATTATGTGTACAGAGATCTGCCTTTATATACCCGCTTTTCGAATTATATACATGTGACACGTGAGAGTCCTCAGAGAAGCCCTCTACGGAGCATCACAAACTCCCGCATGAACGGAAGGAGGATTGCTGCTCGCATCGCCCCAGTCTGTGCTTCCCAGAGCCTTGCCAGCTTGTGTAGAGTCATCCGACCGGATCTGAAAAATTAAAATGTCAGCCATTAACTCGCTAAAACGCAGCTATGGCTTTCATTACAGGGATTAGTAGAAAGTCACTTACATAATATTGCTTCTCCACATAATGCCACCAGTCATCGCTGCGGAAAGCGTTGTCAAGGGACTGGCTGGCAGGATCGTTCCAGCCGGTGTTGCGGGTATCAAAGTTGGGGTGCTTCGACCAGGCGACGTACACCTTAGGGTGGTCGTTGTTCTGGACACCGTTCGGGTCTATGGCCATGCCGGCCTTGATCTCTTCGGTGGTGAGGGTGTTCTGGATATCACCCCATGCAAGGTCGTTATAGCCTGAGTGGGCTGAGAGGAGAGCACGGGAGGGCGCCCACATGTTGTTGCTGTCCTTGGAGTGGATGATGATGACACGCTCCCAGTCGCTATAACAGATGTCAGAGCTGGTTAATTGGAAGAGAGGATATCTTTATGGCGATTCTTACTAGTCATGTCCGGTCTCGATGAATCCAACCTTCGCACCGTCTTTCTCATAGAACAGGTTGTAAACGACGCGAACATCGCTCTCGTTACACTTCTTGTACGTGTAGTAGATCGGAAACGGAGGGCCAGGATTGCCAGTAGGCACTCCAGGGTTCCGGCAATCGCACCCTACATCGGGGTACTCGCACTGAGCTCCTGGCGGCGTCTTGTGGGCGGCGTCGTAGATATCAGACGTGTTGGGAGATCCTCCGAACGCCCACGTGGGATAGCATGGCGGCTGGTCCATGGCCTGACCAAAGAACCACATCGGCGCATACTTGTCTGCCAGATCCAGGCCTCCTGCGTTGAGGTACTCGGTCATCTCATCGTCGGTGATCTGGGTGACCGCGACGGCCATCGAGGCAGCCAGCGCGACCACCGGGAGAGCTCCCTTGAGCAGCATGATGAACGATGACACTAAACAGTAACTAATTGAATAAACCAAGAATAAGAATGAGCTGCTCCAACAACCTCACCCTGGTCCCTACGCCTGGTGCTGGGCCGTCAACGAGCGATCCGCAGAAGACCAGATCTGCCATGATTTATGACTTCAACCTCCTTATAAAAGCATCCTGGGTCATCCGTCTCGCTATCTCGCTTCGCGAAGGGCACGGTAGCATCCATCGAGACCTGGGGTCAAGGGGTGTTTCGGAGACAGCCCGAGAGATGGTCGTCGAATGAAATGCCCACGCGAACTGCTATCTGGGCCTCGGCCCCTCTAGGGGCTGACGATCAACGCTGCAGGGGCGAAGCGATGTCCTTAAAAGAGTTAAGTGGCCGG
Organism: Thermoascus crustaceus; assembly: GCF_041956765.1. Lineage (NCBI taxonomy): Eukaryota > Fungi > Ascomycota > Eurotiomycetes > Eurotiales > Thermoascaceae > Thermoascus > Thermoascus crustaceus. Next base: position 3,809,946 of record NW_027192529.1, on the reverse strand, counting down.
CTATAATTTGCCTAGGTAAAAGAAGCTGGGAAAAGTTGAGAAGGACGTTCGTTATGAGGGCGGATCACAGAGATTCTGCAGTGCTGGTGGTCTGTCTCGGCTCAGATCGATCTGAACGGGTGCTATTTTTATCGGGCTCCGCCAACCCTACAGAGTACAGCAACGTCGCCATGATTACTACTGCGTACCTCTTTATTCCTATCTCGAAGGCCGATAAGATTGATACTAAGAGGACCGATAGAAGATATCTACCTTGCAGCCCCACGACAGCAGGGCTCACCATTTTGAACCACATTTCTGTGCTGATCCTATCACGGTCTAACCAGGACCTCCTCATTGCGCCCAGTCCATGCCACTGCCCAGGACCTCCTGGCCTTTCTGCAAGGTCCTGGAGGCCTCCTCACCCAACCACTGCGGCTCCAGCCGGTCGATATTGTCTTCGATCTCCCAGGCACGGCCTCCCTCGACATACATCGACTTGCCATTCAAGCCCTTCTGGCACACCACGCCGCCAACAACCCGCGCAACGTGCAGGGGTGTGTTGACAGGCAAGTTTGCTGCTTTCCACGCCTTTTCAATGCCGCGAACGATCGCCGTGTCTGTCATCCACGGGCAGATAGCGTTGACGCGGATGTCATGCGTCGTCGGGAGCGCGATGTAACGACGTAAGGCGCGCATGAGTCCCAGAACCCCGTGCTTCGAAGATTGGTATACAAACAGCCCCGGCGACTCCTTGAACCCTGCGATAGACGAGATCAGCGTGAGGGACCGGTCCGCTCCCGGCTCTCTGTTCTGGCGGAGATAGACGCTCGCGATCCGCGCGAAGTAGAGACATCCGATCAGATTTACCTCCAGTACTTTGATCGGGGGTGCCTTGGATTCGTGGTTTAGCTGACATTTTAGTACGATCTTTTGTATTTTCCGTTCTTACCTCCTCAACGGTTTCGACCGTCAGGGCAGGATCGAACCAATTCCCTATCTCCACGATTCCTGCGGCCGCCACGGCGTGGTCAATCTTGCTATACGTCTTTAACGCGGTACGGAAGAGCTCCACATTTGATTGATAGTTCGAAGCATCCACTGTCAAAAAATAGGCTCGAGGCTTTGATTCCGGCGTTTTTGCTGACAGCTTCCGTGCGAGCTGCTCCCCGGACGCTGTGTCGACATCACCGAAACAGACGTAGGCGCCGTGCTGGCAGCAGAGCTCTACCAAACTGGCTCCAATTCCATTTGCACCTCCTTTGATACCACATCAGCACTACCATGGCATCCTTACGGATAGATCAACCTTACCTGTCACCACGACGACTTTGTCCTGGAGCGATTCAGTCGTGATATTCGGGATAAATTGAGCCATGGCCGCCACAAAAACCAAAAGACGTAAGCACTTAGCATGCAAAGAAACCCGGTTTCGTAAAAGAAATAACGTCCTGTAACCGGTTATAAAAGCCAACTCCAGCTATTCACACCTCCCGCTTTCGACTGCCGAGGGCAGAATCAATTGCCTACCTTCTGCACAGAAAGGAGCAAACACTTGCGTCTATCCATGATGATAACTCCTATACCTCCGATTTGCCCCTCCCTTCACTCCTCCATCCTCACAATGTTGCAATATCGCCCATTATTCCCCATCAAGTAAGCCCCGCACAGAACCCCGCATTCTTCACATGTACCGTGGTGGGTTCAGCTTCACGGTCAGTGGGCAATATCAGACTTGCATCATCAAATCCTGCAGAATTCCTGGTCTTGGCTCATGTGGAAGGGGGAGATTTCCGATGCAAGAACATGCTACAAGACAGCCAAGATGTGGGAAATTCCCGATGAGAGTGGCGAATTTCCACGCGTGGAGTGTAGTGTGCAGACAGAACTACAATTGTTTGTAGTATTATTGTTCGAGGGATGAACGAGTCTAGTTTCCTTTGATGGAGATACGGTACATAAACCGAGCTGCTTCTCTCTCTCCCCCTCTTTTCTCACTGAATCCAAACATTCTATAATATACCTATATAGAAGGTGTATATCAAGGAACAAAAAAACACCCTTCCAATTCTCTTTATATCAAGAGAATACCTATCCACCCCACATACTTAACCCAGTAGTACCTCCATATCAAACAAACAACGACAATGCCAGACCCAACAGCAAAACCCCTCCTCCAAACCCACATCCACTCCTCCTCCACCACCGGCCTCAACAGCATAACCACCCTCATCACTGGCCCCAAGTCCTGCATCCTCATCGACCCCCCTCTCCTCATCCCCGACGCCCTCTCCGTCATCTCCTGGATCAAAACCATCACCACCAACCCCTTAAAAGCCATCTTCATCACCCACCACCACCCGGACCACTACTTCTCCGCAAACCCCATCCTCGCCGCATTCCCCGAAGCAAAGTTCTACGCCGCGCCGTACGTCCTGGCTGGAATCGAGCGGGAGTACGAGGATAAGGTCGCGTACTGGCCGGGGGTGTTTGGGAAGGAGAATATACCGGAGAAGCCGGCGAAGCCGGAGGGGTTTGGGTTTAGTTTTTTCGTGCTAGACGACGAGGAGGAGAAGGGGGAGGAGAGTTCAGTCGTGCTGTTGTTGGGTCCGGTGCAGGGGGATTCGGTGGATCATACGTTGTTCTGGTTGCCGAGGGAGAGGACGGTGGTCTGTGGGGATGCGGTCTTTGGGAGGAGTACGCATGTTTGGTTCGTTTCGTCCATAACTTCCTTTATATATCATGAAGTTCCTTCCCCACATAAGGAAATAGTACTGTACATACTAACGGTTGATATGGACACGATACAGGGTCGAAGAAGTCGAAACCCCCGCCCTCCTCAAAGCGTGGCACAAAACCCTCGACCTGATCGAATCCCTCCACCCCGCAACCATCATCCCGGGCCACCTCGAACCGGGCTGGGACCTCGACGCCGGCGCCGACCTCGCCCACACCCGACGCTACCTGAATCTCTTCGGGGAGAAGGTGACCTACGCGGCGGAGAAGCCGCAGGTCGCAAACCTGTACCGCGTCTTCGAGGAGAGTTTTCCCCAGGCGCAGAAGAACGTCGAGTTCTTTTTGGGGAAGCTGTCGAATCGGTTCGGGGAGGGCGGGGAGGTGTGGGAGGAGAATCGGCATCATGATGTTGGGAAGAGGACGGAGGAGGGGTTGTTGGGGTATTGGTTTAAGTAGGTAAACGGGGGATTGAGCGGTTATTTATCCAGTTAAATTGTGATCTGTACTGTTCTGTCTGGTTTGATATACCACATCTCCTTGTGCCAAGAGGTGCTTGGTTTTTCCATTTGCTCATCCGTCACAAAGAAAAAACACCTACATATGCTCCCGTTGCCTTGCATGGGCAAAATGCTGAAAAGAGTCGCCAGATTTCGGAAATGAATCAAAAAGACGTCGAAGCGTGAAATGAGGTTTGCACGTCTTTTGGGCCGTTTCATCAAGTCTCTACCTTGTTGCCATGATCATCCAACAACTCGCTCGAGTTGTCTAGCCCGGACCACTTGGGCTTGCCGTCCATAATCTCGACCATCCGTCTGCTGTAGAATATATGGCAGCTGATATGCAGCAGCACAGTAGGATAAACAATTAGCTGTAGCTAGCTGGAAACCCTCCGACAGGACATATCATCTGTAGAACCAGACTTGAAAAGAACCAAAGAGAGAATGAAAGAGAAAAGCGCTCACCTAACCTCAAATATCCGCCTCCTCTCCTTCTGCTCCTCCTCGTTGCCCCCAAAGTCGATCAGCTCCGGAAACAGCAGGCAGACGTTGCGGCCCTCGTCCATGATCGGGGTCCGGCAGAAGGAGCAGGACACCTTGCAGGGTAGCGTGTAGTCGCGGCTTTTCTGGGTGGAGGAGTAAAAGGAGAGACCCTCAGAGCCGCGCGTGAAGGAGATGGCGATTTTGGGGAAGATGGCGCACCATTGGAAGGGGGCGCCTGTTTTGAATAATCAGCTACATCTACTTCAGTAACATACTAACGTGTCGACAGCAGAACAAAAGAAAAAGGAATATATATGATGGCTAGAATCAAAAGATATGAATTATCGAGGGACAGAACTAACCATGCATAACTTGACACCCACGACAATGGCAGAACTTCGCATTCAGCGGCCGCTCTCTCTTCAGCTGGTACGTGACCTGCCCGCAGTGGCAGCTCCCCCTCCACTTGATCTCACCAAACTCCTCCAGCGACTGGATCCGGTACGGCGGACGGTGCTTCCACTCCTGTCCTGGAGGGTTTTCAGATATGGTGTTGGTTTCGGCAGGTTTGGGGAGCGGCGACAGATTTTCGGGTGCGTCTTCGGCCATCTTCGAGATGTCTGGTGTGAATTGGGTCGTGTGGAGGTTCTGGGCGAGCTGGGGAAAGGGAGATTTGGTATCCTTGATGCGATGTAGTTGGGATATAGAAAGAGCGCTGCTGAGGAACCAAATGAGGTAGTGCACGGTGCAAGGTTCACAGGACAGCGGACGGGGAAAAATTGAGAGAACATTGAGACATTATCTCGACAGATTAGTATTCTCTGACTGCAAGAAGATCCAGATACCCAGTCAGACGGTATGTGAAGCATGGAATTGGCTTTTTCCCTGGCATGGCTTTTGGCAGGCGAGTGACATCATCACGATGTAGACCCGCCTGACGGGACAAGGAAAGGGATGAAGCCGCGGATCTGGATCTGGATGAAAACCGGTACCCTGGACATGTGGAGTGGAGTTTAAATATCCGATATTTTTGGTCGTGAGGTGTTGCAACCGTGGTTGAGGTTGGTCAATTGTGGGTGAAATGTACACAACTGTCACATCTATCAGGACAACCACAGAGCTGTGATATCATAGGTACCAAGAATTTTAAATAGATCATGTTTCCTTCCAAAGGTTGAAAACCAAGTTCGAGCATGCTCAATCGACAGCAACAGGCTGTGAATTGGAGCGCTTAAGCACGTAATCAAAAGGGACAGCTTGTCATCTGCTTCAATCAGCATCCAGATATTCAGCAGTTGTAAGCATCCGTAAACGGCAGCCGGAGCAGCGGGGCCCAAGACAAGCATGTCAAGAAAATTTAGAAATTGCTTGTGGCCAGCCAGGAACAACGACGATCGCTCCATGCGAAACAAACGCTCCACTCGGGCGAAACAAAGACTGCTGAAACAACAACTTCGCGCGGGCGCTCTTGGCGGAGCAGATCATCAGCTCCTACGCGCCGCGTCGAGGTACGTGCAGCACCAAGAGAGCTGACAGCAAACGGGCTTCAATATCCGAGAGCCGGCGCTTGTGGGAAATACGCGTCGCACGGTCGCTCAGGGGGCCAAAAAGACCGACAAGAGATGCGCCGCTTGCTGTTCTCGTGCGACGTTCATCAGACCTCGAGATAGCTGACTTGGCGGCTCTTCTCCGCGCTGCGTCGCATACCATCCATCACTGAAATACTTCTCTCTGCAACGCTCAACCCCGTCCTCCTCCTCCATGCAGCCCTCCGGTCCCTGCTGACCGTCCTTCGCATCGCCCGCGCACCATGAAGAAGTTCCTACGACACTTCCGCCCTCACCCCCACTCTAAGGGACGAAGTGCGGGGAAGGTCTCCAAGCATGATTTCCACGACGGCCGGCTATCCGATCACTATGCTGCTCTAATTCCTGGCCATGACTTTACCCAGAGGCTCCCGCCTCCCGTCCTCTCCAAGATCTTTGCGGAGGTCTGCCCGCATGCCCTGGACGACTCCTACAACTCCTCCGAGGAGTCTATGACCGAGGATGGCTGCATGCTCTGCGATATGCGCGACCTGGCCCATTGCGCTCTGGTCTGCAGGCGATGGCATCCCGAGGCGCAGGCACTGCTGTATGTTGGACCAGTCCATGAATTGACCTGATTCTCATCTAATCTCCTTCCAGCTACCAGCATGTTCGCATCGACCCCGTCCACTACTGTGAGCTGGAGATCGAGCTCGCCGAAAAGCGGAAGAAGAACCGCTCCATGTTCGACCGCAACGGAGAACCCATCGACGCCCCCAAAGTCCGACTGACTCTCTTCATGAGGACGGTCCGGGAGAGGCCAGAACTTGCGGAGATGGTGCTGTCGTTACGGATGCCGTACATGACAAGGGAGGCAAGCAAGGCGGTGCTCGCGCGGACCGTCTCGGTGCTGCCCAATCTGCGCTACGTGGACCTGCCGGCCGGGTTCTACACCGACGAGTCGTCCTCGCACGCTCTGAAGCAGGAGCTCATGGTCAGATGCCCCGAAATCCGGAGGATGAAATACGCTGAGGGCTCCGAAGCGACCTTCACAAGCATTCCAGGCTCGCGTCTCTGGATGAATCTGGAGATGCTGGAACTGTCGAGACTGAATGTCGAACCAACTACCCTGCGGCTGGTGCTGAATTCGTTCCCGATCCTGAAGGACTTGAAGCTGGAGGATCTTCCCTGGCCGGACGACTCCATCTTCTCTCCCGTTCCATCCATCCCCCCTTTTCCACCTCTTCAGCGGCTCACCCTTCAAGATATCCCCAACATCACGGCAAGCGGGCTTGCCACTTACCTCTCGATCCCGCAGAATCGCGAAGCCCTGACCTATCTCACCCTCTCTAACACTGGAGTGCTTCCTCACACACTACACAAGATCCTCTTGGCAGCTCCGTACCTCCGGAGCCTCTCGATCATCCAGGAAGTGAGCCGGGCCTTCCCGCTCGAAAACATCCCACCGCTCTCTTCCAGATCCTTATGCATGTTACACTACGAAATCACCTCCCAGGGTAGCTCCTACGGCCTCCAACCTACCGCGAGCACCTACTACACGTATCTAATGTCGTCCCTGACATCCAATTCCCTGCCGGCCCTGCAAGACCTATACGTCCGCGATGCCACGTTCCCCGAGACGCTCCTGCTCGCCCCACCCCCGCGGATCTTCGGCGGCGGCGACTCCTTGGGCCCTCAGCCTCGCCACAGGGGTCTCAACCGGCCACTCAACGTGTACAGCAAGGGTATGGACGAGCTGGAGTGGAACTTCACCCCGTACGAACCGCCCGCGACGCGGGGCAGACGCGACAGCACGACGCGGCCGGTCAGCTTCCACGGTGCGCAGCTCAGCCCGCAGTGGGGCGGCGAGGCACGCAGGAGCGTTCTGGTCGGGAACGGCTTTGGCGGTTTCCTGGCGGTGCCGGTGGACGAGGGTCGGCCGAAGAGCAGTGGCGGATGGAAGAGCGAGAGCAAACAGGATCTGTGGCGATGAACGGAGAAAGCTATGTATGGCGCTGGCATGGTACCAGTTGCCCTACTTGCTTCGCTGGGATTTTTTCTTGGATCTCGTAATTATAATTTCAGGATAGCCAGAGTTGATATAACTGTACAAATGGGGTGCTGACGGAGTATGTATGACGCAGCCGGCATCGAGAGAAGCACATCCCTCTGTCAGCCATGAATGTAATGAGGAACATATACCCTTGATTTCATTGGAAAATAGGTCTTGCATTCTCGGGCAATTTTGGGTATCTATTGAATACATCCATCTTGTTTAGATACTCCATATCTGGCAGCCTGGCGCTTGTAGAATTCAGACGCACTCAATCTTGATCAATCCGAAGGGACATTCTTCGGACTGAGTGTCTAGCCCGAGAGACATCAACAAACACCCCCATAGATCGCTTATTTAGTGGGCCACATCGACAGCTAAATAGTCGATAGACCATGCCTCCGCAAGGCTTCTCCATCCTAGATGCGGCCAACAGAGCTCGCTCATAACTGATAAGCGTCTAAGAGGTAATCCAACCTCAAGAGGTTCCACGTTTAGGCTGAAATAAAACATAATATGCAGCTGTTCCTATTAGAACCCTACAGGAACAACTACTTGTCCCATATCCTTTCACAAAACTAGCATAATTCTCCAGTGCAAACTGCGGGGATCGTGGATCCCTTCCGTGTGGGGGGCACTCCGAACTTGTGGAGACGAAACGAGACCAACCTACCTCGGGTTGCAGACTCCGAACCCTCACTCATCGTTCCCATGCAGAACGGAGCGTGCCATAGGCATACGACGCCATAGGCGGCGAGATTATATTGTATGATGAGCATGCAGAACGGACTTCTGCCGTCTTCGAGAAAATCCCGGCTCGGCTTTCTCAGACTTTACAGTGTCAAGAGAGGGTCTCTTTCGATTTCTCCTTTTCGATCAGTCGTCCGGATGGCTTGGACACGGCTGTGCTAACAATGCTACTAATTACTTAACAGAGCTTCTTGACCTGTCTCTGCGTGATGGGGACGGCCCCTAAGTGATGATAAAGTCGTCCATTCCCAGAACTGATTTGGACAGCAGGTTCTCGCTCACAAGACAGCAAGGAATCATAAGACGCTGTCCGCGGAGAAGAAGTACCATGACCTATCTGATGAATAGGTCAAAGCACGCGGAGAAATTACAGATGAAAACCCGAACGATCGATACCCCGGACACGCACCTTTAATACTCCATACGAAATACGGGGCAGGATCCATTGGATCTCACGGGCTTCGACTCCCCGCAAGACTTAACTGGAAGACATGACGATGGACCCCTGCAGGGTACCCTGGACTGCTACGCTATGCACGCACATATCTATTTATCCGTCTACTCCCTGTGCAGATGCAGCACCCCGCAAATTCCCAGATCAATAATGCAAAGGCACGCCAATTGGGACTTTGTCGAGGAACGGCTTCCTGCTGTACACTTCATCCGGCACTGGAGCTCCGGCTCTCTATCTTCCCATCAAGGCCGCATGCGATAGCACGATGCATTATTTTAAAATGGTGGAGGTCCGCCAAGGTTTCTCAAGGTACCCTTCTTCCTCATGATCCATCCTCTGAGGACGTTGATTTCCCTACCCATAGACATGGTCCGTCTCCATCGTCATACCGCTGTGCTCGCGGTGCTTGCGAGCTTGGCTGCTGCAGAGTTCCCAGAGTGTACCAAGGAACCATTGAAAGGCAATGCGGTTTGCAACACAGCACTGAGCCCCGTCCAGCGTGCCAAAGCATTGATTGACCTCTTAACACTCGAAGAAAAGATCAATAACACCCAGCATGCGGCACCGGGCGTTCCCCGACTGGGTATCCCACCATATAACTGGTGGAACGAAGGACTTCACGGTGTTGCATCCTCCCCTGGCGTTCACTTCGCTGAGAGTGGGGAATGGAGCTACGCAACCTCCTTCCCTGCTCCGATCCTCTTGGGCGCAGCATTCGATGACGATCTGATCACGAGCATTGCTGAGGTTGTCAGCACGGAAGCCCGTGCTTTCAGTAATGCCAACAGAGCTGGAATGGACTACTGGACGCCGAACATCAACCCATTCAAGGATCCTCGCTGGGGAAGAGGTTTAGAGACGCCAGGAGAAGATCCCTATCACATCCAACGCTATGTCTACAACCTCATTCAGGGGCTCCAGGGCGGCGTTGGGTCCGAGAAGCCCAAGATCGTGGCCACGTGCAAGCATTTCGCAGCCTATGACCTGGAGGACTGGCACGGGATTGAGCGATACGCATTTGATGCGCAAGTATCCACCCAGGATCTGTCAGAATACTATCTTCCCCCGTTCAGAAGCTGCGCACGGGACGCGAAGGTCGACGCCATCATGTGCAGCTACAACGCAGTGAACGGTAAACCCGCCTGCGCGGACCCCTACCTGCTGCAGACAATCCTACGTGAGCACTGGAAGTGGGAAGACGAAGGCCACTGGGTCACTTCTGACTGCGATGCTGTCGACAACATCTACGATCCACACAACTACACCAAGACCCTTGAGGCAGCAGCGGCTGTGGCGCTCAACACAGGCACGGATCTCGACTGCGGAGTTACGTACCCCAATGGTCTTCCTGGTGCCTATGATGAAGGGCTATTCGGGGAGGAGACGCTCGACAATGCCTTGGTCCGTCTTTATTCATCGCTGGTCAAGCTTGGCTACTTCGATCCCCCAGAGGACCAGCCATACCGGTCCATCTCTTGGTCTGATGTCGCCACGGATTCCGCCCAGCAGCTTGCCTACAAGGCTGCGGTCGAGGGAATTGTGCTGCTCAAGAACGATGCAAAGACGATCCTACCGCTGAAGCCTGCCGGACAGAAGCTAGCCCTGATCGGTCCGTATGCCAACGCCACAACACAGCTGCAGGGCAACTACAACGGCCCAGCCAAGTACGTCCGGAGTCCCCTCTGGGCCGCAGAACAGCTTGACTGGACTGTCGACTATGCCATGGGCACCGCGATCAATTCGACCAACAACACCGGGTTCGATGAAGCATTATCTGTGGCAAAAGAAGCAGACATAATCATCTACTGCGGAGGCATTGACCTCTCCATTGAAGCAGAAGCCAAAGATCGCAACACCATCGTTTGGCCGGAGAAGCAACTGGAGCTCATCGAGCAACTGTCCAAGCTAGGAAAGCCATTCATTGTCGTCCAACTAAGCGGCGGCCAGCTCGACGACTCCTCTCTCCTCTCCAACAAGGACATCAACGCCCTTCTCTGGGCCGGATACCCCAGTCAGGACGGTGGCACCGCCATATTCGACATCATCACCGGCACTGCTGCCCCAGCCGGCCGTCTTCCCGTCACGCAGTACCCGGCGGAATACGTCAACCAAGTTCCCATGACGGACATGACCCTACGGCCGAGTGCCACCAGCCCCGGACGCACGTATAGATGGTACAACGACGCCGTCCTCGAATTTGGCTACGGCCTGCACTACACGACATTCTCCGTCTCATGGACTGGCCCGCTGAAGCCGGAACTTCCACCACCGGTATACAACACGGAAACCCTCCTCGCAGAAGCAACCCTAAAGAACCAGAACAGACCCCTCGACACCGCCCCCTTCTCAACCTTCACCATCAACGTCAAAAACACCGGCAAACTAACATCCGACTATGTCGCGCTCCTCTTTCTCATCACCACGGACGCAGGGCGGGCTCCATACCCGCGGAAGACACTCGTCTCGTACGCCCGCGTCGCGGGGATCAAGCCAGGCGAGACGCGCACCGTCGATCTGGAGGTGACGCTGGGGTCGGTGGCGCGGACGGACGAGGATGGGAATCTGGTGCTGTATCCGGGTTCGTATACGTTGCAGGTGGATCTGGAGGGGGAGAGGTTTCCAACGAGGAGGTTCAAGGTGTCAGGGAGGAGGGTGGTGCTGGATCGGTTTCCAAAGAGGCCGGAGGAACGGTGATTTTGGTTTAGGGTTCCGTTTCCTAGTTAGCGTTGCTTGAAGTCTTGGGTAGTTAGTAGTAGTAGTAGTAGCATGGTATATATAGATAGGTATATCATTTGTAAATATGCAGGTAAAAAGATAGTCAAAAACAAATCAATCGTGCTGGTACCATTGCGCTTCTATATACCTGCAGTAACTTCTCAACCAATTAGGCGTTACATCATTTAGGTACATACATCGTGTCATTTAAGACTGCCTACTCCGTTTTCCGATCCCTATCCTCGCCTCAACCAAATCTTTTCCGTAACCTTTGCCTTTACTTCGCCCAACCCCTTTCTCGGATATCCCGTAAGTCGGATGTGATAGACTTCGAGATCCTCCGGCGTGGTTTCGTACAGGTCCATGTTGAAGCTGCGAGCGATCCTCGCGATAGTCAGGTACATCTCCGCGTATGCTAAGCTGGAGTAGAAGTAGACGATGTTACGTTAGTCAGAGCCTTCGGGACGATGAGGTGGACATGGATGGTATACGGATATGGGTTATATATATATATATACTTTACCTTATAACAAGACACTGCCTGCTCTCTTGCTGTGGTTTCAGTCCCGGCGAAAATGACGGTGGTACCCTCGTCCACCAGGCGGTCAATCGTCTTTTCCTCAGGGGATGTTTGGTTCATTCAGCGCCCCAACGATGACGGATTTGGATCTAGACTTGTTTCCATCGTCGAGGGAGGCGACAATCTCACATTCGATCTCGACCTGTGAGCATAGAAGATCCGCGGCACGAGGCTGGATCAACCGAATAATGGGTATGGGCAATCTTTTGATGGCGGTTGCCAAAGAGGGAGGAACCGAGTCAGGTGGTAGAATCCGATCAGGCCCAGGATTGCGTTCCTCATGGTGAACTTGAAGCCCTGGTTACCGAGTTAGTCGAAGTGCGATCCGTAGAAGTAGCAAGTGACGATGTCGGCTGCAAAAGCTGAGTCCAGGTCGATCACCTGTCCCTGATGCATGGACTTTTCAAGACGCATGGACAGCCTGCCGATCCTCTCATGGATGACTGGCTCGAGTCCGATGACAGGGCGCTTTGAAAAGTATGGGCTCATCATGCCACGCCGTACACGATGGAGGTCATGGTCAACGGTGGCAATGCTGTCTCGCGGAACGGTGTATGCCGCAGCGGATTCAGGATCTTTGTTCACTCTTCGACCGCCTCCGGCGTAGACATTGTTGTAGTACTGCGGATCATGGATATGTAGCTCTTTTGCAGTGACTCGAACAATTGGACCTTTTTGAGGAGCCCGCCAGCATGAGCTGAACTTTTTCGCGTATGGAAGGGACAGGATGTTTGCTCTCTTACCGTATTTGCGATGCATCTTCTCGATCCCCCAGAGATACGTGCCATCTCTAATAACATCGTAGTAGAATTCATAGAAGGACCCAATCGCAGCCAGCTTTGGACCAGGAAACTTGCTCAATGGGTGTAAATAGAGGTTGTAGACGCATTTCGAAAAGCAGTACGCTGCAATTACGACCACAGCCGTCCACAAGGCCGTGGTTATTGGCTTTTCCGTTCTGAAAATGAGCTCAAGCATGACTATGATGAGTCGTATGAAGACGAATGGCGGATAACAGAATGAAAGCCGTCCACAAGTAACCGGCAAGAAGACCTCTACACTCGAAAGCAGATCGTTAGCTCTGTTATTTGCTGATCATGGACGTCCACCATGGTGAGTACACAGTCAAGGTCCTCGCTGCTACCCTCCAGCTGATTTTGAGATAGCCTTGATAATGATAACAAGCCAAGACTTGCCGCAGAATTCGTTGACCGGTCTACGTGGCTCGATCGGCCACTGCTTGGATCAGTCAGAGTTTACTAAGATGGGCAGATCTTTGGCTGTTGTGATATATGCAGTTAGGCCCCTGGACGGCAATGGCCTGCTGTCGAGCCTTGGAAGATTGATGGTGAGTTCGAGATGAGCCTACCAGGGGTTTCACGCAACTGCATGATCGGCCTTGACCGTCATTGTTGACGGACAAAGAAAACGCGCACTTTGGCATGATTCCTCCCTGATTGTGGCCGGCGTACTTTACCAGCTGAGCATGATCTGCAATGAGCCCGTCTCTATGTGATCGGAGGACAGTACTTTTGCATGGAACCTCGAAAATTTGAGATTGTATGTACGCCAGGTAGATTTAAGAATACTTGATCTGCCAGCAGCATGTAGCGGAGTAAGTTTCTTTTTCATTTCTTCCTCATCTTCCAATTCACAGCTTTTGCCATCATGAATAACCAGACCTTTCGCTTAGACAATTACATGGGTGCCCTAGTACGATTTCTCGACACAATCAAGTATCACGACGAGAACTACGATCGCCATCAGCGTGTGAAAATTTTGCAATATGTCTACTCCGAAACGGCGAAGCATTTTGCCCAACCGCTCCAGCAAGACGCTTTGAAAGTAAATCCGAATAGACTTGCACCTATCATGCGAACAGCTGTCCAACTCGTTGTTTACTTCTGGCCCAAAGTTTCTCCACAGATCATGGTTGCCCTCAGCATCCATTTCGTGTACATTGTCCTGCTCAACGACAGCAGCAACGACCCTCACCCGGACATGGCATCATTCTGCGAAGATCTTCTTCACGGCAGGCAACAGAAGCACCCCTTTTGGCGACTGATGAACGATCGGCGACTGATGAACGGCCACCTGTCCAACTTCCTCAGTCACTATGGCAGTTTCTGCGCGTTTACCATCATGCGTAGCACATTCGACTACTTCAAGGGCTGCTGGATCGAGGTGCACAATTTCCACGGCTTCCCCGGATCCGACTACTTTCCTCTCTTCCTCCGTCGCTTGAATAGCTTGGGCGGCGTCTGCGGTGCAAGCCTCTTCCCCGCCGGGGACTTCGACGAAGAGGCTTTGTTCGACGAGGTCACGGCGGCAATCGCTCAGATTGAACCCCAGATGGCCTTCGTGAATGACCTGATATCCTTCTATAAGGAATTCGACTGTCTACGGCACCAGGTAAACCTGGTCTCGAATTATTGCGAAGTTGAAGGTATCAGTTTGGAGCAGGCCTTTGATAGACTCACTGAGGATACTATCCACTCCTCCGAACAGCTGGTGACCGTTTTCGATGGGAAAGATCCAAAGGTTGCAGCTACGGTCCAGGCCTTCGTCCATGGCTACGTGACATGGCATTTTTGCAACCAAAGGTACCGGATGCATGAGGTCTATAAGCGTTCCGGCGACAGCCCGGTTGGAGTGAAGTTCCGTCAGTACTATGAAGAGGCCATGAAGGTGGGAGCCATCGATTTCAAAGAATGGGCTGTGCCACCGGCAATGACCAACACCTTTAAGGAAAGTCTGTAGACTAGCTCTTGGATAGATTCTTATTTAAATCTGCTATTATATTCTCATACTTCTCTTTAATATCTTTATACATGCAAGTTTTGCAGATTAGGTTAGATTAACCTCTATCAACTTTAAAGTTAAATACAGGCTTCACCCAATAGGGTCAATAATATATACTGAAGAGTAGTTACATTTCAATTTGCAGAACTTATGTCTTAGCATACCTATCTTAATACTAAAATAGAATCAATTCTCACTCTGGTTAACTGCAGATTGACTTCAATGCTGGTTAACTCAGTCTATACAGATTTATTGTTACATTATAACTTATATACATATATAAATAATAATCATAGCAGAACCTTCCCAGTTCACCTCTATGAAATCGGAAAACTCTCTGTCTAGAGTATCACTAGGGCTTCAACTGGTCGAGATCGTTACAAGCACACCAGCCGGCACCAGCATCTTCTCTTATTTTCACGCGGCTGGCTACAGTTACTTGCAAGATTCTAGTAGCAGAGAATCCAGATATCCGAGGCTAGTACCAGCACCTGTGTAAATGGCATACCATGAATTTTATATACCATAGATAGATGCCTATATATCCCCCTCATATAAGTAGGATAGCAAACTAACACCTCTCCCCAACCACCAACACCGCAGCATCATGACTCTCCAACTCGACACTATACCTCCCCCTCACACAGCCCAAATCTCTCCCCGTCCACGCATCCATAACCCTAAACCCAACATCCTCTCCACCAGCGCCTCTTCTCCCTAACCTACTACTCCTCCTTCCTACCCTCATCTTTTCCTTCAGTTCAGGAACTTCATCCCACGCCGCCGTCCGTACCGCAGCCTCATCCTCCGAATTCAGCATTAGGACTAACGTTCCCTGAAGAGCTGCAGACGGACCGGACCAGTACTCTGCGGGATGGGCCGGGTCGAAGGTCCAGTCCGGATTGTAGCCCCATTTGTAGGGGAAGGCAGGGCGGCCGATTACGGGGTCTTGGTTGAAGGTGAGGAGGAGGGTGTTTTTGAGTATGGAGAGATGGGATTCATCAATCGAGTCGAGCTGGATTTATCCATCCATTAGTAAACTGCTGTGCATGCATGGACGTAGTACATATATGAAATAGCAGGTAAGATGAGGAGAGGGAGAAGGGGAAATACCGCAGTCCCAATAATCAACGGCGACTTCATAGCGGCCCAGAGGGCGAAATGCGCACGGTTCTCCGCCAGCGTGAGGTTGCCGTTGCCGACCTCGAGCATGTCCGGGTCGTTGTGGCCCCAGAAGTCGACGGTGTTCATCAGAAAGCTGTTCTCGTTGGCGATGGTGGCGATACGGGGCCAGTTTGCTTATCTCGAGGGTCAGCTTCTTCCATCTAGATCTTCATAAATGAACAAAACAAGGAGGATATTTTTAAAAATGATATACATACCCTTAATATCCCCGCTCATCCGCCACGAATTCCCCGTCGCATTCCCCCAACTCGTGACATCCGCCTCGCCCCATTCACATAGGGAGTACAGGATCGTCCGGTTGACGCTCAGCAGCGCATCCCGCATCGCACGGTACCGCTGCGCTGTCTTGGATGTGCTCCAGTCGTACCCTGGCGGCGCGGGGTTCTGGAGATCCGGACAGGTGCCGTTGGGGTTGGCCTGCGGGTCGGAGGAGTCGGGGACGCAGGCATTGTATTCATCTTTCCAGGAGGGAGGGACGCCGCAGTTGTCGTATTTGAGGTCTGTAGTAGTTAGTTAGATATGGATATTCCTTTGGTGATGTATTGGGTTGGGTTTCGGAACGGATGTATGTAGATATAGATAGGGAAGGATATCATACAGTCAATTCCCCATTCAGCAAACGTCTCTGCGTCGATGGTCTCGTTTCCCAGACTTGCTGGGTATCCTGCGCAGGTGGTATATCCGGCGCCTGTTATCCAAGATACTCATCAGTACACTGCTATATCATATCTTCCGTCGCCCCTCCCCTTCCCTCTATTGGCTTGGCAAATTGCTATTCCAAAACCATGTGGTTTTAAAGCCATTGCAGGGCACCTAGGCATTATGATAGGTCATAGACCTTGGATAAAGCCAGTCCAGATCACATATGGCAAAAGTGGAGAGATAGGTAGCTTTGACAGGGGAAAGGGGGTGCCGAAAGATGTGATTCAGTAGTGTATATCCACTGCATTTATGACTTTCTGATTCTGTCCAGACAGACCAGAAGGCGAAGCGACAACAACATACTGCTATAAATCCCAATCTTCAACCCCAACCCATGAATCTTCTCCGCGAGACCCTGAATGCCGCTCGGAAACCTCTCCGGGTCCGGGACGATGCGGCCTGTCGAAGGGTCTCGGCCGGTCTTAACGGACCAGCAGTCGTCAACTATATATGTTATTTCAGCTTTTTATAGATGTATACATGTACGTGTACTGTGTACCGTACAGACTTTAAAATCAAAAAAATGGAGAGGAAGAACTCACTATTTACATACTCATACCCCAGATCCTTCAAGCCCAAATTGACCATCTCCGTCGCGGCCGTCATGATCTTGTCCTCGTTGATGTCGCACGCGAACGCGTTCCACGAGTTCCAGCCCAGGGCGGGGAGACGGCCCTATATGCACATTTCTCGTAAGCCAGACATATAGTATAAAAAATTATCTGGAGAAAAGAAAAGAATACTAGATACATACCACGCCATCGGGCCTCTCCAGACCATGAACGACTGAAGGCAGAAGAAGGGGGAGAGAAGCGAGGAGGAATGCCGCCGTGGATACACTCTGGGTAGGCATCTTGAACTAAACAATGATTGACTTAGAAGACGGTTGTTGGGATCCGACGACAATCGATCGCGCCAGCATCTAAGTAAAATTCAACGCAGCAGACAGGACAGCTTACTTATGTACACGTGCGTGTGCGCTCAGGTCCCGAACCAGGTATCTTCCAGAAGCCAATAAAATAACCACAATTGCAAGATCTTGTTGTATTGTCAGTCAGGCACCGAAGCTGAGCACTCAATGTTAGGTAAGTAGTCAACCCTTGGATAGGGCCATATGGACTGGACTCGAACTCTGTCTCCTCAAGTGCGGGGAAGCATACATGTGTTGTGTTACTCTACTGCATGGAGATCTACGTAATTATAGCCTCGTACCAATCAAGGCCCAATTCAATCAATCCACAGCCCCTGCTATCGACAGGGGCAGATGGATAGATAGATCCCAATCTGCAGTAATGCAACGCAATTACAAAATAAAAACCGGGGAATTTTCCTTCAACAGAAGGAGAATAGGAATTGCCCTACAGTATGCAAACTTGGTCTGCACCGTGTGCATAGCCCCGGGCGCGGATGTAGCACCGCATATAATTATCCACCAACAGGATCGACAACATGGTGCCACAAGTGTCGATCTCCGGCAGGGGTAGAGGCCAACCTAAAAGATCTGCGGGGTGAACGATCTTCTGAAGTATAACGCCGGTTCTTTTCAGTCATCAGGTGCCCCGGCAGTACTACCAGTGCTGAAACAGCTCAATATGAAGTCCCACAGATACTGCTCCAGGCCATCATCGCCTACAGTCACAACCCGCGCCTCGACGAGTACACTGGATTCGCGGTGAGTCTGGATCGGACTCGGATTCGCGTCAGTAGGGTCATGTCTCGAGCGTACATGAAGGGTCTTCTGCCCTGCTACAAAAAGGGAAGAAACCCGTCCGTACTAGGTAGAGATGAAGAAATGGAATTCTACCGCTTACGACCGTTCGCGCTCCTCGAGCGTGAGGGCCGTAGGGAGTTTCTGAGACTCCTTCTCGGCGTCTGTCGATATCTTGTGCAGAGCAGGGAGGCGGGGATCCTTGGGGAGGAGCTGCGGATTTTTTAACATTTGAAATAGACACCTATACTAACTAATTGAAACAAAACGAAAATACCTGCGTATTGAATGGTAATGATGGGTCTAGGTTAGGCCGTGCTCCTAGAAAGGGAGTCCCAATCTAATCTAATCGACTCCCCCGGGGGACAAAAACCCCGTCTCATCTGACTGATAAGCAGCAACAATCAGACATCGATCGAGCCACCGAGCAAGATCAGATATACATACATTACATACAACATAATTATAAAAGGAAACAAACCGGAGAGTTTCCTTCAACGGAAGGAGGACAGTTTACAGGAACCCGGAGCGGGCATAGAATTAGGTAGGTACTATGTACAAATTATCCATCAACCAGCAAGCACCACACCACAACACAATACGCCCCGCCATGAGTGTGTCGATCTCTTCTCTGACCAGGGTGCTCGCCCGCTAGCCTATCATACTGTGCTATATACAAAGTAGGATTAAGGCGGGGTAAACGAAACGTCTCCCATGTGGCATTTATCTGAGGATAGTAGATAAACCGACGTAGCATTCGAATTCTAGGCGTAAAGTTTGAACATGGCTTGCTTCTGATTTGTATATACATGATAAAGGACAAGAGACAGGTACAGAGGATCCAAAAGCTCAATCAAGCAATCACCATGGCCATGAAATGAGCCTATTTAACTAGCAGAAACAGATAATAAAAATAACATCAGAAACGTTAAATGAATAAATGAATTAGGCTATACAAATCAAGTTTGTACACTGCAACGTTCAAACTGAAACCAAACCAGACTATTACAACCATATATACCACTTAAAACCTATTAACTCGAAGAAAGGAAGAAAACTAAAAAGAAAGGGAAGAATATAGACAGTAGTAGTGGAAATACACATTCAGACAGCCAGAGTCAGAGTCAAGTCCATCTCTCTGCTTTGCTTTTAATCAAGTAGGCAGTGTCACATCCAATCCAATTCAACACCATTCCCATCGACAATGAAGACAGAAAAAGAACAATTAAATAAATATATATAATATAGCCAGACCAGACCAGACTCAACTTCAATATTAAACCCTTCCATCTCTCTTCTCTCTGTCCTGAAATATATAGATCGGCAATAGTCCACTAGGAACTGTATGTTTGTAGGTAGACAATTATGTATGGACAGTGAAGTGATAGTGATAAGAGACCAGATTAGACTAAATTGTTTCTTCTCTTTTCTCTTTCTCTTTTCACCTGATCTGATCTGATCTGATCTGATCCTCATGATGTATGTATGTATGTATGCATAAAATCTATCGTGAAATCATTAGTCGTACACGTGGCTAGCCAGATGTGATGTGATGTGATGCTATGTGCTGTGTGTGCTGTGCTGAGGAACGAAGGGAATTTGTTTGAACATGGACAGCGAACATGGGGTTTGAGGTCTAAGCTCTTTCTCTTCTGCTGTGCCACTGAAAAAAAAAGGCCGCGTGTGATGGGGTTTATTACTAAGTGCAAGTGCAACCGAGTATGGGGTCCAAACAGTGCGCAAGACAATGACAACAAGATGCACCAATGCAACTTTTCAAGGCTTGCTTGCTGATTGATATACAATGGGTCAGGGTGAACGTCGAAGAAGAATAGGTCAGGACATGACATGGTAAAAGAGTAGGTGTGGCAGCTATTATTTGCCGCCGTTGGCGATCAAGGACCGTGCCTCCTGCAGGTCGATTCCGAGGACATTGACGAGGTATTCAATGCTGCACGATGGAAGTAAGCGCCCGCTTCTATTCAACCGTCCTAAACTGGTGTATTAGATTTAAAGGTGACCACCTACCTCGCCTCAGAAGCCAACCTCCGCTTCTCCTTCGCAAACTCCTTCACACACTCCTCCCAGATCACCGCGCGGTCCTTCGGCGAGACCGTCTTGACCCGCATCTTGAACGACGCGCTCACGGGCCGGTGATCGGACGCGCGCACCTCATGCCGGCGATACTCAAGCTGCTTGATCCGCCCAACACCGCGGTAGAGCACGCGATCGCACCACGCGGGCGCGCGCTTCTTCTCACTCGAGTCGTAGTCGTCCGTGCCAACGTCGTACTTGTACGTTGGGGCGAAAGTGATCGGCGCCTCGTTGAACGAGCGCAGGCGGAATCCGGGGTTCTTGCGCTTCGACGCGAGCAGCTGGTCGCGCTCCAGCAGTTTCGGGAGATTGTTGTTTTTGATGTCGTCGATGATGACGTTGCGCGGAATCGAGTCTATCCGGTAGTTGAGATCCCCGTTCAGGATACAGATCTCGTGGTCCATGATCATCGTTCCGTCGCCGCCTCCGACATAGAGATCCGCACGTGTCGTGAGGCTATTCTCGGCCGGGAGCGACTCGCTCTCGAGGATGGCAGCTATATCATTATTACGATGGGCGGTCTGCGTCTGACCAGCAGCAAGATGGCAGTTCACGAAGCACAAAGAGCTGTCGTCAATCACAAACCGAAGTATGAGAGCACCCTACAGGACGTTAACAGCGGCCAGCAGATCGACTGAAAAGACTAAGTACCTTATTTCCATGCAAGCCACCCATACCCCGCTTCACTTCCGCAGCGCTGATATTCCGAATTTTCTGCCGCTCCTGCTGTTTGATAAAAACACAGGTGAACAGACCGACAAGGTTCGCAGTGTGCAACAGCACATAAGACTCGTCCAGAGGCATGCATTCGTTGATAGCAGATGCGAGATGGTCCCTCCAGACGCGGTACTGTCGACTCATATGCTCCTTGTCGTTCTGATCCCGCTTTTTGCTTCCCATGAGCAGACTCTCTGCAAAGACATCAGTAACAACACTAAGAGGGCAAGACAGAAAGGTGACAGACTGGCAGTGATCTTCTTGTTCTCAAGGTCCACAAGCTCCTGGAACCCGAAGACCAATATCTCCGGAGGTTGTTCGGGGTGGATGGCATCTCGGATAAAGGAACTGTTCCGCACACTACCTGGCACAGAGGCACCAGCGTTCCAGGTCACTATAGTAGCCCTGATCTCGCGGAACGTGCAGTATTCGACATCTCTGCTTTGCATCCTGGCTTCTGCTCTGCTGTTAGCAAATATCTCTCTCGACTCCAAGAACCGATATGAAACCCACCAAGCCAATCATCCTCCAACATCCCATCCCAGAGACGGATACAATTATCCGTACCCAACGACGTAACCTGAAGACGGTTCACCGTCCACACGCTGCTCGGATCGAGCAGGAGACCGACAACAGGGCTGTCGTGAGCATGCCAGTCCTTCTTTACCGTCCACGGGTTCGTGTTGATATCGTAGACGTAGATCATGCCCGTTTTGTAGGCAGCCCACAGATAGTCCCCAACCATAGCCAGGCAGTTGATCTTGTACACGCTCACATTGACCGTCCCGAGACAGGTGTAGTCATTCGACGAGTAAACAGTGACCTTGCCATCGGCATGGCCCAGATACACACGGCCGCCATCCTTGTTCGTGAAGGTACCAGACGTGACGTCTCCGCTATGATGGGTACCGAGTGGTCTCCTAAGAACATGGAAACCAGCATCGTTGTTGGCATTCGGTCGATATACTCGGACTTCCTTGCCAGTAGCGAGCCACAGCGTATCGCCAACCACCATAGAGAACGTCTGCCCTCTTGCAACACGATCGTAAGGATTACTGTAACTGTACTGTAAGTTGGGCGTGCCTGACTCGTCCGGCGGCCAGATGAGCAGTCTCCCTTCATCGTCGACCGTCCACATCTCCCTCTTGTGTCGGTATATCTTGATAATCTCCCTACGAGAGGGGTAAGATCTTGAGGATATGATCGACTGGGTGGGTATATCGACTTCGTGAAGCTCCCCGATGCTCGTACCCAGCCACAGCCGCTTCCCCTCATCTTCGAGGCCTTTGCCGGGTTTAAATGCAAGTGACAGAACTTTGACCGTCTCTCCGTGGCTCATGCTCATCACGAGTTCCCCGGTGGTGACATCCCATACTCTAGTCAAGAACCCAGTCGTACACACATACCTCCCGCACACATCGAAGACACGCGTGTCATACTTCGTAGGTATCACCGAAGGTCCGGTCTTCAAGACTGGCGGCCGTCGATTTACCTGCGACGAATCTGGATAATCCGTACGTGGCACAGGAGTAGGAGTCTCTTCGGGCGCTTGCTCCTCCTCGTAGTCATCTGACCTCTGATAACGTTCCGTAGAGGGAGAAGTATACTTCGTCTCACGGAAGACTGGGGGTGGTCGCGGGCTCTGAGCTGACTGCGGTTGACCCTCACCAGAGGTATCTCTTCGAGGCGGAGGGGGAAATTGCCCATTCGTGTCGATGGCCGACAGTCGCCTCGACGGGGACGGAGATGGCTGGTCGTTGTTCCGCGGCACGTCCAACGATCTTCTCGACCTAATGTCAGATCCCCTGTCCCGAGAATTCGTCGCCGGAATCCGAGGCGGTAGGCCAGGTCGATCCTCCGGATGATCGCTACGACCTGCCAGGCCAAATTCCCGCGGATCGCGAGGTCTATTCAGTGGTGGATCGCAACGCTTGCTGGGTGGGGGGATCGGCTTCATTATGGGTTTCGTATCTCTGGAAGGTTCAGGGACGGGCGGTGCCCGTGAGAATCCCAGCTCCCTTGCATCTCGCAGGGCTGATTGAGTGGGCAGAGTCGGTTTCTCAGCGGTCGGGGGGCGAGGAGGAGGTTCGGTCACGGGTCGAGAAGGCGAAGGAGACTTGAAGAATTTCCCTGCTGCTTCCGGCAGGAAAGGCCGGGAGGGTCTTCTTTCAGGTATTTCAGGCTTTTCAGGGCTGCTAGGCGGCGTACTGAAAGGAGAAACCCTCTCGTCCGAGGTGGTCTGTTCAAATGTCGGCGCGAGAGCACTCACATCCGCCTGGGACAGGTTCGACCCCCTCCCAAGGATCTTCGGTTTGTCAGCCCTGTTCACCGGCGGAGGCACGGAGGCACTTTTGGCCTTTCCGACAGGCGAATTCCCTCTCTCTAACAAGTGATCCGAGTTCCCTTCGCTGGAGCCGGCATATCCAAAGCTCGGTGTCAACGGACGGCCATACGGGCGAGGCGGGGTTGATCGCGAGGCCGTGTCAGAAGTACCTACAGCGCTCCGAGAATAATGATGCCCGGTGCCTCTGTTGTTCGCATTATTATTATTACTAGTATTATTATTGTCCGAACCGGCATCGAAGCCGCGCGGGGGCGAACGAGGAGAGTCGACCGTCAACGTCGGAGGCAACTGCGGCGAGGATCGCAGGTTCATCGACAGCGGTCTGGAGAAACCTCGTCTTCTCCCTATCGGCGACGAGCCGTTTCGCGCGGAATCGGTCCGTCCATTAGGGGGACTGGGCAGATGCTCGCTCTGTAGACTGGCCGACGCGACTCCCCAGGGGGACTGTGAACGAGGCAGATCCAAGGACGCGCGCCCGGCGACATAACGCGAGTTGTTGTCATCCCCCTGATCCGGCGTCCTGAGGAATCGGGGAGAGGTATCGCGCGGGCTGCCCGCGCCGTTGTTACTGTTCGATGGCGACAGACGACTGGAGAGATTCTCGAAATGGGACAACAGGGACGAGACCGGTTTCTGTCACAAAGTTCACAGGAGCGTGTCAGACCACGAGGGAGCATGGGTGAGAATGTGATATAAGAATGATTTTACTCACAATCGGCGCATTGTCAGTGCCGTCCTTATTATTATTGTTATCCTTCCCGTTGCCTTCCATGGCCGCAACGACGATGATCCAGTCGCACAATGAAACAGAGCAGCCGGTTCATATGATATAACTGCTTCCCCTTGCCGCACACCGCTCTCTATCTGTCTCTCTTTCTCTCTCTCTCTCCCTTTGTCCAATAGTAAGGGGATCTTCAGGTATCTTTCAAACGAGGCGGTCGCAGTTAGGGTCGTAGGCTGCCACGTGCGGTATATCCCCAACGGGTTGGAGGACTGGAGAAAGAGGAGAGGCTGTTGAAATGCAACGGGGGCCCGTTTAACGGAAAACCTGCGCCCCCCCCACAGTATTAGTTCTCGAGGTTGAAACCTCCCCAAGGGCGCTCGTGAGCCGCCAATGAGAGAGGGGAAGTGTGTTGATCAATGAGCAGCAGCAAAAGAAAAGGCCAGATCGCCCGGCAGGGGGACCATGGCAGGGACTCCGATCCGTCTCCCCTCTTTCTCCTCTCTCTCTTAGCACGGCGTGGCCAGGAGGTCTAGTGAGGAGGCCGTGGATGACGCTGTCTGGGGCGTAAGGCTGCGCAGCATGCAAAAAAAGTCGCAGGGCACAGCGATAGAAACACAGCAGTCGCGTAAAAGGCGAACAGACAAAAGAACAGGTCGACCGGCGTTCACAAGGGAACGAGACTCTGGCAACCGGAGCTCGTCTTGTAGATCGAAAGGAAGATCGTCTCAGGAAGCGCACGGGCTCTCCACAGGCACTGCCATCAGCCAAGCCTCTAGCCGCACCGCCGTCTCCATGCAGGAACCGTTGACTCCGAGTCTTTTGGCGGACACAGAACTCTGGAGACATCAGAACACTCGACCGGTCAACGGTGGTCTCTAAGACAGCACACGATGTGGTAAGATAAAGCCCATCCTGCTCCTCTTCCGCATTAGAAACCAAAGCACAGGCTAAATCCCCCCAGCAAGCATATCCTCAACGCCCAAGTGGCCATCCGGTCGCCATGCTGTACGTATCTATCTATATCCCTCTTCTTCTCTTCATGCCCCTTATGTTACATCATATGCGGAACATAAATACTAAGTGCACAGCAGGCCGGAAATGGTTCGACTGCGCAGAATGCCACTACGAGCAGGAGAGCCATCCCCTGCAGCAGTCTTTCGAGATGGTAAGTTAAGCCGTTAATCATTTTCCTCCTCTATTTTATGCAGATGTTACCTTCATCCAAGGGCAAAAATGGGGGAAAAAAAAAGTCTAGAACCGGATCTAACATAGTGGCATTCGAAATAGACCTTCGCCTGTAAAAAGTGCAAAAAGTGCTTCCGCAAGGACGCGTCCGAGTTTGAGGAGAGGTATGTACATACTCGCACCACAGAGAAAATGACATTATCATACTAATGATATCGATAGCGACGAATACTGCCCGCACTGCGACAACCACTTCGTCATCGAGGCCGTGACGCCCAAGCCCGCCCTGAAGATCGAGGGCGAGGACGCGCGCATAGATTCCAGGTACGTTCTGCTTCCCTTTTCCCCTTTATATGGCCGTATATTCTATCTGCAAGACATCGAATTCTTTTCTTTTTACTGACATCCACCAGAATGCTCAAAGACGACCGCATACGCGGGCACGCGGAGCGTTCCATCTTCAACGTCAAGGACGCTGCGGATCGGCTGGGCTAGCATGGCCCCATTTCCCCTTTGTCCACCGCTGGTGGAAGGAAGGAAAATTACGATGACACGATATATTAATCCGATTCAGATTGCTTCTCTCAGCCGAATACCGTGCCCCCCTTCTTGGTTAACTGATTTATAACTTTACGATAATATCCCTAGACCGCTTGAAACAGTAGATATACGGTGCTAGTTAGGTAAATAATATGATGATGTTGGTGTGTGTGTACGCTCGTAAATTTCTTTTGAAGGTCAGTGATATAAATCCACGTAAAGTTAAGCCGCTCTACAACGCCCACTCCCAGATGTTGTAGCAGTAGTAGTCGTAGCCATCCTCCTCTCTACTCTACTCTAGTTCAGCTCTCAAGGCTTCCCTCTCCACGCTCTCCACCACCGCCACCGCGTGTTAATATCGCCGCGGTGGTGGTGCCCGGCGCCCGGCCCTTCTTCTTGGCCGCCTCCTCCTGCTTCTCTGCTTCAATGCTCTTGACGTAGGCCTCGATCTGTTCGTCGGGAAGCATCTCCACGGGTTTCCCGGGGGCCATGATCGCAATCTCGATGTTCTTCGCACCGGTCTGCACGACCTCCAGCAGGGACTTGATGGTAAGCTGCAGGGTCTGCTCCCGGTCCATATCATCCTTGTGATTCCGCTCGAGGAACTCCCGGACGGTCTTGCTGGATCGGCCGATGGCGTTCGCCTTCCTAGAATTCGGAGAGAAGCCATGAGCCCACATCCCAGCCACAGTGCCATTCACGAACGCTAAGAGCCCAAAGCTTACCATGCAGAGTAAATACCAGACGGCTCCGTCTGGTACAACCGCGGAACATTATCACCCTTATCGAATCCCACAATCAAAGTACTGATACCAAATGGCCGGACACCACCGCTCTGCGTGTACCGCTGCTGCACACTGGCCACATATTTCGTGATGTACTCAATGGAGACGGGGTCCTCGACGGTCAAGCGGTGCGACTGGGCCTCTACCCGGGCCTTGTCGACGAGGATGCGGGCGTCGGCGTTGAGCCCCGCAAAGGCGAGACAGACGTGGTTGTCGATGAGGCAGATCTTGGACGGGGTGATGCGGATATCTTGGAGCTTCATGGCGGAGCGCTTCTCGCAGCCCAGGACGACGATGTCCTTGCCCTTGACACCCACAGCGCAAGTTCCTGGCACCTGTGAGCTTTAAACTATTCCATCATGTGTGTGCCCGGGTCAGGTTGTTGGATGTGTAGTACCTCGCTTGACGGCTTCAAGGGCATATTCGACTTGGAACACGTGTCCATCAGGACTGGGAAGTGGTTAGAGGGAAAGTCCTGAAGCTCCGTGGGACTGAATCCTACCTGAAGACTGCGTTTCATTAGCAGAAACCTCAACAGACGTGGTCGCAGAGCTACCCTACCTGAAAGCGCTCGGTCGTATCCGGCGGCCATTATGGATGAAGCGGGGTCGTAGCGACCGTCCTAGAACTGGGGAGATGGAGTCGGGTACAGGACGAGTGAGGAGGATAGATTAAAAACGAGGTGAGGAGGCAGAGGAGGCGCTTGGAGGCATGTGGAGTTGTCGAGCAGTCCAGCGGGCCTGAGCGATGACGGGGTGCTGCCCAGGTGGACGCGAGTCCGCAGCTGCCTCCAGAGCTACTGTGAAGCGCTAGACGCGCGGTTACCCGCGCCAATCCCGTTCGGACCACAAGACTTGAGATCATTGCTGTCATTTTCCATTTCCATTCAGCTTCATATAGCTTCGCACATTTTTGTCAAGAAGATCATTTTTCTAACCGGTCACTGTTTCTCTTCATACTTTTGAGCGTTTAGACTACGGAAATTGATGCATTCTAGTTCCGAAAACTGATGCAGCTACGTGACTACCGTTCTATACTGTAAATACCGACAGAGGGAATGTTATGTTGCTTTTTGCGCTTGTGCTTATGCTATCATGAATAATACTTAATAGAGGCAGTATTGCCGCTGAGCTCTTCGTCGAGCAGACATCAATCAAACCGGAAAGTAGACAGTAATGAGATTTGAGAGGGGAAGCAAATACCAAAATGAGAAAGAAACCGAAGATCTTTCAACAATTAACGAAAAAAAAAAGAAAGAAAAGAAAACAAGGAAAATACACAAAAAGTAAGACCAGGTAAGCCTCGGAGAGCAGCGTACATCAACCAGACGCGTCCAACCCCGAACGACGACCCAGCGCCACCGAGCCATTCCCCAGCCCAGGTCAAGGACAGTCCGCCAACAACAATGAGACGACGACGCGGAAGCCAGCTGCAAAATGCCAACAATCGAGCACAGAAAGAGAAGAAAGAGGAGAAACAAACCCCGTTAGCCAGCCAGCCCATGGCTCCCAAACCGCGTTTATTCCCCCAATTTTGTGAGTTTCCCTTCCAACGCGCATTTCCTCCCCCCATGTGCTTTGGTACAATTTATCGCTCCGACTCTTTTATGTATCCCTCCAAACGATGACTTTTGCAAAATACAAAGAAAGCTATTATAGACCTCAAGAAAACATTCTGTTGCACTTCACTCTCGTAATATTTCTGCCTGTCCATATCTCCGTCCGTCGCTTGCGTGTTGAAAATCGCTGGTTCGAAAGGAAACCACCAACACCCCCGACAAAAGTCCGTTCCGTTGTATCCCACCCGTGATCATACCAGCATTTTCCAATAGTTTCCCGCCACGTTAACCACTGCCGTTAGAAACATTGGAAAAGGCATCTAGACATTGCACGTCCGGTCTTTGTCTCCAGAGAAAAAGGAAAAAGAAAAAAAAAGAAAGCTCTCGATCTCAAACATGATCTCCGATCAGAGGACAGGAAGTGTCGTCCAGGAAGAAGAAATCGAAGCAGTAGGCGTAAAGAAAAGAGGTGCCCTGCCACCTGTCTGTTGCCGTCCCTCAGGGTTTCCTGGGCCTATCATGCATCGCTCTCAAAGACGGAATATTAAACAAGTCGAACAGGGCTGACCGAGAGACCGAGAGACCAAGCGAAACCCGTGCGAACCAACGACAAGCACCCAGCGGCTCCTACCAGCCATATGCACCAGAACTGTAAATTCCCTTATACAAGCACGCACCAAACGAGAAGCGATCCACACCTATGCCAACAATAAAGTAAGACTTTCATACTGACAAACTAAATTGGGGGGGGAGAGTCCCGAAAGCTTTCGTGGGCAAACTTAGGCCGGGGACTTGTTGGCAGAAGCGCCGTTTCTGCGAGCGTCATCAGAAACGGTGAGACCGCCAAGCCCGGTAGAAAGGAATGCGAAGGGGTCGCTCGAGCCATCGTTGCCATAGAAGTTGCCGTTGGAAGCATTGGCCGACTGAGGAGTGTGGTCAGCTGCAGTGAAGGCAGCCTGAGTCGCCGGGTTGCCGAACGAGGCAGCAGACTGGGAGACGTTTGTCGATCCATAGCCTGCGTTCATCTGGCCCATGGGAGGATAAGGTCCAGGGGCAGTGCCAAGGCCGGACGGCAAGGCGTAGTTATTTGGTGGAGCTCCAAACTGCTGGCCAAAGCCGCCAAACCCTCCGGCCGTCGAAGCAAACGGGCCAGGGCCAGGGGTGCTCGTGATGGAGGCAGGACCCATGCCAAAGCCCGATGGAGGATCCATAGGAGATGGGAAGGAGGAGTCGGCAACAACGGCCGCGCCAGAGCGAGGAGCACCACAGCGCAGACAGTTGATGTTTTTGGCGAAGTTATGGTAACCACATCCCTCAGAGCCACACTTCCAGTCACCAGCCCGGAATGGGACAACGCCTCCGTTGCCTCCCATGCCGCGGGAGTGGCCCATACCGTGAGCACCGTGATGGGTCATGTGAGGCGGGATCATAGATGGGGGGCCATAGCCATAAGCACCATAGCCCATCGGGTCGGGAGCAGCACCCACGGCAGGGAACGAGCAACGGAAGCAAGCAGTGCGGCGCTGGAAGTTGGAGAAGCCGCAGGATGGACAGGTCCAGTCACCCGGTCTCGGACGGTTCTTGGACGGCGGGAAAGGAGTGAGGATTTCAGCGGCGCGGTCAAGGACACGGCTGGACGACGGAGAAACCTCGATGGCCTTCTCGTTCAAAGCACGACCGTTCATACAGAGACTCTCGGCAGCCTGCAGAGCGAGGAGATGGGGTCAGCATATAAAAGACTCAAAACGACGGGCATAACCACTCTCATACCTCCTCGTGGGACGAGAACACCGCGAAACCGGTTCCAGTGGGCTTGTGCTGGTCCGGGGTACGGAGGGTCCAGAAAGCAATCGGGCGTCCTCCAAATTGCGTGAACCAGCTCTCCAGCTCAGATTGCGTCGTATCGTGAGGCAAGCCGCTCATGTGGAGCACCTTGCTGCGCTCTGCCAAGAAAGCACGAACATCAGCCCGGGCGTCCATGGGGCGGGTCAGGATCTCGGGGTGCTCGTGCGGAGGCTGAGACTTGCGGATGAGACCCCGCAGAACCCGGGCCAGTGTGATCGCCTCCTCCATAGCACGGCGCGGCGATGCTGGAGCCAGAGCCTGGAGGTGAAAGGGCAGGTTGTGCTTAATTGGCGCTGAGGACTGGACCGGCTCGACCTCCAGGGCGGCACAGATGTTGGACAGCGAGCTGGGGCCGAAGGGCAGCGACTCGGGATGGTGTGTCTGCCATCTTTGATACTCGGTACGAAGGTCGAAGGTGCGGGAGTGCTGGAGATACGGGGGCAGAACGACAGCTTTGTCCCGAGCCTCTCGAGGGAGCTGGACACGCAGGTCCCAGGAGTCGAGGGTCACGAAGGAGAACTCGAGGTTCTTGCTGAGAAGGTGTTCCTGGGCGAAGGCGTCAAAGCGGTTGATGGCATCCCGGAAGGTTCCTGCTGAGCGAACGTGCTCCCAGGTGAGAGTCGTCAAGCTCGCTGGGCAACGTCAGCCATTGAACCCTCATAGGGGAGGCCCAACTTGGTCGAGCGCCTGGGACTTACTGCAGAGCGGAGTGATGGGGGTGTTGACGGGTTTGACGAGCACACTCTCCCGGTGCAGCTTTTACGAAGAACTCGGTCAGCGGAATTGCACAGCAGCCGACAGCACTGTCAGACGCAGGCGGCGCGCACCTCCTCACACGTCTTTGTATCCAGCAAGATCCATCCCAGCTCGATGACCTCTGCGGAGTCCTTAGTCACGTAGACGCCATGTTCGTCGCAAGTAGTTGCAACGTGGATCACGATGTAGCGGTCGAGCTTCGGAGTGGGCGCCGCGACGGTTGCCATCTCTCGCAGCTGGGAGAGGCCGGGGCGGGCGGCAGGGGACGTAGGACTTGGGACGGGGTGCCTCTGCGAGCGAGCAAGAGACACAGATCACGACCAAAGAGCGTCGTGATCCAGACGGACAGGGGAAAAGGGAAGGGGAGTTGAGGGCAAAGAGAAGGGGAAGAGGAAGAGAAGGATGGTGTTGGTGTTGGTGGACCGTGGATCAGAAAAGTTTCGGGTGTTGGGCTGTTCTGACACGGCGACAGGCGGCGCCGCCCCAGCACGAGGGGAACAGGGGCCTCTTTCACAGCTACACAGGTACACTGTACAATACGACGAATTTACGAGATCTATGCGCTGTCCTCTACCAGGAAGACCCTTTTGCTATTTCTACGCAGTCAAAGAAGGTGGCAGAGCGAGACTACGGCACTGTATAGCATGTCCTCGAGTCCAGCAGACCGAAAGAGGAGGCGTGGCTTTCTTCGTAATCCCATACTAGCCTGCGTCAAGCGTGCCCGGCGACATGGATGCGTCGTCACTCGATACTCGCGTGCAAGAGGCAGACATGAGGCATCTCCAGATTTATCCAGCCCGCTCAACCCGACGGAGTGACAGGACCATACGCCGTGTCCACGGTTGCGTTGGAAGTCAATCTGTCCCTCGACGGCGGTGGACGTTTTTCTGCTGCTCGAGGTGCTGACCGCCCCGCGCCGTGCGTCGTTCTGAGCACAACGTGAAATCATTTTTTAGTCGACTCGTTCGTCGTTCTGTGCTTCTGTGCCTGGGATCGGCCGGCTGCCATCCGAGCGGACGCGCCCCAAGAAATCCTCGTCCTCGTCGTCGAACCCCCGCGCCGCAGCCAACCAGAGCATCTCGTCTGGTCCTGTCTGCTGCTTCTTACCCATGGTCGATGTTGATATTCTTCCCCGTCTTGGGTCGAGATGCCATGCGTCAGAAATCATTATTGCTGGGCTTTCCCATCCCACGTCCCTGGCACTGGGGAGTACCAGCTCCATGCTCCATGCTCGACAGGATCCAACTCTCGACGTTACTGTTTTTTTTATAGGTAGTACTAATGGGCCATCCCAACAGACGCAGTCACCCTCCCATCCTCCAAAAAAATAACGACCTCTCGGTACAGACTGCTGTAAATGTAAGCTCTGGAGCTAGGACACTACCTAACTGTTCGTTTACCGCACACGCCTCTGCACGTTGAACCACGTTCGACGCTCGACCGCGCCAGTCACAACCCGCGCGGTGGAGCCGGCGAGAGGCGCGAAAGACGGGCGCCAAAGCGGGCGAGGACCGTGACCGCCGGTGTCCATGTTGAACACCACAACCTGTCAACCCGGTCAAAGGGATTTTGCAACCCGAACCGTGGATAGACTTCGCTCAAATCAGGCAATCGACTTGAAATGCCAGTGATCGAACAACTTGCACATGCAAGCCCCTCGACGTTGAATTCCGGCAGGCGCATGAGGGGCTTTGACAGCACCCCTTGCATATATTAGATGGACTGTCCTGTCTGCCTTCTCTCTACCTCGTTAAATCTCCCGGCTGTCCCTGACTCCAGATCACATTTTCTTGGTGGGCAATTAAACTGTCACAATTGACATCTCGACCGTGCTGGATCCGGAGTATCTGAAAAGAAATCGCAAGATTGGGCCGTTTGTCGCCTGCCGTTCTTGTCAAGAATGTGATCAGACTAGAAGCCTGGGAGTATTCGACTTGAACCGACAAAACCCCGCGAGTCACGCCATTCATCCATTCGACCAGCATCCAGCGACTCACAAACATTCAGTATTCTACGGCCCCTTGTGGGCACTGGACCTGCATACCCGACCTGGAACTACTGTGCTTTACCAGACCAGACCAGACCAGCCTTGAGCGAATTTCTCCATTGACCTAGATGTGACAGCCCGCGTTCGACCTAGTAAAGTCCGCCTCCACAATAATAATTGCCTCGATAAGGAAGGCAACCAACTAAAGATGAAGGCGCTGCACCATTAATAACTCTGTACTGCATCTAGGACAATAAAACAATAAAGCAACTCACTCGAACTCCAACACATCAAACAGCTTGCGATGATCAATCCGACTCTACAACAGACAGATCCGATTGCTCGAATCAATAATACGGAGTACTGTACAAGGGATCCTAGAGTAAGACCTAGATCAGGCTTCCATGTCTAGGATTAATTAGATTTACACAACTTGCAAAGGCTACCCGCGGACGGAACTCCCCTCCCTTGCGCAGCGCGCACGGTGACTGACTACTGACGGAAAAGCTTTCCCCGAGCTCTTTCTTCCTGTCAGTCTCCACGTGGCTCTGACACCGGACTTGCACGCTTCCCCTCCCCCCTTTCATAGTAAAAGATCTACGCATACGCATGGCAGGCCAGGCCCGGGCCACGGGTAGACACGGAGCAAGTGCCTCACTCACCTGAGGTAACGGACAATATAACATATACCTATCTATCGTAAGTTAGTAAGTAAAGAAGAGAGTTTCATCAGTCAGTCAGTGGACAATGATGATCTGATGTAAGGGTTTATTTTCATGTTTGATGAACAGTCCGCTCGTTTATATATATATATATATATATATATATATGCGGATAAGATCAGTACTCATAAGCGTTACCTGCTTGAGAACAATAAAGAAAAAGAAAAAGAAAACGAAAAAAAGTCCATACAATATTAACAGTAACCCAAAAGGACTCAAAAAATATATACAGTACCCCAAATGAAATAAAATAAATATTAACCATCACCACTTTCATAGAACCACTAACCATTCCAAATCATCCATTGAAATCAAATGAGGCAAACCTCCAACAGCCCGACCAATTCCCAACAATTCATAACATTTAGGCAAAAGTCATGAACACAGCATGAAGAACATCAACCTCAACCTCAACAAATCATCTAATCCTCAGCTTCCGCCTTGATGATCGTACCCCTACTGTCATCATCATTCTCATCCTCATTTTCCTCGCCAATCACGCTGAGCTGCTCAACACTGCGGTCGCGTCCCTCTATCGTAGGTTCAACGGACCCTCTGACGGACCCCATCGTCGACCCGCGGGCATCCGCAAAGTCCTCCGAGGCCACGGTGCTCGCCCGCTCGTGTCTGCCCAGGTCGGTCTCCTTCAGGGTGCCCGCAGCGGCGGCGAGGAGTTTGAGGACGGCGTTCTTCACCTTCACGATGGCGTTCCGGCCCGCAGCATCGGCGGCCACGCCGTCCTCCATGGCCTGGTCGAGGAGCTCCTTGACTTCCTCTGCCAATTTAGCGTTCTCAGGGTCGACCTCAGTGGCGCGATTGCTGCGCGTGCTGGATCTGAAGCCCTCTTCGCCCTCGGGGACGCGGGACGATGCTCTCGAAGGAGGAGCTGGGGGAGCAATGTAGATCTTGCTGAGGATCGATAGGAGGAGCTTTCGTTCCTCCTTGGAGCACTTGGTGGTGCCTGTGCTGATGCCAAGGATGCGCTCCAAGACATCCTTCACCAGGGCCAGGTGCACGTAGCCGCAAGCAGTGGAAGTAACCGGAGCTCCGACGAGGACCTTCTCCCCTCCAAGTCCGACGACTCTTCGCTCGTCCGTCCACTCGACTAGCATACCAATTACACCGGTCATCAGGGCCTTTATCTCCTTCTGTCCGGCGGTTTCGTCGATGTCTCCATCGCTGTCTTCCTCAGCCTCAAGAGCAAAGAATTCTTCAGCCGCGTTGAGGACTGCCCTCACGACAGGAACAGCTATTTTACGCATATGGTGCGTGTTCGTGAGGCGAGAGTGACAGTAGACAGGGAAGAAATACGCGAGAGCCTGTCTCAGAGCAAGGTTTTCGCGAGTGCGAGGGTGGAAGTAGGAAACAACAAGCGACTGCAGAAGAGTCTCCACGGCAGATTCGTTGAGCTCCTTAATGGCTGGAGGAATATTTGACCCAGATGGCGTGAAGGTGCCCATGAGCAGCAGCTTCGAAAGGGCCGTCGCAGCAGCTGTCTGGACAGTGTCAGGAGAGTTGGATTTGAGGGCCTTCGCGAACGCCTTCAAGAGCGGCTTCTGGAAGATGGGCGGCGATACAGTATCACCATCTGGTTGCTCAACAGGCAGAAGGAGTGAGGGGTGGGTGGTGAGCATATCAGACAAAATTTGCAGTGCTGTGACCTGCAATGCCTCGTGCCCCTTGCTATAGCAATGGATGAACAGGGTCATGTTCTCTTCAGCCAGAGTCTAGAAGAGAGAAGATCATCAGTATATTCATTATCAAAAAGCGCCATGGGTGAACACCTACCTTATCAAGCAGACAGCACAGTCCCAGACACTCCAAACCTCGTTCTCTAATAGGAGCCTCATGACTTCGAACCGCCGGAACAACGAGGTTATTTAACATGGTAACCAGATGCATGTTATCCTTGAGGCTTCCTTCAACATTCTGAAGCATGCACTGAGCAATGTGCAGACATTTCATGTTGATAATGATCTCCCGGAGGACCTTCGCCTTCGCTTCTTCCTTGTTGAACGGAACGTCTTCACTGCTAGCAGGAGTCTCCGATCTCTCACGACTTGAGCGTTCATCGTCACTCAACTCGGATTTCGCAGAGACGAAGCTGTTCTGCTCAGAGGCGATGTTGTCGTGCACTTCAGCGATCGCCTCCAGCACGACACCACAGAATTCACTCTCCCCGGCCGCCTCTGGGCCGCAGACACACCTCAGGACTTCAACGGTGAGCTTGGTGCACTCCTCTGGCAGTTGTTCAACAGCAAGGAATTCCCTCAGCAATGAGAACATCTTTCGTCTTCCCACCTCGTCGCTGTAGTCGAGGGTAAGACAGATATAAAGAATTTGCTCGACGATAAATTCATCCTCCACCGTATCTTCCTCGTTGTTAGGACCTGCTTCGCTGGCCCGTCTTAATTTTTCCAGCAGGACGTTGGTGTATCTTTCCAAGAAAAAGGCTACAGCAGTGACTTCCGGCATCTTTTCATCGGCCAGTTCTTCGAACTTCCCTTCGTTCTCCACCCGGCAGAAATCATTGAAGCTCCGTGCCAGGAACGCGGACTCGGCCGTGAGAGTGTTCCAGAATTCTTCATCAAAAACGACGTCTTCACGGTAGTCAGGACGGCCCTCCCAGAAGCTTCGCATCGCTTCATGGGCGATACCTCCTTCCATCCCGGAGTTGACAACATCGATTCTTTCTAACAGTTCCAACAGCGCTGGAATGCTGGGGGGAGAAAGCTGTCCCACTGTGCCTCCATCCTCCTCATTTCTCGCCCCAGCACAATCCTCGATCCATCTCTCGTAGAATAATTTGCCAGTCGCTTTGCGGACGTTCTCATCTCTATCTCGTAGACCCCATCGTAGAAGCTTTTCACGCATTGACAATGACAGATGACGGAAATCGCCGAGAGTGGGAAGCAAGCGTGAGTACAAAGCACGTCGTGTAGCCGCATCCAGGTCACGGGCTCGTTCGAGAAGAAACGGAAGGGTATCAGGTGTGAGGGGTAGGTTGAGCAACAATGTCTTGCGCACTTCTGCACTTGTGTCATTCTGTAAGATCTCGATCAACTTTTCTAGAAGCGCTGCAGCGCCATCGTTCTGGTCATCCTCATCCTCTGCATCGTTACCTGCCAAGCGCCCAAGACCCATGACAGCTTGAACACGTACGCTGGGCTCCTTGTCTCTGATTCGCTTCAGCAGGTTGTGTCGAATCATATGATACAGTTCGTCGTCTATAGAATCAAGGGAATTGACAATGTGAGCCACAATCTGCGTCGCACGGTATCTCACCACCTTTTCCTTGGCTGCCAGCAGCGGGACCAGGGTGGAAACAATTCTGAGCGTCAACCGTGACGTGGGAGTCTCAGGGGCTATCTGCGACTCATCTGGACCCCCAGGATTAAAGAGGTCGTTATCTACACTAGGTTAGAACAGATGTTCCAGGAGATGAAACAAGGCTATGCGCCCACCTTTCTCCGATGCGTGGGTGAGGAACATTCCCAAAAATCGGATGATGCGGTCTCCGACCGGCTCCGTCTTCTTGACAGCCAAGATACGAAGCATGCATCGACTGATCTCGATGTTGAACTCTCTTTCTGCGTCACTTTCCTCACTGGGCAAACTCTCCGCAACCTCTCGATCCTGTTCTTCCCGGTCCTTATCACCTTTTACCTTCCTGATACGGATTCCAGAACATCCCTCCTGGATCTTCCTCAACCGCACTACCAATTTCCTATGACCAGTCGTGGAGCGCTGGGCGTCACCGAAGATCGAGCAGACATCACGGCGCAGGGCAGGAGAAGATGGTTCTGGCTCTTCCGGGATCGAGACAGACGGCGCAACTGAGCCAGCACGTCCACCAGACGTAGTCGGCTGAGCGGAGGACTTGCGCGTTGTCGCGGATGATGAACGGGCGGATACTCGGGCAGGCATGGTGATCTTATTCAAAGATGTCCTCTAACAACGTGTTCGACTAAGAGGCTTCGGTTGGCTTAGCTGTTCTGTTGTTGAAGGGCACCTCAAGAAGCGTCTCAGGCGCACGGCATTAGTGCGCTGTTTTCCTAGTTGATAAGCCAAAGGGTATCTCCGATAGACTTCGATGACCGCAAGAGATTCGCTGTCGTATCGACGTTCGATGATATCGGAGGCTGTTGTTGACGGCGCGGAGTAAACAAAACCCCGAGTTGTAAACAAAGCTAGCTCATGCGGGCATCCGGCCCGATAGCTTGCGCTAAGATAAGGGCTAGGGCAAGGGCTAGGGCAGGCTCGGGAGCTGCCCCTCAGAACAGAGGGGCAATCCCATATCCTATGCAAAGTGGTAAAACTATGCTTATACAGTGCTAAATTAGGTACTGACATATAGTATTTCTCTTCTTTGCCCTGCCTTTACCGCCGCTGCCCGTATTCATGTCCCTATCCGAACAGACAACTGTCCCTCCCACGTGACCACAGCCGAATCCCCTCTGTTGCTGACTCAGCATCCGACAACGGCGAGTTTCTGCGGAGAACCCGCGGAGCCGCGGCGGTTTTCTCTATCGACATCCATTGCAGGCCGCTGTCCTCAGGCCACAGCAAGATCCTCGAGCTGCTCAGCATGTTCAGACAAGGTATCCGACGGTTCGCCACGACGGCGTACCGCAGCGCGGAGGCGGTGACCTCCTACCATGTCAATGTCTCCAAGACGCAGGGTTCTGTCAATGGTCTGACCGAAGGTAAGTTAACTTAATCGGTAGCAGTGGCCGATGACTGCCGGACCGTTCTAACATATGCGTGCATCTAGCAATTGGCAACACCCCATTGATCCGTCTCAAGCGCCTTTCCGAACAAACCGGTTGTAATATCCTGGGCAAGGCCGAGTTCCAGAACCCTGGTGGAAGTGTCAAGGACAGAGCAGCTCTGTATGTTGTCAAGGATGCGGAGGAGAAGGGACTGCTCCGGCCTGGCGGTACCGTCGTCGAGGGTACTGCAGGCAACACCGGCATTGGTCTAGCGCACGTCTGCCGCTCCAAGGGCTACAAGCTGGTCATCTACATGCCCAACACCCAGTCCCAGGGAAAGATTGATCTGCTCCGTCTGCTGGGCGCGGAGGTGTACCCAGTCCCCGCAGTGGCGTTCGACAACCCACAGAACTACAACCACCAGGCCCGACGACACGCGGAGTCTCTCGATAACGCCGTCTGGACGAACCAGTTCGACAACACGGCCAACCGTCAGGCGCACATCGAGACAACCGGTCCAGAGATTTGGGCCCAGACGGAGGGAAAGCTCGACGCCTTCACTTGCGCCACGGGAACGGCCGGTACCTTGGCAGGCATCACGCGATACCTGAAGACCGTCAGCAACGGCCGGGTGAAGAGCTTCCTGGCTGATCCGCCAGGCAGTGTGCTCCACAGCTACATCCAGAGCGGTGGAAAGCTGGTCGAGCGCACCGGCAGCAGTATTACCGAGGGTATCGGACAGGGCCGTATTACTGACAACCTCAAGCCGGACATTGACCTCCTCGACGGATCCCTAAACATCAGTGACGAGAAGACCATCGAGATGGTGTACCGCTGCCTGGATGAGGAGGGTCTGTACTTGGGCGCTAGCTCCGCGCTCAATGTCGTGGCTGCTAAGGAAGTCGCTGAGAAGCTGGGCAAGGGCAGCACGGTCGTCACGATTCTCTGTGACGGTGCGTACCGCTATGCTGACCGTCTCTTCTCCGACAAGTGGCTGCGGAGCAAGAACTTGAGGGAGGCGATCCCGAAGCACCTGGAGAAGTACATTGTGCTGCCATGATTTGATTAAAGAGCCAATTATGCTTGGTACAGTGTTTCAATAGAGGTCCATCTCATTCTGTGCTTGTACCTATATATGTAAAATCCACTTTGAATCTCTTGAGCATGGCATTTCACGCATGCTGGGCAATACGGACAGCCCAACGCCATGAGCCCTATGTTCGATAAATACGACTATTTCCAGCCACATTCACGGGTGAGTCATTACTTCCTGAACTTTTAGTATCTCTAATGA
The DNA here is from genome assembly GCF_041956765.1 of Thermoascus crustaceus. Taxonomy (NCBI): domain Eukaryota; kingdom Fungi; phylum Ascomycota; class Eurotiomycetes; order Eurotiales; family Thermoascaceae; genus Thermoascus; species Thermoascus crustaceus. The sequence continues at coordinate 3,770,513 of NW_027192529.1, read as the reverse complement.
CTGCTTTTCTAGTCTCACTCCACCGAGTAAGAGAATTTATATACAGATGCACTCCACGTGATGAAGTATAACCCTAGAAAAATTGGTCGACTGCGTTAATATTTTACTAACCAGAAACCCAAGTCTATATTAATAATACTTAACTTTTTTAGACTGCTTGGTGTGATAATGCTCCTGCAGCTTTGACTCTCGCCTTTAGTCCGTAAGCCTCGGACCTGGGATGCATACCGTCACATGACAGGATTAGTACATGATAGGGCACACGTCGGACGACGTCCGTGGATCCAGACGAGGATTGTTGTATCTGCAACTGATCCTTCGAACAACGGATCAAATTTCCAGAGCTACCTGATTGGTTGGAAGTACATCATAATTCAGCCCTAGAGAATAGCTGAATCCAACAATTTGGTTGAACAGCTACTGAATTGCCAGTTTGGGGCAATCCGGTTAGGTAACACATCCCCCGACTTGACGGAACTAGGTAAGTACACCACCTAGGCAGAAGCGAGGACTTTCCAACTGCTAAATATGTACAGATCTACAGCAGTTAACAGATAAATGCCCAGAAAGCGGTTTCCCACATGGGAAGCTGTCTGATATCGAGTCTCTTCAGTAAGCGCACAGAGTACACTGTATTCCGTACGCACCTGCGCACGCAGTACGTCTCCCCGCCCCGCTTGTGTGAGCCAACTAACACTGGATCCTAGCGCTCTCTCGCCTCTCGGACACCTCAAGACTCAAATGCCTCTCTGAGGAGGTGGTCAGAACGCTAAGAGCCCACCCGGACTAGTTAGTTAGTCTGAGCACTGTCCGGGGCCGGTTCTACGACTTGCATGGCGCGATCTGGAAGCGTGAACTTATGCCGCAAACTAGGAGTAACCGACACGATTGACAAGACGGATACTCCTGCAGGAAAACGGCCCGCTGGCTCCCGCTGGGCCTCCTCCTCCACTGAGAGCCAAAGCTTAATTGAACACTAACAGGGACTCGGGACGGCCATCAGCCTGCAGACCTTAGCTATGTGGACTAAAGCTGGTGCAGAAACATGCTGCAGTTTTAGGGTAAATACGCTGTCGTGTTGGAGGGAAGGGGGCCCATTCCTTGCTGTGTGCCAAGCGGGGCAGACAACAAGACCCTCTCCTGCTTTATAGAGACTTCTTTGAGGCCCCGACCCCCCTGCCCGTGTCTCCAACACCCGTGTACTCGGATTCGTTTGGTTCCCAAAAAGTGACACTCGAAGAACGCCATGGCTCAGAACCGACCCGCTGTTCTCGAAGTAGACGTGAGGCTCCCTTCCGTTCCCAGCGGTACGGCACTTGGGAGAACGAAAACGTACTAACAAAGTTTGACTAGGAAAATGCTTTCAAAGATGATGATCCAGCCGACACTGAATCGTGGGTACTGCGCATCAGAACCAGATATTGACAGTCTCGTCTAATAATTGTCCATAGAATCGGCTCTGCTAGCTATTTGTCATCACTCACCTCAGGCATAAAGAACTACAAGTAAGAATATTTCTGCCCTACGAGCACCATATTGCATTTGATGCTTTGTGACATGCTGAGCCATTGTTTCCCAGATACGAGGTGAGGCTTTAACATATGGATAATCCGCTCACACCCGAACAGAACGCTGATGGTAGTTCTAGAATGGACGTCGGTATCATGCGTTCCGAGAGGGATCATACATAGTTGTATGTCATGCCATTCAAATCCCGGTGGAGACATGAACAATACTGAACCTATGTTCAGCCCAATGACGACGAGGAACAAGGCCGAATGGATTTGTTGCATCATATCTATCTCCTCATTTCGGGAGGCCGGCTTTATCTGGCGCCCATCAGCCACAATCCTCAGCGGGTGTTAGACATCGGCACTGGAACTGGAATTTGGGCATTACAATTCGCCGAGTAAGCCTATATGAAACCATTTCTTCTGCTTATTGCTAACAACCACAGTGAACATCCTTCCTCCAAAGTTCTCGGCATCGACCTGAGTCCTATACAACCTCAATGGTAAACCTGCACTCCACTTCTAGCAGCCAACATGCGTATCTCAATGTTGATCCGACTAGGATTCCGGAAAATCTCACGTTCGTGGTTGACGACTACGAGACGGAATGGGTGTACAAGGACAAGTTCGACTTCATCCACGGGCGCGAGCTATGTGGCTGTATCGAAGACCACGATCGGCTGTTCAAGAGGGCCTTCGAAAATCTAAACCCAGGAGGATATTTCGAGTTGCAAAGTGTCGAGGCATACTTTGTCTCTGATGACGGAACCCACGAGAACGCAGAGACCTGCCAGATGTGGCTACACAACTTGCGTGAAGCCGGTGAGAGATTCGGCAAGACACTCTACAACGTAAAGGAATGGAAGGAGAAGATGGAGAAGGCGGGTTTCGTCCACGTCAAGGACGAGCTGTATAAGGTTTGTCAACAAAAACCCCCTCCGTCCCCGCTCTCAAGTTTATATTATATATATAGGTTTGTGGATCACGCTAAACCAGATCCCTGGAATAACACAGCTCCCAATCGGAAAATGGCCCAAAGACCCCAAGATGAAGGAGATCGGAAAGTACCAGCAAGTCCAGCAGATCATTGCCGCCGATTCCTACACCCCCCGACTCTTCACCCAAGTTCTCGGCTGGAAGAAGGAGGAGATGGACGTGATGCTGGAGAAGGTGAAAGCCGAGCTCAAAGACTCGAAGCTGCACATGTACCTTCCAGTCCACTTCGTGTATGGGAGGAAGCCTTGAAATAGGCAGGCTCAGGTCTCACTGGTACTGTACTCTATTTTCTGGGTTCTTTCTCAGCTCTCGCACTTCATAGTACACGTAATGAAGCGCATCTTACATTCGCTCTTTTCACGGCCGGCATACGACAGTACCATTAGATTGTCAGTATGATCTGCAGCACTTGGTAGATTATTTTCCAGCGTCCTTTGACTTACTGGGAAATTATGAGCATATATAAGCCCCTATTTCATTTACCGGACTCGAATAGAACTATTGAGTTCTGTATGTTTAATGATGAATCCCCTGTATGGTACCTATGGTCATTGACCGTTTAGAAGGACAAAACTCCTCCCTTTGTAAGATGACAAAATGCCCGCTACTCCAGATCAGCCCCAAGGTACCCAGTTTCTCTTGATGAGAATTGAATGACAGTTTCCACGATCTGGTAATTAGAAATCGCTGGAGCGATCGTTGTAATCATGCAGAGAAAATTATACTGAATGGGAATATATGTAGTTATATATATGTAATTATCTAATCCATCTAAGAGGACATTTTCGAATACAGCTTCTAAGTGAGATACTTATCTAGAAGTGAATGGGGCTTCTTCGCAAACAACTTACCTACTCAAATGTATCAGTACTAGGTAACTGAGGCATTGATATATATTTCTCTTTCTTGGAGTTCCTGTACGATGTGAATCCTAGAAATGAAATGGCTTTCTAGTTTAAGAGAACAGAGGTCCTTCACAGGAGCTGCTCAAGTGGGCGGAGTTGCGCTTGGCACACGCTTGTAGGCTGCCCAGAACATAGGCGCCGTAGCGTGCTCCATATCTGTCAAAAGATGTATGTCCAAGTTGCTAGAGACCAAGAATGGGGGTGAGAATTTATCACCGTAGAAGTATTCCGACGTTGTTTCTGCAGCGGTCGGAAGCCAACCTCCGAGCTTAAACCCCGCTAGGAACATTTTTTTGATGTCATATCCGTCCTCTCTCCCATTCCTGTCACTCCCTTCCTCTCATACCACCACAATGTCGACCGCAAGAGGCGTCTCGGTCGCCCTTCGACGGGCTCGATTGCCCAGGACTCGCTGTTCACTCCGGCCCATTGTGCCCTACGTCCCCGCCCCGGCGGCGGCGCGCGCATTCAGCGTCTCTCCGGCGATCGGAGCGGACGCAACCAAGCAGGTCAAATTCACCAGTGACGCATACCCCAACATCAAGCGCGACCCGAGATTCGCGCAGTTGACGGAGGAACATGTGAAGTACTTCAAGGAGCTGCTGGGCGCCGAGTCTGCCGTCATCGACGGCGTCACGGCCGACGCAGCGGACGATATCGAACCCTTCAACAGCGACTGGATGCGCAAGTACCGCGGACACACGCGATTGGTCCTGAAGCCGCAGAGCAAGGAGGAGGTCAGCAAGGTGCTGAAGTACTGCAATGAGAACAAGCTGGCGGTCGTGCCGCAGGGAGGAAACACAGGGCTGGTCGGCGGTTCGGTGCCCGTCTTCGACGAGATCGTGATCAACACCTCGCGCATGAACAAGATCCGCTCCTTCGACGACGAGTCTGGAGTCCTGGTCGCGGATGCGGGTGTTATCCTCGAGGTCGCGGATCAGTACCTGGCTGAGAGAGACCACCTCTTCCCTCTGGACCTGGGCGCTAAGGGTTCCTGCCACATTGGAGGCAACGTCTCCACGAACGCTGGAGGTCTGCGTCTGCTCCGTTACGGAAGCCTTCACGGGAACGTGCTCGGAATTGAGGCTGTCCTGCCGGATGGAACCATCGTTGACGGCCTCTCGACCCTGCGGAAGAACAACACCGGATACGATCTCAAGCAGCTGTTCATCGGCGCTGAGGGTACGATCGGAATCGTCACCGGTGTCTCCATCCTCTGCCCTCCTCGTCCCAAGGCCGTTAATGTCGCCTACTTCGGTCTCGAGAGTTTCGACCAGGTCCGTCGCGCCTTCAAGGAGGCTAAGAGCCATCTCTCCGAGATCTTGTCCGCCTTCGAGCTGATGGACGGACGCAGCCAGAAGTTGGTCCACCAGTCCACCGGTAACAAGAAGCCCCTGGAGGGCGACTACCCCTTCTACTGCCTTGTCGAGACCAGCGGCTCCAACGCGGAGCACGACATTGCCAAGCTCGAGGCCTTCCTCGAGCACATCATGGGCGAAGGCATCGTCGCAGACGGTGTCCTGGCCCAGGATGAGACCCAATTCCAGTCGCTGTGGCGCTGGCGTGAGGGCATCACCGAGGCCCTGAGCCACCTGGGCGGCACCTACAAGTACGACGTCTCGATCCCTCTCTCGGAGCTGTACCAGCTCGTCGAGGACTGCCGCGAGCGGCTGACGAAGATGGGCTTCGTCGGAGACGACGACTCCTTCCCCGTCCGGGAGGTGGTCGGATACGGCCACATGGGTGACTCGAACCTGCACCTCAACGTCGCGGTCCGGCAGTACAACAAGGAGGTGGAGAAGGCCATCGAGCCCTGGGTCTACGAGTGGATCGCGAAGCGGAACGGCAGCATCAGCGCCGAGCACGGCCTGGGTGTCGCGAAGAAGGAGTTCATCGGCTACAGCCAGAACGAGACGAACATCAAGCTGATGAAGCAGCTGAAGAATATGTATGACCCGGTAAGTAGCATACTTCGTTTGCTTCCCTGCCCTGGCAGGAAGGACCTTTGTGCTGACGAATTTGTAGAACGGAATCATGAACCCCTACAAGTACATCTAGAGAGCGAATGCCACAGAAAGACCGTCTGTACATGATTTGTTCCCACTTCCACGATCAAAATATTTCACTGTCAAGTGTTTTCTCCGTGCTGACGAGCAGCAAAAAGGGGTATATAAGTATGTAATTTAGCGGAGTTGCATATTCATATGCCCGGGAGAGTTGCCTGTTGTTTTTTTTTCTCATGGATGGAACTGGAAAAGTTAGCATCACACCAGTTTATAGGTACATATCTGGATTGATACCATGAACTTTGCCGACGGAAAGTTGGCACGTTTACCATATGTGAAACCTGTTCAACATAATACGCATAGTCTCAACGACCGCTATGCCTCTTAGATTGGTACTTCGAAGGGTATCTTGCGCGCATGTATGATATCATATCAGTCAATGCTGTCGATACTATGAACCGTGAATGGTCATTATCTTATTACGTCAGGTACCTACATATTTTTTCTGTTACTCAGCACACTGTCCCATCAGACAAAGAACTCCGGTTGACTGAAAACCAGTAAGACTGCTACATTCCAAGAAAGCAGAGAGAGAGAGAGAGAGAGAAAGCGCTAATGTACGGATTTTTTGGCTCCTCTTAAGAGTATTTCGTTCATCGCATCCGTACAGGCTCCCTCTTTTTTAACAAAGGGATGGTGTATATAAGACATGAAACCAAAAGAAAAACGATAGATGAAATAAGTAGATAATACGACCTATCGTTCCTCGTCTCATCTGAATGGATATCATTGGAGAGACTCTGAGATATCTACCAGTAGTCAGTGTTGGAATAACCAGCCTGGGTAATCTGACCTCTTGGTAGAAAGCAATTGCACATATACAGAACCTGGAGGGATCCCGTTTTCTTCCTTTCTTTGACGCGTCCTGGTTGCGCGTCAGTCAGGAGCTGGTTTCTTTCTTTCAGCGACTGACCCGTCGCGTTTGATGGGTTTCTTTCAAGAATATTGGTCAATTCCATACTTGATCTTTGACAAATCTCTACACGTTTATACTCTTCTCACTTGTCTTCTTGTCATCAGCCACTCTCAGACAGAGTCCATACTTACTATTCCCATTCTGCCTATCGAGCTCGATGCTGATACGGTACAACATCTCTACTCCAACCATGTCCCACCCAACGCCAAACACGACAACCTACCCCCTCTCCAAATACGCCGTGGCAAGCCTAACCAACATCATCTCCTGCCTCGACGCCGGCACCCTCGTCCCCGTCACCGCACCCGGCGAGAACTTCGTCAACGAAGTCGACAAACTCCGCACGTCATGCAATTACGCCGCTGTGATCGAGGCCGGCGGGGAAGACTTCATCCCCGTGCTGTACGGCATCTACAACGTGCTGGAGCTGGCCACGAAGACGAGGGACGAGGAGGGGATCGTTCCGCTCGCGAGGGAGGCGGAGGATGTGCTGATCCAGGCGACTGCTACGGCGGGGACGATGAGGAGGTTTCCGCCGAAGGAGGCGGAGCAGCCGCACGAGGCGCAGGATGAGAAGGGAGTGGTGGGAGAGGACGCGCAAGCGGAAGCGGACACGGAGGTTAAAGATGAGACGCAGACACAACCGCAACGAGCTCGACCAAAACCAAAGAGGATCGGGAAGGGCAAGTTGAGGGCTAAGATGTTGTGGAGGGACGCGTGATTCTACCTGCCTAACCTACTGCATATGCAAGGGGGTCGTTTGTGGGTAGGGTTCAGTTCGATATTTCTCCGCCATTGGCGTTTGGATTCGGGTACCTGCAGTACAAGAGGAGCTATGTGATAACTGGAGGGGTTCACGAGAACTCTTGGGGAAATGGACCCGTTGGGGTTGGTGAGACGGCACGGGGGGAAGTTTTGATATTGCTTCGAGGATGACACTATTGTATGTATTCTCCCTTCTGATGATATCAATGATATCGTGCGTAATTGACTTTGCTCACGAAGCGCTTTTGTTCGTGCTTGAGGAATACCGTGCAACCCGTTTGACATCAACAAAGATGTAAACATCACCATGGTGGGGGCTCGGACAGAACAGACAGAAGGGCAGCGTTGGTGAGGATTTTAGAGCTTCATAGAGTTTGCGGGCCTGCAACTAGGCGGATCGGCTGCAGAAGGCAAGGGAGTCCTCAAATGGCGATAACTGACTGACTAAGACCCGCTGCTCCACCGTTGCCATGTGCGACGCTTGTTGACCCATGGGCCAACGCTGCGAAGTGGAGATCTCCTGCATCGTGAATCTATCGCTGCTGTTGTCCCCGCCGTGCGTTCACCGGCTGCTCCATCTCAAGCTCCGCCTCTCTAGAAGCTGCAAGTTGCTCTCCGCCCAGTATAGGAGAGTTGGGAGGTGCGCGGTTCTTGGTCTTTGTGTGTCATTGAAGCTACCCCGCGCGAGACGATGTCAGACATGTCGGGCATGGCGAGCCGGTACCAGATGATGGAGGAGCTAGGGAGTAAGTTGTCATTGCTGCCTGAGAAGACTTGAAAAGACAATTGGCATGCTAACGGGGCTATGTTCGCAGGCGGGAGCTTTGGTACGGTGTATAAGGCCGTCGAGAAGGCTACTGGGGAGATTGTCGCCATCAAGCATGTATGTTCAACGCCTGTTGCCCACTACTGTGTTTTACATTGGCGCTGACAGGACGCGTTTGTCCAAGATTGACCTCGAATCGAGCGACGATGATATCCAAGAAATACAGCAGGAGATCTCGGTCCTGGCGACATGCGCGAGTCCCTACGTCACACAGTACAAAGCGAGCTTCTTGCGCGGCCACAAGCTATGGATCGTGATGGAATACCTGGGAGGAGGGTCCTGTCTTGACCTGGTAATAAGAATTTCCTGCATGGCCTGGACACGGCGCTGACGTGGATAGCTCAAACCTGGTGTATTCAACGAATCCCACATTGCCATCATTTGCCGTGAACTCCTCTTGGGTCTGGACTACTTACACCGGGAAGGAAAGATCCACCGCGACATCAAGGCCGCAAACGTTCTTTTATCACATACGGGCAGTGTCAAACTTGCCGACTTCGGAGTTGCAGCGCAGCTCACCAACATCAAGTCCCAGAGAAACACGTTCGTTGGCACTCCATTTTGGATGGCGCCGGAAGTCATCCAGCAGGCTGGATACGACTTCAAGGCAGACATCTGGTCGCTCGGGATCACCGCAATTGAGATGATCCACGGCGAGCCACCACATGCCAGCACGCACCCGATGAAGGTGCTCTTCCATATTCCAAAGGCACCTGCCCCTCGACTAGAAGGGGACGAATACAGCCAGAACTTTAGAGACTTTGTCGCTCAATGCCTTATTAAAGATCCCGATCGACGGCCAACGGCAAAGGAACTGCTGAGACACAGGTTCATACGGAATGCGGGGAAGACGGAGGCCCTGCAAGAGCTGATCAAGCGCAGACAAGACTGGGAGGCTGGAAGGGGCGGCTCAGAGAAGGATGTCAGATATTACGCCGAGTCATTGTATGGCGCCGCGACTTTCTACGTTACTTGACAAAAGCTAACTGTTGTAGGAATACCATGACACCCAAAGAAGACAACGACGACGACGACGACGACGACGATGGGTGGGTCTTCGATACTGTCAAGGCACCGACCATGGTGATACCGACAGAGACGCTGAAGAAGAAGAAACTGCGTCCTGTTCCGCTAGAACGTCCAGACGAAGAGCCATCGCGAATGATGGAGGACCTTCACATTGCAGAGACGCCGGCCAAAGCCAAGTACCCTGCGAATTCCACAGTTCGACGAACTCCTACATCCGATTCATCGTCGCCTGCCGTAAAGCGGACCACCAGCAAACGGCGTTCCAGTGTGAAGCAACCACTCGGTCTGGATCTGAGTTTTGGGAATAGCCCGTCTACAGTGCGTCAGTTCCGTCGCGTATCTGACAAACTGCCTGAAGAGTCCGGCCATCACCACCGTGCCTTTCCCGTACTGGATGAAAATTCCAGCCCGAAGACGTTGTTCTCGTCGGAGAACAACAGCAAAGAGGCAGAATTGGGGCGCAGAGCGTACAGCAAAGCCGTCGGTCTGTCGTGCCAAGAGGTTCTTGCGGATACAGGTGATCAGGAAAAGCGAGAAGCAATTTCTCGATTGGCTGAGGCCTGGAGTGATCTGGAAATGACCGACCCAGAGGGCCTCTACCACATTGTGAAATTGATGAACGAGAAGCTCCAAGCGTGAGTATTGCATCCTATCTGGCTCTAGACCTTTCTACTGACTTTGAGGTAATACAGCGATCAAAAACTCGCATCGAGTCTTTTGCCAGGCCCTCCACCATCCGAGCCGCCTCAAAAGCCGAAGCTGGTTCTCGCGCAAAGCAACCCGCATCTCAAAAGTCATCGAAGGCGCCAATCGGCGCAGGTTGCAGAAGCAAACCTCCAAGGGCAACACTCGCCCGACCTTCCTGGACAACACGTCCCCGGAATGGAGCACACCAAGCAACTTGCAGATGTGTTGTATCAACGCTGGACCGAAGGTCTGCGTATGAGATGGCCAGCTGTATGAACACGTGGTCGTCGTCCCCCTCAGCACTAATGATCTCTCGAGTCATACCCTGTGTTGCTATCTTCCCTGTACTTTTTTTCGCTTAAGGCGTTTACTTATCTGTTCTTTCTATTCCCCTTCTTGCTGGCATATGACCACTGGAGACGTTTCTGGGGTCTGGATCTTTCTCGATTTTGCATCTCCCCTCTGTGTGGGATCTCCAGTCTTTGTCATACTAATATGCCCGCCTGCTGCTCCTCATTCTTGGAGTAGTGGCTTGTGGCTTGCTAATGTCTATGCTTTAATGACATCATGTGTACATATGTCATGGCTGATTCTACTGACTGAAAAGTTGGACTTGGGACTGCCTTTGGAGTGTTTTTAGTCGACGTTGCATGCTAAAGCAGTCCACGCAGCCTGTTTTTTTGAAAAAAAAAATTGGAGCTGATAACTGACCAGAGATGTTTTATGTTCCTCTGCCTTTTTCCTGTACCATCATGTACTATCTCCCTGGAATTTGTGTCATCTCTGTACCTGTATTCCCCTGTTCTGATAGTCATGTTGCCCCATTGCGTGTCAATTTCTGGTCTTTCCCTTTCTAGATAGATAGCTTTTGCTCCTGCTTTGTCGATAGCTTGTCAGAGGGATCGGATCCTTTTGGCTCGAGGCAGCTATTTGAAATTGGAGGACCATGGAACACTAGTGAAGATCTAATTAGATTGAGAGGGCACGAGGACGGGCATGCATCGCTGGTCCGGAGCCTGCGGCTAGTGTACGAATGGCAATAGAACTGTTCTGCACCGATCTACTCTAGGGTATGTGTACTTCTGTGAGTGGTTCGAGATAAACCATGTCATCAGCAAGAATATATATATATATATATAAATCGGCATAAACAAGAATGAAGGTATCAAAGGCCTGTGACTGTACCCCTATATGATCCTCCCCTGAGCTTCCAGCTCAGGATCACTGCGCGAGACATACTCCGGATCCGTATATACGCCGTAGTATGTGTCCAGACTCGGAGGTCAACAAGATCGGGGGATTCGTGGCCCGCCCCAGTCGACGTGCTTGGCACAATCACAGCAAATGACCCTGGAGCTCACTTGCATGAAGACAGCCAGCGCTTGGTCCTGACAAGCACTCGTGCACTGCGCTCGCGAAACAACGGTCGCCGCTGAGTGGCGGTCGAGGCTGGAGAGCGCGCGGTCCAGCCCCTGAAACGAGGCGTCGTGAACGCAGTCGGAAGGGATATGCGCGGCCCACCGCGGCTCGCGCCCACGAGCCTCCGTCCCCAGTGCAATTAGCAGACAACGACGATGTTTCTCCAGGTCGCCAACGCCGACGTCTGCGTTGGCTCTTCGTTTTTCTCCTTCTTTTACTCTCCCTGTTCTTGCTCTGCACGCTGGCCACGATGGTGGCTGTCGTTCACGCACTCCCCGGCTCTTTCGTCTGCTAGTTGATCGCTGACTATCAGACCATCAACCATGGAGAAGCCTACGGAATCCGTCAACAACGATACCCCAGCCCCAGAGACGTCGCAGAGGCTGTCCTCGCCGCCAATATTCGACTCGCCGCGCGTTCTCAAGCGGGCATCTCTACCGGCACGTCCTCCTACCGCGGTCGCACGACACACCAAGCGTCTGACGCTCAACTTCCCCATCAACCTTCCCACCGCTCCCATCTCGCGGTCGGATCTGACCTCCCCGGCCCCCGGCCTGATAACGCCTGCCTCCTCCCAGTCCTCGATCCATCCATCCCCGGTCCCGAGAACGTCCACTCCGGCTCTGGTCGACGAACTGAACAACGACGGCTATGACTTTCTCACGGCCATCGCGGCCCAGGAGCGCAAGGTGCTCGAGCTCCGGGAGGAGCTGCAGCGCGCGGAGAGGGAGCTGGCCACCCTGAAGAAGCAGTGGGCCCTGGCCGAGAGGACGAGGAAGAGAACCGACGTCAACATCCATGTGGAGGCCCTGAAGTCCCTGAGGTCGCCCGAGCGGGTGTCTGGGGACGGTGCCTCGGAGAAATCGGGCACGGATTCCTCGTCGATCGCTCAGAAGAGATTCAGCAGGGACCTGGACCGGCAGAACATCATCAGGTCCGCTCCTGGTGACGGTGGTACCTCCATCTCGGCCAACGGGCGGAGGGTGTTCCATGGCTCGCGGCACACCCGTACCCTGTCTCTGCTCTCGCCGGAAATGGGTGGCGGGGCCTTCAAGCAGCCCCGTGATGGTGAGAACAACAACACCAACCCAGAGGGCCAACGGATCGGGAGAACTCCGCGGTCGGCGACCCTGCCTTCCATTGAACGCAGCACCGATGTCACCGCGGCCAGGACTTCTGCAATCGGCTCGACCGGCAGGGGAGATGGAGTCGCGCAGTGGCGGAGATCCTTGCCACCTCCGGCTTCTTCTGGAGAGGCACTCATGCGTACGGGCAAGCAGATGGCTTCGGATCTGAGGGAAGGGTTCTGGACTTTCTTGGAGGATATCAGGCAGGCTACCGTCGGTGAGGAGGGGATCAGCGCGACGGAGTCTAGAACGGTGCAGCCAGCTCGGAGGACCGAGCGCAGCGTGACTCCCAGAAGCAGGGAGCGGCCAGTCGCTGGCAGTACTGCTGTTGCGAGATCAAATTCGTCTGCGTCCTCGACCAGGGAAAGGGGTTCGTCAGCTGCGGCTAAATCTGGTAAAGACACAACGCCGGCAGATATTTCCATGTCATTTTGGAGTGAATTCGGCGTTGATATACCTGGACAGACGTCCACAACCAGCAGCAAACCCGCCAAAGGTACCCCAAACGAGCAGAAAGAACAAGAAGACTCGAGCCTCCTAGACGTTGACGACAACTGGGACGTGTGGGATACACCCCAGCCGAGCGGTAACAAAACGCACACTCCCTCCTCGAGCCGCTCAACCATTGAGTCCAAGCGGGATCAGTCTCCTGCGACCCAGATGAGCAGTCCCCGGACTAGCACCAGGTACGTGTTACGTTTCCTAGTCCCTTCTCTGACTGCATTGTCATATCTTCTTGCGATGGTCCCTGACAGGAAAAACAGCTTTGGAGACTGGCACCCGGCCGATACCGACTCCATTCCCGACACCAGCGTGTCGGATGGCATTCCCTGGCCCGCCCTGACCAAGTTCAATCCCTCGAAAATCGCGCGGACGGCATCGAATCTGATGGCTGAGTGGGAACGGAGCCTCTCTCCATCGACCGAAGAAAGAAGCAGCCACGACTTCTCACAGCCTGACAAGAGGGGCAAGAGAGACTAGTGGCTCAGATGTCGAAGTTTTCACGCCGTCTACGATTTTATCTGAACTATATAGAATATACCGGCCACATGCATGCACGTATACCTACGCGATGACCCATTACTTGAGTTTTGCGCCTGGACGGAGGAGGGAACGCACCTCTTGACTCGAATCGAACCGGACCGGTGCGGGAAATGAATGGATATATGCGTCCATGACCGTTACAACGTTGGTCTGCTTCTCGCCTTTTTACCCCTTTTCGGAAGAACGACTTGTGTCTTCTTTTTGGGAAAAAACTATCGATCTTCAGCCAATTTTCTTCTTCGCCTCTATGTGGAGTGCTTTATCTTTTTTCACGAGGTTTGGATGTATTTACGTCTTCTGTGTCATCTTCACATGGAACTTTTTTGAGATACTCCGAACGTTAGGATTTCTGTAGACAGTTTTTCGAGAGCCAATATATCTTATCGGTTCTTCAGATCCCATTAACAATAAAGCAACTTCCTTAGAACATCTGATTACGGGTGAAACCATGCGAATACTCCCTGTAGTATAGGACCACGTGACCTCGCACGGCGCGCATGGCTCGTCCCGCCGGTCGTAAAAATAATTTTGCCGCATCGCCGCCTCCGCAGGAGATCCGCAATCCAGTTCCAATATTCGACGTCGGGACCCTATATCTACGTCAGTTTCGCATTCATTCCCGACCTTCGCTCTCTCCCCGGCTTCCTGGTTGTGCGTGTGACCAGAATCGGAGATTGGTTCGGTTGGTTGCGACGAGATCCGCATACCTAGCGATCGATTCGGAGCTGAAGCTTTCAGTGAACAAGACCAGTCAGTGAACCGCGATGAGCTTCCCCGGAATGACTCCGCCCCTTGGGGGGCTCGGTGGTGCTGGGATGGGAGGTGCGCCTCAGGGAATGAGTGAGCAGGAACAGGCTATGGTGAAGGCTGTATGTCTTTTTCCTTCTTCTCAATTTATTGTGTTCGGAGTTCGCGCGGGGTTCGAGGAGGTCATATTTGCTGACTTTGGATTGATTGATACCAGATGCACGCAGCAATGGAGTCGTGTCCCGTTAAGACAGTCATCTCCGGAACGATGGGTTTCGGTCTGGGAGGTCTGTTTGGTTTGTTCATGGCTAGTGTATGTCTTTCCTCCCTTAATAACCCTATCCCAATACCATCGTTGTCATCCCACGTATCCCATATCCTGACGACGTGCGCTTTGATATACAGATGTCCTACGACTCCCCCCTTACCCCCCAAGGCCGCGAGATCTCCACCCTCCCCTGGCGCGAGCAGCTCCGCCGCGGCTTCAAGGACATGGGCCAGCGCTCGTGGTCCTCAGCCAAGAACTTCGGCATCGTGGGCGCCCTGTTCTCCGGCACCGAGTGCTGCATCGAGGGGCTGAGGGCGAAGAATGACCTCTCCAACGGCGTCGCGGCGGGGTGCATCACGGGCGGGATTTTGGGTGCCAAGGGTGGCCCGCAGGCGGCTGCCGCGGGGTGTGTGGGCTTCGCGGCGTTTAGTGCCGCGATTGATGCGTATTTGAGGATGCCGCAGGAGGAGGATTAGTTTCTGACGCTTGAATTTGAGTTGTGGTCTTGATGAGATTACCGATCTTGGAAAGAAAAATGGTGGGATTACTGGGGACGGCCATTCCCAGCGTACAGCAAACCGGCACGGTCCTCACCAGGTCGAGATCGTGCTTCGGGTGATAAAACTACCATTGGGACGGCGTTTCGGGTTCGATCCGGGATATTTTTTTGGCCAGCATTGCAGGCGTTTCGGGCGTTTTTTTTCGTTTTGAAACTGAAACTGATCATGACTGTGTCCACTGCTTTGTTCACGGCCTGCCAGATGACCAACCATTGTGGTATTACATTGTTCTGAACAGCATGCAGGGTGATGCAACATGGCTAGCTACCTAGCTAGGTAGCTAGGCAGCGTTGGGCCGCCATGCTATGTATGTCCTGCATTGCATGTCTGGGTGTAACTGGCCTGGAACAATGTCCTCGAATAATGGCGAAGTGTTACTTGCGCTTATTTTATCTGCGCGGGGACTGGGGCATTATCATATCGTTTGAGGCAAGGCTTTTTTGTTTTGTCCCACTTTCTATGTATACGATGGGGGGCGAGGGGGGGGAGAGGGGGCTCCTCGTTTCTTTTTCTTTTTTTTATCTATCCCCTGGAGAACTCCCAGCTCATTTCGTCGATTAACTAACTGCTCTGTACAATATTTCTCCTCTTGCCGTGGATATACCTGATGGATTATGTATCTATAGATATAGAGGATGTCTACCTGTCTTCAGAACCTTGGCATGAGTTAAAGTGGTAAAGACCGTGTACGATTACGACTACAAACGGTGTCACTAATACCTAACATCGAGTACATACGTGATCAGTCATGATTTACCCCTCCAGCTCGCATGCATGAGACAGATCATATACATTTCAAGATTTTTTTTTACTTTTCCTTTTATCCAACCATTTTAGGAATCCGGTGCGGGGAATTCATTCCATTAATATGTGCCAAGTTGCATCTGCGTTGCGTCCTTCCTTGGATCCAAGTGTTATCCTGTACTCCTGTACTGCATGGGGTGATTGTTTTGTTTCTCGCACAGGCCTCTTCTGTCATCAAACTTTGACAGGCTTACAGCATCCAACTAACTGTTCATCGGCAACGGGGGGGGGCTCTGAAATGGAACCCCCATCGGGCTGCTGCATCTATCTCACTCACTCACCATCCAGCCAGCCAGCCAGTCAGTCAGACTTCAACCAATACCTTGATAGTATCGCACCTGATTCGATGCCCGCTTGCGCTGCAACAGGCTGCAACAGCGGAAATTAGTTGCACTGCACGCAATAGGATAAATTGAGGTCCGGATAAATAAAGTTTACTGCTAATGTTAGGTATGCATGTGGTGCAGATACGTTATATATTCCCTGCTTCTTTTGCAGTCTGCTACGTGGTCGTGCATGTCGCTTTCTTCATCATCTGCGCGATGGATGACGGACGGATTGGTTCAATTCCATAGATTCGATCGATTGATCGGATCGAACGCCTCAGGCGTGTATATAAATAGCCCCGCCCAGCTGCCATCCTGGGCGGGCAGGCCGCGTCTGTCAGACCCTTTTTTCTGTTCGGATTTTTGTTGGGATATACTGTCCAAGTGGGTAATTTATTCTTAAGGTACGTGGTTCGGACCCCGGACATGTCCCGATCGATCTTATCGAGATCGATAGGGATCGATAATGTGAAGTGGCGGGTAGTGACGTATGAGGGGGTATACTTCCCATATCGGACCATAGATCTGACTTCGACAGACAACAAAAACGATAAACAGTGCTGTTTCGTTTATTTCGTAAAAAGTTGGATTTTGGTTGTTTTTTTGTTTTCAGGATGTCTACGACGGTGAGTTTTGTTGTTTTCTCTTATGGGATTTATTTCATGGTGTTTTTTTTGGGGGGGTTTTTTGGGGTTGGTAGGATTTGAGCTGATTAGATATGATGTATACGGGGTTCAGGAAGTCGAATATTCGGTCGATAAGCCCTTGAATAGGGAGCCGCCTGTTAAGAGGCTTGTTGCTAGGTATTTTTCTGTATTTTCTCTACTTCCTATCTATTACATGATATATCATCCTGGAAGGAAAGCTAAGACTACCAGTTTCATCACCCCCGACGACGCCTACTACGACCGCAACCACGGCCCCATTCCCCACCTCTCCGCCGACAAACACACCGTCACCGTCAACGGCCTCGTCTCCCAACCCCTCACCCTCTCCATCGCCCAGCTCCGCTCCGACTTCCCCCAGCATGAAGTCGTCTGCGCGCTCCAGTGCGCGGGGAACCGCCGACACACGATGCGGACCCTGCTCAAGGAGGTCCAGGGCATTGACTGGATGGACGCGGCGGTCATGAACTGCAAGTGGAGGGGCCCGCGGTTGAGGGATGTGCTTGAGAAGGCTGGGGTGCAGAAAAACCGGGAGGGATTGCATGTCGCGTTCGGGTGCTATCAGGTCAAGTGTCAGGACGATGATTGGTTCGGGGGCAGTGTCAAGTTGGAGAGGGGGTTGAGGGAGGATGGGGAGGTTATTTTGGCGTTGGAGGTTTGTCTCTCTACCTACCCATTGTTATTTCCTTCCTCGAGCTCGGCTCATGACCGTCTTGTATCTCAATCCTAACGAAGCTTTTTGACAAGATGAATGACAAACCCCTCCCCCACGCCCACGGCCACCCCGTCCGCGTCGTCATCCCCGGCGTCACCGGCGCCCGCTGGGTGAAATGGCTCGACCGGATCACCGTCCAGGAGAACGAATCCCCCAACTACTACCAGCGCCGGGACTACAAGATCCTCCCGCCCGACGCCACAGACTCCCAATCCGCCCAGAAATACTGGGACAAAGTGCCACCCATCATGGAGATGCCGATCAACTCGGTCGTCGCGGTGCCCGACGACAACGAAACCATCACCCTCCCTCCCTCAGGGAAAGTCGAAGTGAACGGGTACGCGGTCCCCCAGGGGGACCAGGGCCCTGTGACGAGGGTCGAGGTTTCCGGTGATGGCGGGAAGACGTGGGTCGATGCGCAACTGGAAGGATCCGCGAAGGATAAGAAGTGGTGTTGGGTGTTGTGGAGGGCGGATGTCCCCGTTGAAAAGGGGTCGGGCAGGGAGATTCTGAGCCGCGCGACGGATGCGGGTGGGAATACGCAGCAGGAGCATTCGGAGTGGAATCTGAGGGGGGTGGTGTATAATGGGTATGGGGCGTCGAGGGGGTTGGCTGTTGTCTAGGTAGCTAGGTAGCTAGGTAGATGGATTGCTTTCTGGATGTACTTACTGTGCCTTTGCTGCCATCGTATTGTGCAGTTACAGAGCAGATACATATGTATTCATGAAGACGAAAATAAATTATGGATGATGAATCATGAATGAAACACGAGACGATCTGGCATCCACATATTATTATTAGCCTTGTGCAGTAGCTTAGTAGGTGCCTAACCTGCTTACAGGATGCTCCATGACGTTCTCAGAATTCGATAGTTGAATTGATGATTCGAATTGCATATGTGTCTGTATTTTTACATCTGCCGGGCCCTCCTTTTATCAGTGACGTACTGCCTGCCAGCATTAACAGCACGCAAAGTGACCGCAAGAGAGATATAGATGTATGTACCAGGTATGTACATGTACACCAACCCCCTCAGTTATCTCTCTCCCAACCTAATGGACGATGACCGTAAAATCCAAAACAATAAAAACAACATAAGCCACCACCATCAACCCCCCAATCCACCTGCCCACCCTCGCCCCAAACCACACCGTCAGCGTGAAAGCCAGAGTCGACCCCCACAACACCCCCAACTCCGTGACACTGACATTCCCCCCGTCACCTACTTTGCCCGCCGAATCGAGCATGACGATCCCCGCACACAGCGCGAGCAGGAAGATGTTGCTCCCGGCCGTGTTGGCGACGAGGATGCCACTCTGGCCCTTGTGGCCGCTGAGCACGGCGACGAATTTCTCGGGTAGAGTCGTGGCGATCGCGAGGACGATGACGCCGAAGACGACGTCGGAGATGCCGAACTCGTCGGTGAGAGTGGTGGCGGAGTGGGAGAGGATGTAGCCCGCGAGGCAGATGGCCAGGAGGCCGGTTTTGAGGTGGAAGAGGTGGTAGAATAGACTTCGTTGTTTGTGATGGCGGCGTCTCGTCTGTTCATAATTATTCCCATCGGGTTCAGGTTCGTCTAATCTGCCGCGTCGTAACAGGCCTGTTCGTTCGTTGCTGAACGAACTCGTTTCTACCGAGTCGATTGTGTCGTTCCCAAGGGTACTGCCATCGTCAAAGCTTTCATTATCGTCATCATCGTCACCACCACCGTCGTCGCGTGTCTCGTCAGCATCATCATCATCATCGTCATCGTCCGAATCCTCAGGGGCGGTAAGAATGCCTTTGCCGATCGCTACACCGATGGATGCGATGTACACCGCGAAAATCGCGAGTGAAATCGCTCCGCCGACCAGCCATACCGTCCTGTTGGAGGAGAAGTATGTGATGGGCGTCACGAACGTCGTGACGATGAGTAGCAGGATCGAATATATCCGCGAGCTTCTGTCGAACTGGATCGGTTGACCCTTCTCGTGAAACAGGAGGCCTAGCGAAAAGGCCCCTAGGATGTTGGAGATGGCCGAGCCGACGATGTTACCGATCGCCAAGGATGAGCGCCCCTGAATGAGAGACGCGACGACGACCGCGAGCTATATATCATGCGAGTTAACAGAAGGCTACTAACAAATGAAGCGCAATGACGCATATAACTGTGCGCTTACCTCCTCCCATTCTCCTCCAGCAGTAATGAGCCCGATAACAGTCTCGGAGATCCCGGTGCGCCGAGCGACAACGGCAGTGTGGTCGATGAACTTGTCGGCGCCGAATTCCAGCAGGAAGAGATTCGACACGAAAACGGCGATATTGTAGACGACAACTCCCACGTTCGCCATGTCTCTCGGTGTTTCAATTGGCTGTGCCGAATGGGACCTTGCCACCCTGGAGATGTTTTTCCCTTGGTGATCTGTCCGGAGTACTTCAGGTCTCGGTCGAGCCCCGCGGGATCTCCATCCCTAGCGGCCGCGGACTTCCCGCGTCGGAACGATGCTTCATGGATCGCATTGACCTTTTTAAGGGTTCAGTCGTGTTTATTAAAGATGTGCAGATATATTCGGCAGGGCGGTCCCAGGCCGTCGCTGTTCGAGTCTGAGATCGGGTCCTTGGCGCGTCATCCCCGACGTGCGACTACATCTGACTATAGGGAGAGGAACCCGACCTATCAATGTGGCGACGTCGTGTTCGAGCTTCCTTTGGCCCCGAGTGCCAAGAGCGCAAACGTTCCCCCCTGTACCGGCCTTGTGGAAAACTTGATCGGGTTTCCATCATCAATATTCGGATAATCGCCGTTCCCAACCGTGTTGTAGAGGTCCGTAAAGGCCAGATCCGTCGCGGTGACGTTCAACCAGTACGCGATCGCGTCCACGAACAACCGTCGCGTGCTGGGCTCACACGTCGCCGCCGCCCACATCTCCCAGTCGCTCTTGGTAAGGGAATGCCTGCTGTCGAGTGGTATGCCGAATACCTGTGACACTTGTGTGTACCAGTCAGACTGCATGTCGTATATTCTCTGAGGGACGATGTCGATGTCGAGCAGTTTGTCCGGGAAGATGTTGTACAAAAGACCCCAGGACGAGCGCCATCCATAAGCCAGGACGGTGTGGTTTTCTGATGGATCAACTGCAAGGTACTCCCATTTCCGGATGTAGTCAGACGCAGCAGCAGAGAATCTCTCGGCATCGGCGTTGGCCCCAACTGCTTTGGAGACTCTGCTCATGGCTTCAATAGCTATGATGCCTTTGATGGCAAGATTGGTCTGGTTCACAAGCTGCCCAGCAAAGTCATCTGGATGTGCAGCTCCTCGTTAGTATTAGGTAGGTTTCAAGTGGACTGGAGATGGTGAACTCACCTGTACTTAACTGTTGACCTGGCACCAAACTAAACTTCAGCAGATATTGAGCCCACTCTGACATCTTGCCATAGTGTTTGTGGAGATATGCGATGTCTCCCGAGAACCGAGAGTAAGCGTATGTCATCAGAATCATATCTCCGCTCGACTCGACCGGCATGTGCTCATCATTCCCTTCCACATGGCCCGTCGCATTCGGAAAACTTGCCCCAAGGTCATGCATCGAATATCCATTCGGGTAGAATTTGCTCTCCTGGTTCTGGTATAAAGGATCCAGAACGTATCTCAGAAGCGCGGGATTGGTGTATAGAAAGAATGGCATGGCAGGATATATCACATCCACCGTGTTTATGTTGCCATTGGAGGATATTTCTTTCTGAAACATCAGAGGGTCGTCAGTGGACGTCTCGTTCGACCCAGTCCCCGTGGGACGCTCCGTGAGCACGTAAGCCCCCATAACCTGACGGGCAGACAGCGCTACGATTGAGTAATAGGACCTTGCCTCGCTGATATTCGGGACAGCGATACCTCTGTAGTTGTTGGGGTCCAAAAAGCCATAAGCCATTTCGTTATCGAAGACATATTGCTGGCCAAACTGGTCCGTTTCAGTGCTGTAGTTGGATTTCCCGTACGATGGGGGAATAGGGGTCTTGTTTGACGCAGAGCTAAGACTGTCGAAAGTCTCATTTGTTCCATAGAACGTGTTAATGTCCTTCTTCAGATCAGATTCAAAGGCACTACCCAAAGTCTGGCTATGGTTTAGGTCATTGTAGTGAAACGCGATAAGACTGAACATGTCGCCATAGCATCTGACCCACCAGGGTTGCAGTGAGGTCAAGCCCTTCGAGTTGAGATATCGCATGACCGGCTGCTCAATGGAGCCAATGGTATACACGACTGAGCCAGATCGGACGGAGCCAAGATCATGCGCATAAGCAAAGACAGGCTCTCTGATTCCCGATTCTCGATAGTCCCTGTCCACATAATTGGCGAGCCTGTGGCGCATGATATATTTGTAACGGACGTTGGCTGAATAACCGCTCTCGAAAGATAAATTCTTAGCTTTTCCTGGACTGGACGAGTATGAAAAGTTGCCCCATTCCGGAAAGTCGTGGAGTTCTGCAAACTCGTAGGTCTGGTTCAGATGGACGAGCCAGCTCAGTACCGACGACGACTCGACCGTGGAATTCGAGGCGTTGACATGCTTCGTACTGTCATACAACTCCCATTTCATTGTCCTGTTCGATTCGTAGGTAATCCAGGCAGCGTTCGTGTCGCTGTAGAGCTGCACATTATGCGTCCTCTCATCGGTGGAGTTTACGGACGTCACCAGGTAGCTGAGAGGAATGCTCGTTCGACAGAGATCTTTGGGGGTCACTGGAGAGAAGAAACTCGCTTCCACCGTCACCGGTCCGGCAGCAAACGAAAAGTTGGAATACTGAGAATCGTATCTGACGCTGAGAGGAGTCGCTTTTCGTAGGTTCGGGAGCGCGGGGAGGCTTTCCGATCCGGTTCCCATATATTCATATGAGACCCCGTCGACCGTCACAATGCCTTCCCAGCCCAGCTTATTACCAGGCCAGAAGATAGCTCCGGCAGTGTTTAATGTACCATTCTTTGTTGTCGAGGTCCATGCATTTGTATAAGGCGAGCGAACGGCCAATGGCACTGCTGGAGGCCTAACTGGCCAGTATGAAGGCATACCGTCAGCAGAGGCTATAGCATAGAAGACTGACAGCAAGATGCTGAGAATGATGAGACATGTTCTTGATATCATTTTTGCCTCCGATTTTGTGATGTTGATGCTGATCAACTCTTCCAAGATGTAGCTGCTGTACCCGGGGTACGGTTTGAACCTTCCCAGAACACTGGATTAAATGCATTTCTTCCGTGGAAAGGCATGCTGTATGTGGGAAAGGCTTCAGATAACACGTCATACACCTGAACGACTTTACCCTTCCGATGCACTTCTCACTGTCCTGGTGCTAATGTGAGATCGACTTTGCATCCAGAAAGATGCGTGTTCGAAAGTTGGGGGCCAAGCCGTCGTCCTATACGAATTAAGCTGGAATTTTTCATTATTAATTTCTATTATCAACGACGACATACCCGCATGGTCTGCCTGATAGTCCTATCTAAGACGAGTAGAGACTCTTTCCGTTCCATGAAAATGTGGGATGGAGGAGACGAAGGCGGGGAGCGGGACTCGATGACGCAGACCCGACGGTTTCTTTAGGGCTTTGCGGGGGGCCGGCGTACCGCGGATGCTCAGCGTGCTGGAACATTAATAGCGCGCTGTTAGGCATTTTACAGGTCGGAGTTAGTATTTTATATTTTAGGGACCTATAGGTACGTACCTAGGTACCTGTATCTTCATAGTAAACCTACCTAATGCATCCAAAACCAGCACCTCTTATAATACAGGCACTGCAGAAGAGGAATGAGAAAGGATAGGCCAAAGGATATCTACATCTTGGACAGAAGAAAGAACCATAGCCTTGGTGCAAAGTACTAATTAAGTGTATAGAGTGATACTTGGTTTGGTGGTAATAGATCGCTATACAAGGTGAGGATCAGCGTTCATAATTGTGAGTAATATATCTGTCTCTACTTGTCTACCAGGTACTGCATTAGCTAGGTAAGGGTAACAAGTAGTTACTACTCCCCTACTCCAGAACATTTGGAACAGTAACTGTAAATGAAACGTACCTCCTAAACTTCACTACAGCTTTTGACTGTACTACCTAAGGATGAGGTCCACCCCTGACTAGCCCCCGACGTTAATACCAGTCATCACATGATCAAATATTATTAGATCAATACGTAAAGTGAGGACCGTGCAGGGCGCTGCTAAAGACATGTAAAATGTTAGGTACCTACTAGTACCTAAGTACTAGTAAGTAGCCCCGCCGGTACCTCCTAATACCTAGTGAGTACTAGTGTAAGTCCCAGGCAGTTTTCAATCGCCATCAGTCGCGCTTCATCGCGTTGTCCCTTCATAGTCACATTCACTCCTACTGATTCACCGTCTGCATTACAAATTCTAGTGCCTCCTACCTATTTACTTGGATACCTACTGAGTACTTACCTAGTACAGGTCATACTACACTGGGAGGTACCTGGAAATACCACTCGTCCATACATTTCACTTTCTATCGCACCAGTTATTGCAAACGTCAACAGATTGGTTACTAAAATTACTTTACCTAGGTACTACGCAGGCCACAAGATGGTTATCGACAGAATGTCTACTTCAGGGTATTTTTTGTCTTCATACAACTTGTTGGGCCAAAAGCTAATAGTTACACAGGCTTTACCCGCCAGGTACAACTCTAAAGCTTCAGGTAACAAAGGCATATGATCTTCCGGGCTGCTCTGGTGATACCATCACCGTAATAGTCCAGGAAGAACTAGGATATTCCATGTCTTGTGTGATGTCTGTCCGATTAGGAGACGCAGAAGGTCCACTGGCTGTCCTCAAGCTTTATGATCGCCGAGGGAGCAAAGACTTGCGAAAGCGGGAGCAGGCTGGTTTCCGGAGTCCCGAGGAGGAGGAAGACTATCTCTGGAATTCCAAGAATGAGGAAGGATATGTTGAATTCGTCGAAAGCGGAGATGCCGCTAAATATCAGAAAAGGATATTTGACGAAGGCATCCAGCCAGAGAATACTGCGGAAATGGAGACCTTGCTCCACGATTACTGCGAGGAGTTCTTTGCAGCAGAGACTTCTTTCTACTCCCGGATAGAGCCTCTACAGGGCAGGGAGGTTCCCAGGCTCATGGCAACAGTGTCATATGAAATACAGAGAACCGAAAACCCTGAATATCAGCACCTCCTGAGCGTTCCCGGTATCATCATGGAACTCATCGACGGCTTCCCTCTCTTCGAAATACCCTCGCACATTGACAAGGAACACTGGCAGACAGTGGTCGATTCCGCCGTTTCGACTATCGACAAAATGGGGGCTATGTACGGTGTTCTTAACAAGGCCATAAGCGCTAAGGAGAATATCAAAGTCCGCACGGTTCAGGGGGATGACGGGAGAACTTCCTATCAGGTTTTCTTCTACGACTTCGCCTTCAGCTCTACGAGGGATGACTTTGATACGGAGACAGAATGGCTAGAAGCCAAACAGTGCCAGGATGAGAGGGGCGCAGTGGGCTGGGTGATGCGAGAGGAACTGGACAGGTGGCAGCCCGGCTACTACCAGTTCTCATATGTTGACGTGTCAGATGGCCAATTTTACGCGAGAATAAGAAGTTCTCTGAAGGATGCAGATGAAGATTCCTTGACGAGTCCAATTTAATAGACGAGGCAGGACAACAACAAAGGGACTATTTCGGATCGTACGGGGTTTGGGGATAGAAGATGCTTAACCTACTAACTTGCATTGTACAGTACAAAGAGGGCTAATATATTCTTTTGGGGTTTGTGCTTAGAACAGATTGGGTCGAGGTGTACAAATACTGAGAAATTTCGCGAATAAATCCCTAAAAACGCGCACTGGAATACAAAGTTGTTCCTTTCTTCCTCCACATACACTACTGAATCACATCTTTCGGTACCTCTTTCCCCCTGGTCAAGCCACCTAGCTCGCCGCTTTTGCTATATTGCGATCTGGGCTGGCTTTGTCTAGAGTCTGTGACCTATCATAGTCCGGGGTATTTTCCAGTAGGTTCAAAACCATGTAGTTTAGAATTGCAATTTACCAATACAATAGAGGATAGGGGAGTGCTGACAAAAGATATGATATAGTAGTGTAAATAACAATAGACCAATAGATCTAGTACGTCTGCCTTGTCATGAATAAAGGGAAAACAGCTTGATGACAAACTGATACTACTGTTTGTGAAAATACTGCTAGCAGTCCAAAGTTTACAGAAGTTGAAAGGTCACCCTTCCCTCACCAGCAAGGAACTCGTATTAATGACGAGAACGGGGGACGTAGACTTTTACCGAAAAGGCTTTATAACTATAGAATAAAAATGTATTAGTAGGAGCCTAAGAGCACCATGCTATGCTCTAATCAATACTCTCCAAGCCAGTACCTAACATTTAACTGAATATCAGAAAATGCTATCGCTCATGGAGTAATTTAGATATTACCAGAAAAGGAAATTCACGATCTCTCCAGGCGGAGTACTCCGCATTCAGCAACGAGTCAATCCCCAAGACCTAGCAATTGCCACATAGAATCCTTCTGGCAAAAGGTACACGCCAATAGGAGTTCGAAATGCCATAGCTCCAGCAAGAAATTTCCCCGCGGTACTTTGTTTGACATGCCGTTCTTTTTGTTCGCCACCCCCGTGGGGGCGTTCCTGGAGACTGCGCCGCGTCGCTTCGATATGGCGAAATCCAACCTTCCAGACATACCTGTTTTCTCTCCGGCTTTCGAACACGCACTCGGTTCAATCTCCGATACCAGGCTTCGGAATAGGAATATCTGCCGACTGCGAATCAACGCGTTGTTGGCAAAAACACCTACGCCACGAGAGAGCGCTAGAGCGTTCGAGCGGTGTCAGTTCGCCGCAGGACCGAGTGTCTGGTACCTGGCGGCAAGATCCACGGACTTCTTCGCGTCTTCTCGAAGAGTTCTCGAAGGCATCCTCAACTTCTGATTGAACGAGCGCGTCTTCGACCGTGGCAAGCGGTAAGGACCGACTACCCTATCGACGCTGCCTGAGGCACGCCACGAACTGTCAGACGTCCCTTCCAAAAAGCCCAGGCGGTCGGATAGAAACCGGCAGAATACAGGCGGTGGCCACTAGACCCACCTACATTACTAATCCATTTTCGGCTCGCTTAGTTCCCCTCGCTTACGTTAGCGCTACGCACGGGCCAGAAGAAAAGTTATAAAAGAGCGTCCCGCCCTCGCCGGTTTGGAAGTTTCTTTCCTTTCCTTCACCATCCGAGTGCACGGGCAGTACGCGTATCTATGAGGACTCGTCCGAGATCGCGTTTTTGCTAGTTGAAAACTACCTAGTTTGACCGCTCCAGTTGGTCTTCGGATCGGCTGGGAATTTTTGAAAACCATTTATCATAAGACTCATAATTGAGTCTTCTGTACACTGCAGATGGTTCTTTTACGGGCAGAGTCGCCTGTAAAAGACCATCGGCAGTTTCCTGATGGCTCTGACTGAGCTGCAAGGAAGAGGAAGATCCATCTTCTTTTCACTACTGTCTGCCATCCTTGCGGTGGCCTGTAGAGAAGAGGAGTTGGAGAAGTCGAGCCATCGGATCCCATGTTGGACTTGGGCTGTTCCCTCATTGGGACTCCCTGGGCCTGCTCTTGTCTCTAGCTGAGTGTTGTTTTAGCTAGCTTAAAGTACGGAGCCAAGCTGCCGAATTGATCATATACAATTTCTATCCTGCTCCAGTTCGCGTGATTTTGAAAGTACACCTCAGTAGATCTCCATTCCATATGCCGTACTACTGCAGATGTCTTTCGGCATATCTTTGCGCCCAAGAAGCCCTTTTTGGCCTACTCATGGAGTCTCATGCATCTTCTCTTCCATGCATATGCAGCATACAAGTAATAGATGCATTATTCCCCGCCTTACATATACACGAGTCCGAACCACGGAGTACGCCGTCGTCATTCACCTTTCCGGTCTTCCTCAGTCCGTGAGTCCAGTACCTCGAGACCGTTGCCCAAAGATCTCACGACTATAAATGGGAAGAATCACTTCCGTTACGTCGTCCTGCGTAAACCGGTCTTATTTTCAAATGACCGCGGTACAGGATGCAAAGTAACGAGGGTCCAATAAATCCGGTAAGGGAAACGGGCAAGATAGATAAAACGCCATTGATGTTTCCCTTCCCTTGTTCTCGATTTTTGTCAGATCTAGGTCAGCCCGCCATGCTTAAGGTTCCTAATTGGGGAAGTCGGTGAATTGCCCGGCGTTCGAACGGGCTGAGGCAAGCCAAGAGATCGGTGGAGTTGGCTGTTGTCTTTACGAATATGCACCCCCTCACGTAGGCCACTAGGACAATGTCAATATTTGTAAATATTCGTCAGAATTATCAATTGGATTTTCCTATCCGCGCCTGATCCACGCTACACTGCGTAGTAACGTAAGACCAATACGGTGTAGCATCATAGATTTGGAATCTTCACTGCATGCTGCATAACCCTCTTCAGAACTGGTCCGCGCATCCCGCTCTACGTCATTGGATCTTCCGTCCCCTCCAGTTTCTTCCCCGCGGTCCCAGACAGGGAAAGGGAAACGTCCCATCAGGAATTGGGCTCTCATTTCAATTTAATTCCTTTCCATCTTGGGTATCTATCTGACAGACAAGAAACGTGTCAAGATGTCGAATACCGCGCTCGTTACGGGCGCGACGGGCCTCCTTGGTCGGCAGGTCCTTGCTGCTTTCAAGCGGGCGGGCTGGCTTGTGGTCGGACAGGGACTTAGCAGGGCCACCCCCCCGACGATACTGAGGGCGAATTTGGAGAATCCCAGTGAGGTGGAGAGGCTGTTGAATGAGACAAAGTGAGTACCTCACTGCTGTGTTCTACGCCCATCGTTTGGGTTCGAGGGAACTTGGGTGTGATCGGTGCTGATTCTTGGAACTTGGCAGGCCGCAGGTCGTTGTCCATTGTACGTCGCATTCCTGATGGCAGCAAAACTTGATATACTTATGATGACCGTGGCTTTTAGGCGCTGCAAATCGCTCGCCCGACCAGTGCGACAAGGACCCCGAGCAAGCGCGCAAAATCAACGTCGAAGCCACCCGCGCGCTTGCCAGAGGGACCTCCTCCCGCGGTATCTTGTTCGTCTATATCTCCACAGACTATGTCTTTCCCGGCCGCGAAGGTGAAGCCCCGTACGAAGCGGACGCGCCGACTAACCCGACGAACAAGTACGGCGAGATGAAGCGAGATGGCGAGATTGTGACTCTCGAAGAGACTCGTGACAATGGCCTGGGGGTCGTCCTGCGGGTGCCTGTACTGTACGGATCAGCGAAGAGCAACGATGAAAGCGCGGTCAATGTCCTCATTGATGCGGTATGGAAGGCACAGGATCCAAATGCTGGCGTCAAGATGGACGACTGGGCGCAGCGGTACCCAACCAACACAGAGGACGTGGCCAGAATATGCCTACATGTAGCGGTTAAGTACCTGCGCGAGAAGGGCAGCATCAAGTCACTACCGAAGATTCTGCAGTTCACGTCAGAGGACCGGATGACCAAGTATGAGATGTGTGAGAAGTTTGCGGAGATTCTCGCCCTGCCATTGCCCGGCATGATCCGGAACAAGCAGGGGAATGATCCCTACGGGCCCGTCCAGCGGCCATATGATACCCATCTGTCTACGAAAGAGCTAAAGAATCTTGGCATCGACGTTCGGACGGTGGACTTCGATGCCTGGTGGTGCGTATTTGTTTTCTGTCCTGAAACCCCCCTCACTGCGCTAACTTTTGCCTAGGAGAAGGGAACTGGGTGCTTTCAAGAAGTAAGGAGCTTTCAGCTGGTTTTCGAGAGCCATTGTAGTGTATAGACTGCGTAGAAAAGTCTTTGATTAGTGGAATCTCTTGATCACATAACGGCCTGCGGCCATGCTCCACTTGTTAGGTCCCTTAGCGTGTGATGCATACCTGGCTGTTGTCCGGGATCCGATGATTGCCGCACAAAAATAGATATGTGATATCGCCCCCGAGGAGACCTTGTCTTCGCAAACGTGGGGTAAGCTGTCTCTACTGGCGGCAGGCTAAAGAGACCGCCCCCTGGAGCAGAACCATCTTCCCCAGGTGCCAGCGGGGATACTTCCGCACATTCCGTCCAACAACTGTGTGACGTCGAGAAATGAGAGATGGCTAAAACAACATAGGGGGTAGATGGAAGATATCTGCGGACAGAGCTCGGGAAACATTGGTAGAAAGCCTGCTTTGTTACTCGTCTTTCGTAGTGCGGAGATAGTTGGATTCCGGCGTGTTGATCGCCATTCGAAGAACAAACCTTGGCTTGGCATAGGGAAGCATCTCACTGCAGCAACTTTACGCGGGAATCGGCACTCAGTCTCGCTCCTAAAGGCCTGAAGCAGCAGAGGTGAGGTGTCGCAAAGACAGAGGCCAGCACAGACGACCGCTCGTTTCGCAGTTCAGCACGGTCCGAGCCTCACGCATCTCGATCTCGAGCCACGCGCGAAAGCCCAACGAAGCCGCGATCTGTCGATCCTCGAGCTCCACCTTCTGCCCTGCAGCGAGAAAAGGACCCCTTGCATACGCTCGTCGATAGCGTGCCTTTGATCGAATTGACCATTGAGGCCAAGGAACGCGACACCGCCACCAGCCCAGGTAGAAAAAAGCCGTCCTCTCCGTCTCGACCTTTGCGCGCACTCCCTCGTTCGCCCGATTCCTGACTTCCTCTCCACATCTTGTCCTTTTACCTTCTCAGGGCGCGCGAGTCTAGATCTCTGCGGAGCACCGCACTCTCAAGGACGCTCATACGAGTTCCGATTCGCTGCGTATGTCTCTTCCTGGGCCAGCAAGCCTTCACCAGTGAAGCGTCCTCAGTCCTGTCCAGGTCTACCTAACACAAGCCACACCCAGGTGCACCACTCACCCAGGGTTGAGGAAAGCCAGTTGCGTTTAGGGCTGCAGGGTCGTTCCAGACGGGGCCGTACCACAGGTAAATCAAAGTTTCTTGCGGGGGATTGATATCATGCAGTGCGCCACAACCGCGCAGTGAGCAGGTCCACGTTGCCGACACGTCCTCCATGGAGCCTCATCCGGGTGCTGCGGACTCGCAGTCCGCTGCGCAGGCCCAGCCGCTGCCGAAATTCTCCCGCTATCGATCCGTGAGACAGGCCGCTGCCAAAAGGCAGCAAGAGAGCCCTGCGACGGTCCAGGCGCAGAGCAATCCGACTGTCCCTCCTGTCGCGCCGCCGCCGCCTCCTCTTCCCTCGTCACCTGAGTCGCAAGATGTCTCCGCGGCCAGCAAGCCGCAGAAGGAGACCATCGCCAGGAGCATGTCTCGCTATCGACGTGTGAAGCCAGCTGCTACCTCACATCCTCCTCTGCCAACTCTGCACGATCAGACGTCTGCACAAGATGGGATAGGTCGGGATGAGGGGTACGTTAACACTCAGAAGGGAACGGGAAACAGCTCTTCCGGGACGTCGAGAGAGGGATCGAGAAACGGATCCAAGCACGAGCAAGATGCTCCTCGCCCAAGACGCCTCACTGATACTTCCGAGGAAGATGATATGGCGATAAAAGAGAAGTTTAGACAGGAGGCGATGGAAATGCTGACAGGTGGAAGAGAGAGAAGACATCAGACGACTCATGCAAGCACTAGAGGTCGCACGCCGCGCCGAGAAGACGTGGGGAATGCAAGGAAAGGAAGTGACCATGATCACCCGCGGGAGCACAATGGAATGGACGCAAGGTACTACGCGGAACGATATGGAAACAGATTGGCATCTCCCAGCAGCGGTGAATCAAAGCGGGCGTCGTGGAAAGAGCGGATGGGTCTATTGTGGTCTAAAGAACATGATACTGGCGTTAAAGGAGCAGCAGAAAGCCAGGATGTTGCAAAGGACATGCCACCAGCGAGAACCATACAACCTGGAGGAGGGGGGATTGTCCCTGGCATTGATGCTCCCAAGTCTGCGGTTAACGCTGGAGAGAGGAGGGTGCTGGTGCAATGCGCTGAGTCGTCAATAAACCTGCCAGTCACACCTACTACAAAAGCCCAGGATTTGATATACTCTGCTGTAAACTGCCTGTCAGAGGAGATTGACCCAAAGAAGTCTGTTCTCCTAGAATCATTCACGCAGCTTGGTATTGAGCGGCCTCTACGGAGGTACGAGCATGTACGCGATGTCATGAATTCATGGGATTATGATGGGCAGAATTCCTTGATAGTCGTTCCTTTTTCGAATGAAGCCGTGTTGGGTGAATTGGATGTAAAGTCTGTTCCCGACGACCAGCCGGAAGAAGAGACATTTCACATTTACCATTCTCAGAAGCCGGGGAAGTGGGACAAACGCTACATCACTCTCCGTGCAGATGGACAGGTTGTTCTGGCAAAGAAGCTGGGGCAGGAACCCACGAATATCTGCCACCTGTCTGACTTCGACATCTACTCTCCTACCGCACGTCAGCTGGAGAAGAAAATAAAGCCGCCTAAGAAGATCTGTTTCGCGGTCAAGAGTCAGCAGAAATCGAGCATGTTTCTGAGTACGGAGAACTTTGTGCATTTCTTTGCAACAAACGACAAGGATCTAGCTGCCAACTGGTACAAAGCCGTCCAGAGGTGGCGGAGCTGGTATTTGGTTCATGTGCTGGGCGAGGGGCAGAAGGAGAGGGAGGGCACTGCTCAGACGTCTGCTCAGGGCCAACACACAGGGGATTCCTCGAGCGAGACAACTGCATATGAACTGGGTTCTTTCAAGCCGCTCCTCGATATGTCCTCACTGGAACGAGACCTCCCCACGTCCGAACAACAGTCCCGGCCTCACACTTCTGCGGATGCCAAAGTTTCGTCGAAAAAAATGTATGCTTATAAGATGAGCACGCGTGAACGTGCACCCCCACCCACTTCCTTTCCCAAGAAGCTCACAGTTAACACCGAGGATGCCAGAGAATCTCAGTCCCGCAGCGGACCCACGGTCAAAGGTACCTCCCCGGGAGATATCGAAGAGGAGACATTTTCCCCGACAGGGCTTTTGGGGAGAACATACAGTCAACGACAGCGAGCTATGCGCGAGAGGGAAGAGAGAATGGCGAATCCATATGCGAACGATGGGCTCTTTTCTCACGGTCTGCTCAGTAATCTGAGCTCGCCCACTTCACCACCGTCGAACTTTCAGCCGTTCAGTAACCCTTCAAGTCGTGGGAACAGTCGCTCGAATACTATGCGATCTGCACACGCTCCGGAACTCAGTAGCTCCGCACCCAACCGATCGACTTCTGTCCGCCAGAAGACCAAGCCTCTTGTGGATTTAACCCCTGTATATCAGGAACCGCCACAGCACGCCCGTAAGGGTCGTGGAGTGCACCTGGAGCCAGGTGTCCCTCTCGTGGAGGGTGCAACAGGCCCTGAACTTCCTCCTGGATCCATTGTGGCACCAAGTGCTACTACATGGAGACGACCAACTAACACGGTCACGTCTCCAGGTTCCGACGCACTGCCTCCTGGATCCGCATACGGAAGTGCTGTCCCTCGCGGACGCTCAAATACCACTGGCGGTCACCATCACAATCCGTATCGGAATATTAACAACATGACGTCGCCTATTTCTGCAGGCTCGCCGCTTACGTCCCCGGAGAATCCTTTCGCTCCAAACAGCCTCCTAGGCCGCTCCATGTCTATTTCACAAGGAGGAAAGCACACTGGCCACGGAGTGGCGACCGGCAACCGCAACGCCGGAAAACCGATGCTCGACCTCGGTCCGCAGAACCCTTTTGCAGAAGGAAGTCTACTCCACGATCTAGAAGCGTCACGAGCCACGGGATAATGGTCAATGTTGTTGACAGGGTACATCTTTTCTTGGGTTTCTTTTTCATTTCCTCCTAATGGGTTTTAACGATTTTCCTTTGTTATCGAAAAGTCGATCTGGCGTTGATCTATGTGTCATGCCTTCTCTTTCGGGTTTTCTCCGACGACTTATTTCGGGTTTTGTGATATCATCATACCCCCTGATTTCTTTCTCTGAATGCTCAAGGGGTCCCGGTTTGTTTTCCCATTGTTGTACTCTGCTTGAGAACCATTTCTTTCTCACATACCCCCATTTCCCAAAGCTTTTTGTTTGATTCCTTTCTCAAGGTCATCGTTACCCCATTCTTGGATCAAGCTTCGCCAAAGATTTAGGCGTTTGTCCCATGGGTTCCAACCTGGCACATACAGGGTGCAATTTCGGTTGCGTAGCATCATCATACATCGCCTTTGGTCGCCTAGCACGGTTCTCATCCATGTGCATACCCCCTACCTAGCCATAGAGAGAAAAAGATTTCAATGGAAGGAGTAGTCTCTTTCAATCCTAGTCTTGCTAATCAGTGTTAAACGGTCTGCATTTTGTATAGTGGCGTAGCAATTTCCGAACATAGGTCCGCCTAATTTTACAAGTCGGAAAGAAGTGCACGTGCTTGGGTCGAGTCACGGTGGCATATAGTAAAGTAGAATAACCCGAGGAACCTTGACGGAAATTCACAAGTGACAAGAGGATGGGATAGAATTTTTTATATCAGACCAGGATTCGCAAGTGGTGGGCATGCCCATTGCCTTCCTTCCTGTATACATTGGTGGATTAGGTGGCTTTAAAGATTTTTTTTCATCTTATTCTATTTTATTATTGAATTTATGGGTAAGTATTAAGTTCAAGGAGTCGGGTATATGACGTTCTGTTCCATTCTATTCCTCAACTGTACAGTACTTACTTCGTGGAAGATGTTTCAGATACTCTGAACCATCTTTGTTCCATCTCGTTTCTTTTCACCGTCTTGATTTCTGTCCAGGCATTTATGTTCGCCAATCAATGCTAGAAATACATACATATGTTATATGTTAGAGGAGAGCTGAGAATAAACATCAACCTTGTTAGACAAGTCCCCTCAGAACAAAAGAAAAGAAAAGAAAAGAAAAGAAAAGAAAAGAAAAGAAAAGAAAAGAAAAGAAAAGAAAAGAAAAGAAAAGAAAAGAAAAGAAA